>NC_143397.1:146675562-146978592 GCF_052110815.1 Crocodylus siamensis
GATCATGAGATGATTCAGTTCAGGATCCTGACAAAACAAAGAATGGAGAGCAGTAGAGTATGGACCCTGGACTTCAGAAAAGCAGACTTTGACTCAGAGAACTGATGGGCAGGTTCACCTGGGAGGCCAGTTTGAAGGGGAAAGAAGACCTGGAGACCTGGTTGTATTTTAAAGAAACCTTACTGAGGGTGCAGGACCAAACCATCCTTATGTGCAGGAAGAATAGCAAATGTGGCGAGCAACCAGCTTCACTTATCAGAGAACTCTTTAGTGAGCTTAAACACAAAAACAAAGCTTCCAAGAAACTTAGACAAACAACTTGGGAGGAGTATAAGAGTATTGCTTGGGCATGCAGGGGTGAAGTCAGGAAGGCTGAAGCGCAACAGGAGTCAAAGCTAGCAAGGGACGTGAAGGGTAACAAGAAGGGTTTCTACAACTATGTTAACAACAAGAGGAAGGTCAGGGAAAAATGTGGGTCCCTTACTGAATGGGGGAGGCAACCGAGTGACAGATGTTAAGGAAAAGGCTGAAGTACTTAATGCCTTTTTTACCTTGGTCTTCACAGGCAAAGTCAGCTCCCAGAGAACTGCACCAGGCGGCACAGTTTGGGGAGAAGATGAGCAGCTTTCAGTGGTGAAAGAACAGGTTAGGTACTATTTTGAAAAGCTGGATGTATACAAGTCCATGCAATGCATCTGAGGGTGTTGAGTGAGTTGGCTGATATGACTGCAGAGCCACTGGCCATTATCTTTGAAAACTCATGGCAATCTGTACAATTGGAAAAGGGCAAATATAGTGCCTATTTTTAGGAAAGGTAAGAAGGAGGATCCAGGGAACTACAGACTAGTCAGCCTTACCTCAGTCTCAGAAAAGATCATGGAGCAGGTCTGCAAAGAATCCATTTCTAGCACTTGGAGAAGAAGAAGGTGATTAGGAACAGTCGACATGGATTCACCAAGAGCAAGTCATGCCTGACCAACCTGATTGCCCTCTATGATGGGATAATTGGCTGTTTGGATGTTGGGAAAGCAGTGGACATAATATACCTTGACTTTTGCAAGGCTTTTGATACTGTCTGACACAGCTAAATGCCTAGTTGCCAGCCAGTATCAAGCGGAGTGCCCCAGGGGTCAATCCTGGGGTTGGTTTTGTTCAGTAGCTTCATTAACTGTCTGGAAGATGGAATAGATAGTACCCTCAGCAAGTTCCCAGATGACACCAGGTTGTGGGCTGCAGTATATGCACTGGATGGCAGTATTCAGAGTGGCCTAGGCAAGTTGGAGGATTGGACCAAAAGAAATCTCATGAGGTTTATCAAGGACAAATGCAAAGTCCTGCACTTAGGATAGAAGAATCCCATGTGCCACTACAGCTTGGGACACACTGGCTAAGGAGCTGGTCTGCAGAAAAGGACCTGGAGGTTACAGTGGACAGTAAGATTGATATGAGTCAGCAGTGTGCCCTTGTTGTCAAGAAGGCTAACAGCATACTGGACTACATTAGTAGAAGTATTGTCAGTAGATAAGGGAAGTAATTATTCTGCTCTATTCTGCACTGGGGAGGCCACATCTTGAGTACCATGTCTACTTTTGGGCCCACCACTATAGAAAGGATGTGGACAAGTTGGAGAGAGTCCAGTGGACAGCAGCAAAAATGGTTTGGGGACTGGGGCACATGACTAAGGAGATGTGGAGGGAACTGAGGTTTGTTTAGTCTAGGGAAGAGAAGACAGAGGGGGGATTTGATAGCAGCCTTTAACTACCTGAAGGGTGGTTCCAAAGGGGATGGAGCCACTGTTCTCAGTGGTGACAGATGACAGAACAAGGAGCAACAGTCTCAGGTTGCAGCAAGAGAGGTTTAAGTTGGATATTAGGAAAACTTTCTCACTAGGAGGTTTAGTGAAACACTGGGAGGTGGTGGAAGTATCAGAGAGGTAGTAAAGTCTCCATCTTTCGAGTTTTTAAGGGCTGGCTTGGATCCAAAGGCTGGGTTGGATCCACCCATGATTTCCATTAAGATAACTGTACATACATTAAAAAAAATGAAATTTAAATACAACGAAGTGACCACTGTTTGGACTTATTCCCCAGTCAAGAGGCAAAAGACAGGAAGCATGAAATGGACATCTGAGAGAGTATTTTACCCTCCTTTTTCTGGCTCCAAGAATGTCTTACTGAAATATTTTTAAGAGGTGAAAAAGTAGAGCTGTGGTTTTAAAACTGTGAACTTTACGCTGACTAAAGTAACTGGATCTACTCTTTTATTGTAGGTCTAGGTTGATGTAACATATGGAGGTGAAAAATATGGATGTCTTCCATTTTATTTTCTACTCATTTTATTTATGCTTTTTGTCTGGGAAGAAAAGCATGCCAAAAAAATGGCCAAGTATACTGAGGCATGAAATTGAAGGAGTTGATCATTGCTGTGATTCAGGCACCCAGCCACTTTATGGGGTTGGCATAAAAAGAAACACATAGTAGAAAATACACAACTAAATAAGAAAAATACATTGAAGCCAGGGTGTATTCATGCAAAGTGAAGAAGAGTGCTGTAGCCTTGAAAGCATTAAACCTGATCCAGCAAAAATGTGAGGTGCCCCAGCCATTTAGACGTGAATCTCTTTCTAATCCACACAAGTATTAGAAAAATCTGAAACAGGTGAAGGTTCAAAAGCTGTAAAACCATTAAATGATTTCTCATTCATTTCTCAGATACTGGAACCTTTTAGTGAACTAAACACTCCTTTTCTATTACACTATTAACATGCTGTGGTCACTTCACAGTATACTGTTGATTATAAAAAGGCTGAAAGTGATTTGTATCCAATCAGATCTATCTGACTCTATACACTTGATTTAGGCTAGGGTGGGTGATGTACATCATTTCATTGTTTGCTGTTGGGGAGAGGAAGGATGAAAAGTTTTTATTTTGTGAAATAATTATGCTCCTTCAATCTCATTTTACAGTAAATTTGTCTTTTGAAAAACTGTCTGTATTAGATGATACTTCACAGTCCAAGTGCTGGTGAAAAGAAGCCACAAATGCTACAGCTTCACTGCTTAGCTCTGAAATCATGAGCGACTGGTGCCTCCTGAGCCACTTGCCCACCCTTGACTGGACAGTCAGTGACCGGAGTGGGGGGGGGTCCCCCGTGGCCAATCCTGCTGACCTATAACAGGCAGCAGCGCACCACAGGCACTTCCAGGCACGCCATTGGCACTTATGGGTCAATGGGATTGGCCGCGGAGGGACTGCTTCTCCTGGTGCACACCACAGCTGGAGCTGTCAGGGGCGCACTAGCGCTCTCACCTGCGCCCTCCTCCCCCCAGGAAAGGAAACATGGTGACAAAAGTATTTTAGTCATTGATATCTGAACCAGTAAGGGCTATTCCTGGGTCTAATAGAAACTTCTTCCCTTGATTCCCCACAAAAATGTCTCCTTCACTTAGGGTGATGTGGACACATACATTTTTATAGAGGACTAGAGTTTAACTGACTTGCCAAAAGCTATGTAGGAAGTTTTGTGGAGGAGCTGGGACAAAACGCTGATTTCCAAAGTGATAAAAATGACAAGTAAATTCTAGAATTAATTCTCAGAGCCGTATAACAGGTGAAGCTGATATGACAGAATAAAAGGAAAATGTCATCCAAGAACTATTTCAGACCTTTCTGAGGGCCTCTGCCAAGAACCAAAGGGTCTGGAGTTTGGATTTGAAGATTAGATGACGATTAGCTGTGGAAGTTCTATCATTACATTCTTCTGCCAAGGCACAAATGGAGCAACAAAAAACCATTGATCCAAAAGGTCATTTTGAAGGGATGGTGTTTGAAAGTACTAAAGTTACCAAGATGAAAAGAGTACAAAAATAGTAACCCAAACAAGAATGGAGTTCTGTATGTCAAGCATTAACCCTTCAGGTTCTTGCATTTGTGCATACAAGTGAAGCACATATCTGTAATTAATTTAATATGTAGATGGAGACAGAAACAACATATGGGTACTCTGAATGACTCTCAGATGTTGATATGATGGATAATTATATGTGTTCCTTTAAATGAAATGGGTATTGTAGCATCTAAAGGCCCAATATGGTATTTCGTTTTTCTTTTGATGCTATTTTTCTTCACATCAAGGGACAGTTACTGCTCTTCACTGTCACATGATGACATCCAATGGCCATTACTCAACTATTATTTTGGCATAGAAGCCTTCACTCAATAGCAGCAGCTCTTACGGCAATGATACAAACGCCTGCCAGTATCATGGTTTGCCTTGACTGAAGGTTTCGTGTTTTTTTCTCTCTGAAATGACCAGAAAAAATCTCTCTGCGCATTTATCAGCGTTTCAGATGGTTTAAGGAGGAGATATGGGGCCTCAGATCCACAACTCATCTACTTCTCTTATTCTCAAAAAGATAACTGAAGGCCAATAACTTCAGTAAAATGGCTATTAAAGTATTCTGATATACAGTGGCTCCAGTGTCAGTTATGGATTGCAATCTGGCATGTATATTTGTGTTGTGGGGGTAGGCACAACAAGGGAATTCCCTTTGAATGACAAGTGATCGTCTCGTAATGTCATATTACCATGAATAAAGAAAAAGACCCATTATGTGATATTTTAACTAGATGGAAGTTAACAAAGAAATACACTGTGTTGATGCTGAGAGGAAGGGTAGATGTGGTTAAGGCACTGGCCTGGAACTCAGGAGATGGGGGTTCAAATTTCTGGCTCTTCAAGAGACTTCCTGTGTGACCTAGGATGAGTCACATCCAGCTACATGTTCAAAACAGCTCACAGTAAGAACCAGATACTGAAAACAGAGAAATCCACATTGAGGCACCAAGACATGTGCTGAGGCCTTTTGAAAATCTGGGCCCTACTGTAGGTGTTGAGCCTTTTGAGACCTCCTTTGTGAATCTGAGTCTGAGAGTTGAATCATATCTCATCTTCCTGCATGTAAATATCATTTTTGCATTTACCTGGCTTTCCACCTGTGGCAAAATAGGATTGGTGAGGTATGTGTGTACTTGCCAGAAAAGTAGGGAGAGCATTCTCACCTTTCAGCCTAGTTGCCTAGTGGCTAGCTACAGCATTTGCCCAAGCAGCAGGAGGCCCTGGTTCAAACTGTCTGGGGGTTTGAAACTTTGTCTCCCACATCCCTGCAAAGCACTTTATCAGTTCCTGGGCTAGGTGTTGGCCAGCTTATTTTATAATTCTCTCTTTGAGACCAGTCTGCTCAGTAGCCAAAAGAGGAAGACATGGAACCAGGAGGAAGAGAGCAAGCCAGAGGGAATGTGTAGCTCAGTGACGAGGACACTGGCTCTGCATTCTGGCCCTACTTCCAGTTGCTTTCTGCACTTTTCATTTCATATTTATTGGAGACAATTGGCAAACAGCAGTGGAGTTGTACCTTCCCCAGTGTCAGGGCCCAGGGCAGTTCAGCAGCCGTCTGATTTCGATTCACACCCTTCTAGGAGGAAACCATTTTCCAACTGTTGGGTTTGAATCAGAACATCTCCTAGGCTTTGAGGGTTCAGATACAAGATTTGGCTTGGGTTCACCTTTACCTAGAGTGAAATTAAAGTCTGTATTAAAGTGTTTTCAATTGCATGCTTTAGAAAAATGATGCTTACATTCATCTTGTCAGTCTGCTTCAAAGCAAGACCTTTTTCTTTCTCTAAGGCCTTGAATAAATGCAGGATGTGTTGAGGCAAAACTGTTTCCAATTAGGCTGGTACATACTATACTTTAAGGATTTCAAGGCTAATTCAAAGAAATGTCCTGTAGCTGGATTTCAGAATGATGATGTATAGAAAGTTACCTGGAAAAGAAAATCACTTGTCTGAATTATTGTGACTGTGCACCAACAGATCTTCAATGGGCGCAAATTGACACATATCCATAGACTTCAATGGTGCTATGCTGAGTTGCACTACAGGAGGATTTTTTTAAAGTGTTTTTTAAATGATAAGAGAAAAAGTCAATTTTTTTTTAAAGCATGAGATCCATTTAATGCGCTTGCTGCCTTGGTAGCTAATGGAGACTCTTAAAGTATTTCTTGCTTTAGAGAAATAAAAGCAATTCCAGTGAGTTGTCCATTGCTTTTATCCAGTGTAAATCATTACAGTAATGAATGTGCAATATTCAGCAGAAGCAGCAGTTCTTGATTGTGTGTGTTTGTTTTTTGCTTTACTGAAGAATCATTGTCCATCACTAATACTTTTGTGGAGTACTGGCCTGAAAACTACTGTCATACCAAAGATTAAAAAAGGATTAGGGGTAAGTGATGGATTCCTCTGGTAAATTTATGTACACATGCAACACATTAATTGTTCAGATTCAGTTCTCCTGCTCAAGACAAATACTTGCACATTTATGTCTGACACTCTTATTTGTCAATTTGTGAAGCTGCCGCTACTGTGAACCCTGAACAAAATAATTATAGTAATCCTTTATACTCTCTCCCACATGCATTCCCCCACTTCACTACGTGCTTTCATAGGTTCACTCACACTCACTACTACTCTCTTACCAAACCTCCACCAACAAAGTAACTCTATTGCTAAGTTTGAGCTACTCTATTAACTATGCTCTTGAAATCCCTACTAATTTCTTTTGCCTGATAGATGTAGGTGAGAACCATAAGCAAAAGTAAATTCTATTTGGAAACAACAATATAAAAATAACCATTTCTTTTTTCCATGATGCTAAAATAGTGTAAATATGCGTAATGAGAACAAGATGTTTCCCAGATAGGCTATTACCCTGCAGCCGGCTCTATATAAGCAGACCCCCAAACTCTATGTGGAAACCTATTGACTTCAGTGGGGTTCCACACAAATGCATGCTTCTTTTCACATGGAGATTATTGTCTAGTATTTTTCCCCACATAGCGATGAAGAAAAGAGTAGGGTTTTTCTATTTTTTTAATTTTTAAAAGTATCTTTCTGAGGTTTCCAAAACAAGGTGTGTGGTGAAAGACGAGTTGTTCAATCAATCCTCTAAAGGTTGTCTTGCTAGTTTAAAGGGTTAGTATCACTTAGTGCTAGCCTAGGCATTCTTAGGTTGCCATCCAGAGAGATCTAGGTATCTTCATAAATTACAGCATGGCTTTGATAAAGATTAGAGTTCCACTATTCCTTCTGCCTACAGAGGGATTTGCTTTAAAGGAATCGTATCTTGGGGGCCCTGAACAGTCTTCTCACCAATAATCTTATCTATTCAGCTGTACTGTTTATGCGCTTTGTGTAAGGAAAGAAGTGGTGGTGACCTTGTAAGCAGCAGAAAGCTTGCATTTAAGCCTACTTCTGGGTCTTCTGTGTTAATTACTTGAGTTAGGTCATTTAGACATATGAGCACCCACCGGTGCCCTCAAATTGGCCTAGATTATTGGTGCAATTATTTGAGCTAGCAGAGGTTTAGCCCTCAAAATTTCCAAGTGCAAAATGACTTCAAAAATCTTGTTCCTGGAAGCTGCAGAAAAAGAATGCTGTTAGAAGACATGCAATAAAATAAGTAAAGGACACTGTCTTGAATTATACTGTGACGTTATTTGTGGATTTGGTAAAGATTCAGGTCATGACCTTCTTTTACCTAAATAGGGTTTCCCACAGCTTAATTGTGAGCTGTGTTGAATAACCGTCTTGCACACAGAAGCTGTTAGAATTTTGACATATTTTGACATAATACACCACAGAATAATTGTTACTCCATTTTAACAAGCATGCTATTTCTATTGTCTGATTTATATTATCAGGAATCTATTCTCTTCCTGAGGACATATACCGTCCATTAATTTAAATGGGAGACATTCAGAGGAAACTGTAGAGTGATATTGTCCCCTCATCTTTGATTCTTTTAGTAAACGTTTATTTTGATCTGGAAAACAGGGAGCTTCCGTGGAGATTTAGATAAAAATCTCAAGACTTGGGCAGAAATGACTTTCTTCATACCAGGCTGTAAATTTTACATTTAGTCACCTATGATGACCAATTACCTCAAATTTAGTGTTGGGTAAGGTAGCGATGGGGGTGAGTGGTGCCAGTGTTCACCTTCTGGGTTCTGGAGCTGTGACAATGTGGCAGCTTCAGCCACAAGCCCCACAGGCTGCAATTTAACCACTGGGGATATTGGCAACTATATTGAACTACATCTTCACCTCCCCTTTGCAGTAATTATTGGCTGTTTGATGTGATCCTGTCCACTCTGTGAGCTATAGCAGAAAAAAAAACCCATTTGAATAGTTTGGAAAAAGGTATTAACATTACTTTCTTTGAAAAGTTGCATTCCTTAGTTCAGGCTGCCCAAGCACCAGTACTCAGGGATTGAACAGTTGTGCCACTTACCTCCATCATCACCTTGCTTATTGCTGAATTTGAGGTCTTCGGTGACTGTTGGTGACTAAGGGTGCCTGTAGATGTGCAGGGAGGCTGCTCCAATGCACTGTAATTATACTGCATGGGAGCAGACTCAATCAAGTCTGATGGAGGGGGCTAATTAGCATGCACCAGCAGCCTCCATGTCTCATGTATCAGTGTCCCGACTCCCCACATTTCAAAAATGTCTGTGGGGCTGCATTAACTAAAGCTTGTCAAATGAGTTTTAGTTAAAATGCTCCCACTGCTATTTTGAAGCGTGGGGATGCTATACATGACAGGCTGTAGGCTCTTTAATTAGAGTGGCTCTTGGAGCTGCTCTAATTAAAACACCCTCCCCTCCCCCCAGAGCACTTGCAAAAACATCCTAAAATTATTGGCAGGGGAAAAAGGTTGGGGGTGGGGGGGGCAGTTGTGTTCACCCCTTGAGTTGGTTCCAGCAGCTACACGGCTGCCCTACTACCAAAGGGTGGGTTGTTCGTCTTGTGAGAAGCCCTTTGGGATGGATCCAATCCATGGGGCCAAATGAGTTTGACCACCCTGGTTAGATCAACCTCTTTTCCTCACAACTCTTGGAAATCACCAAAGAGAAAGTGCAGCTTCTGATGCTCAAATAACCCTTGTGCCTATATGAGCTGTAATGCGACTAAGCCCTACCTCAGTGACTTGCATCCTGAGAGGTACATTTGTGACATTTACATTCACTTAAGTGCAGATTGTAGATAACTTACTTATAGGGAAGCAAAGTGATCCCAAACAGTGTGAAATGGTAAGCAGTATTGAAACATGTTTAGGAGAGGCAGTTTAAATATTAGAGGTGGCTTTCAAGCTCTAAATAAAAAGTGCATATAAATAAGGAATAAGGATGAGAGATGCAAAGAAAGGTTTTACAAGTTCTTGTCTTTAAATGAGACTGTTTGCCAAAGGTAATGATTCTCAATGCATTGAAAAAAAAAAAGCTATTGTAAAAAATTATAGGGCAGGGAAACTGCTTGGTTTAGGACAGGGGTTATCACCTGGGGGTACTTGGACCGGTCCTAGGGGTTATGCGCAGGTGGGTGGGGACAGACCGCTGCCACCTCGCAGAAGCAGGGCCAGGGTGGGGCGAGGGCAGTGGTGCTCCTCTGTGGGGCGAGGAAGCTCGCGCACAGCGGCTGCCACTGCCACACACCAGCCCAGTGAGCTTCCTTGTCCTGCAGAGGGGCATACCCCAGCCTGGTGAGGTTCCCCACCTGCTCTGGCCCTGGAGCTGGGAGGCGGTGGTGCTCTGTCCCTGCTTGCTCGCACACTGTCCCTGCCTCCCTCCATGTCCAGCTGCATGCTACTACTCCCCTCTGCCCCATGCTCAACATCTGGCCACGCACTATTCCCCCTCTCCCCGCACTCGGCATCTGGCTGCCAGGGGTACTTAGACTATAAAAGGCTGAAACCCCTTGGTTAAGGAGACTGGGAGCATGTCTACATGAGATGCTATGTTGCCGTAGTGATGAGCTATGGTGATGTAGCATTGGCAGGCATGAGCTGTGATGCCAACGCTATTGCACAGTAGGGTTGGAGATCACCTGTGCGCCACTGGGACTGCACAGTAACAACTTCAGCAAGTACTAAATGACTGCACAGTCAGGTGCACGTGTAGATGTGCCCTGGATCAACTCTTGTCATTAGGCTCTCATTTTGAACTCACCCCAGTTCAACAGGGGCTCAAAGCTATTACCCAGCTAGTGATAGGTAGCTGTTAGATTCACTTAGATTTGATTTGCAGGCCAGTTTCTAGAGAAAGAGTGTCCATGTTACAAAAACACTAGCACAGCTGATGTTGACTAGCCATTTTGTTAATAGTTTTGAGACTGGAGCAAAGGCTGAATACACTGCCTGGTGATTAAGGCCTTCATCTGGAAAAATGCTTAAGTATGGATGCAATTAAGTTTCTTAAAGTTATGCTTCATTATTTTGTTGGACCAGATGTTAAATTAACCCCTCATTATTAGATGACTATTCAGACCTGGCTTGACAAAGCCCTGACTTGAATGATCTAGTAGGGGATGGTCCTGCTTTGAGCAAGAGGTTGGATTAGATGATCTCCTGAGATCCCTTCCAACCCTAATTTCCTATGATTCTGTGATTTACCTTGACTCAGTAGCATAACTTAAGGCAGTGGAGAAGGGAGGGGGCGGGCAGCTGTCAGGCATCAGCCCTGGGTTCCAGTTTGGAGGAGGTGTCATAATGGCAGACCTGCAGAGAGCCTGTGCTGCTACTGCAGCCCCTCTTCAGGAGCTTGTACTGAGGTGGCAGCAGTTTGTGTTGCTGCCACAACTGCAATAGCCCCTGTGCAAGGAGGGAGCCCTTTTCTCCCCTTTCTTCCATGATGCTGCCCAGGGCACCCTTCTACCTTCACTCAGGGAGCATTGGATTAGGCTGGAACTCAGGGCTGAGGAATAATGGTTTGGATATATTAACATGGCACCGCCAATCCCCATGCTAGGGTTAGGGACAGATATTAGCAGTTACTGAATATTTTGCATGTTCTGTAAAAAAAAAAAAAAGAAAAAAAAAGAACAACAACATAGTATTAGGATTTTGATAAATTACTGTTACAGTGATTCAGGGTGTTCATCTTTCGGCTGACGTAAGGTCTGACCCCATTGCAGTTACAGGAAAGGCACACGTGGATTCCAGCAGGCTTTTATTCAGGCCTTTTTGTGCTTTGGACAGGTTCAGTTAATGGGTGGCTTTACATAGTATTGGGAAAAGAAAACATGGACAAAATAAACAGCAAAATCCTCATGCTGTACCCTGGGGCAGACCTTTTCACTGTCAGCTGTCCCACATTAGAAAGAAAGATGGTTTAGAAAGTAGATGAACATCAGTGGGACAAAACCCTGAGTGACAGCAACCTCCTTTTCAGAAATAATACAAAATTGGGAAAACGTCCAAACCTGCTTCTGAATTTTGTGGATTTGAATGAAGAAAAGGTGGTTTAGTTTGGTTTCTGTTATCAAGCTATTTCAGTTGGGAGTTCTGAGGTTTTATACATTGTTTTAATGTTTACTTCTCCTAAAAAGACTTATAAGTTTGTATATACACTTGTGTTTTCAGGCCACATATTGTTGTTTTTAATTAAATCCAGTTCCCATTGAGTAAATCAGTGACTCTCCACCAGGATGCTACACCATTCTGAGGTAGCTTGGGATCCCTTCAAGGGGTCTGTGGAAGGCCGTGCAATGTTAGCACTGTCAAATGTGCAAATATGATTCATGTGATAAACCCAGAGATTTCAACTAGGAATCTTTAGTATTAAAATCATTCTGCCCTTTTGTGGTCTTTTTGAGTTTTTTGCAACACAGGAATTCTTCTATTATTTTTTTCTCACCAAAAAAATGGTGAAAATTAAGAGGTAGCTTTTTCTGAGGGACATCTTGAATCTATCCGGGGGTGCCTCGGGTCAAAAAAAAGAATGTAGCAGGTCAGTGAAATTATTGTTGCAGGTGCTGAATTTATTTTTATTCCTGGTATAATGCCAAATAAAGGAGCATTATGAACCTTATTCTCTCAACCCCTGCCCAGGGATCTCTCTCATTTTCTTTCTCTGCCCCCAAAAGATGTAAGTAATAATTCATACCCTCTTGTTCCTATCCCAGTCCTCCTTGGGTCACCACAATCTTAAGGATCCTTCAGTACTATTTTTGATATGGGTCAGTAATAGTTCCCAAAACAGTTTTGATTTCTTGTCATGACATAGTTTCGTCCTGCCTAAATAATATCAGTGCAAATTATTGATACCAAAATTACATAAAAGTTCAAAACCAGAAAACAGTATTCTAAATCAGTTGTAAGTAGTTGCTATAGAGAAACCAGGGAAGATGTTTCAAATGCAAACATAGCACTCTCTCTCTAAAATCTTGGTTTAACTAGCACAAGTAGATCTAAAGTTTTTATTGAAAAAGCTATACATTCCTTCAATGTTTGCGTAGAAGTTTAGGTGCAAATGTTGGAAAAAGGCCCATGGGATCAAACTCTGTCACAATGCAGAGCTCTTTTGACTTCATTCTTTTGGCTTTGTATGGTCCCAGGGGTCCATTTGCACAGTTTCAGCTGCAAGATAAAGGATTTAATGATTAAGGAGAGGTTTAAATATTGAGCTGGTGGGTAGGGCCCAACAAGGCAACAAAAGATCCACCCTCAAATGAGAGAAGACCCACAGACTCCAGAATTTCACTGATTAGGGGGGACAAAGAAAGAAAACATGTGAAGGTCACAGGGTCAAAATAAGGGATCCCTAGGGGAATAGTGAGGAGAAAACCATTTACAACATACCCTGCCCCATGAAAGAGTCCAAATAATGCCTGCCTGGAGGTGAAATTTTCTGCTTATCCAGTACAACTGGAAAAGTGTTGGTGAATTTTGAAAAATTGTTGTGCCGAATATAGAAAAACCTGGCTTATTTTACTCATGGTTAGTTGGACTTAATATTTCGTGCATGATTTAAATGATTCCTCTGATTAGGATAATTGGGCAGTTGCCTCAAGTTTTCAGAAAAATAATAAAACTAAAACATGTTGCTCAGGTTTTCCAGTTCGGAGAGAGCATATTTGGTTTCAGATTATATCACTCTGACCTCTCAGCTTCATTCAGCACCCATATCGAGGATGGCATATCCCTGACAGAGAAGTGGGGCTGTGTAGGGGGGAGAGAGAGAGAGAATGAACCTTTAATAACCTGAATCAGTTTAAAGAACTTAATAATGGAGAAAAAAATTGCATCTAGTTGTAATATAGTAGATGAAACAATCCATGACCATGATCAAAAATAAACCAAAACCACTAAAAAATATGTATATTTTAATTGTTTTAAAGTAAGGAATGTGGGGCGGCGGCATTATTTCTATGAGGAGCAAGTCTCATTTGTGCCAGTGCAGTAAGGTGTCCAGCTGCATCTCTGGTAAAGGATTGACTGAAGCAGGAGAAGGAGGAAAAGAGAAGAACTTCCCTTCCAAAAACTGAAATGTAACATTTTCCCTCTTTAGATAGTCCTGAATTTAATCTTTTGTTGGGGAAGACTATTTCTGCTTAGGAACATGTACTACAATTATTGGTTTTGATTCTTAATAAGTATAAAAGCATGTATACTGAACCCATCACTATGCCTGCAGTATAAAAGCCTGTATTCTGTATTCTCTCCATGCACAGGTCATGGATGTTTCATCTAATATATTACTTACAACTAGCTGCATTGATTAGACAGAAATAGCAGCCCCAGCATCTCCTCCCACTATGCAGCATTATATGAAGCAACAAGACATATTTGCCACAGGCCCAGTATTGGAAGAGTTTGTACCCATCACCTTTTATCTCCTCTACTATTATTTGTACCTCGTCTTGCAGTGAGCTGTGTCACTGACTAAAAGTACACCAAAAGCTCTGAAAAGGACAACAGGGAGAGAGTTGCTGCACTGAAATATTTTGATCTTTTCTATGAAAATAAAAGATGATTTTTGCAGTCAAAAACCTGTTTTCTTCAGGAAAAAAGGTGAAAATCTCGCCTCCAAGCAAACAGATGATGCTAGGCAGATTTGTTTCCTTGTGAAATTTTATGCCACACAAATGTGCCTGCCGGCAGAAATGGCCAAATTTCCCATTGTCTGTATATGCGAATCCTTTTAAAAACCCAGAGACACTGGGAGCTTTTGGAGACCAGGCTTCACATCTCTCAGGTTGCTGACGGACATTCATTTAAAGGTGAGATGCGATCTGATCCCTCATCCCAACAATTGTGTCTCCTGCCATGCAACATGTGTATGGCAGGACATGTAATTTTGGGATCAGAGATCAGACCATAATCATGCCCTACTTGCCAGTGCTGGGGGAGTCTGGGATCATGATCCTGGGTAACCTCTGCACTAGCAAGTTGAAAATCAGGTTCTTGAAAATCAGCTGATTGTTAGCTGGTTCTGGGTTTGCACCAGGGCTCAAAGTGGCGTTAGTGTAGTTCCTACAGCTGGCCAATGATCATAGGCTGGACCAGACTGAATGTCAGCCAGTGGGGACCATATCAGGTCTGGATGGTAACCCCAGTGCAATCTTAACCCTGACGCACATTCAAATTAAGGTGCAATTAAAATCAGTCACCGAAGTATTTTGTGTAATATTTTTGTGGGTTGTTTCCCTTTTTGTGGCAACATTATTTCCTTGAAACTAATGTTAGGGGCCTAATGTTACTAGAAATGGAGGCAAAATAATGTTTAACATGTTGGTCAAATTGGGGGCCTGGTACAACTTCCATGTCCTAGTCCTGCTGGGACACCTACTGTGTGGGCGCATCTACATGAGATGCTAACTGCACAAAAGCCTAATTCTACTGTGCAGTAGCATGCAGGGCAAAAACCATGCTAATACGCTAATGTGCAGTAGTATTAAGGTACGGCTCAGTTAGCATCACTAAAAAGCCATGTGTTGGTGCTACTGTGCAGTAGCACCCATTACTGTGCATTGATTTAATTTTTGGTTATGCAAGTATTAAACATAATGCGCTGTAACTACAGTGAATTAATGAATATGTTGATGCTCCTTATTTCTAATAAACTCACATCATTATTGTTTAATTACCATTCTCTGCATGCTCTCCACTTTAGCAAAAGTTATTGCTGTTAATGTTTTTGTAGTAGGTAAAAATTCCCATTCTCACCCTCTTGTTGCTTCCAGCTATGTCTCTTCCTCTGTTTATCTAGTGCCTGAACCTCTTTATTCTCTAACTCTTCCCCTTCTTTTAATCCCCTACAATGTCTACAGACATGGCCATCCAGGCTCCCGTATCCAGACTTAAAGCTGCTAAAATTATCTTCCTCTCTCACTGTTCTGACTCTGCTACTCCTTGAAACGTTTCTGTTTAACCTGTTTTGTTTGCTATTTGTTTGCTAACCATAACTCAGACTCTTGCTTCATCTAACTTCCTCCAGCTCTTCATTCATTGCATATACGTTTTCCATCAAAACTCTCCTTTTACATCTTCCACTTGCTGTCATCATGGTGCCTTCTTTAATATGACTCTTAATGCTTTAAACAACCTCCTTGCTGTAGCAAGCAGCCTCTTACCTTTTAGTGAAGTCCCTCTTTATGACACATTCTTGTGAATTCCCTTCAACAAGCATCCACTAAAAAATTCTCAGTCACTGTTAATTTAATCCTCTGGTTAGGTTATAATAGATCTGCTCTGTATCATTGAAGTCTAATTAGAGTGTAAATCAACAGGGCATTAGCAATGTCTTCCTTCACTTGTGCAGAACCAAGAGTATCTTAGCATCAAGCACAAGAAGAAACTGGGTTCTGGGTCTGGTCTTGCATGACTGCAAGATAGAATGCATTCATAGACCTTGGTCTGCTCCAATGCCTTTCTTGTTTATCACTTTTTGTTTTTCAGGTTCAGGCTGTGGTAGGAATTCGCGTAGCCTGAGGTTTACAATTTTGCTTTTGTCAAATGTAGTGATTTATCCTAAGTGATGGGACTGACCCTACAGATTTGGTCACAAGAGAAATGGCTAGATGGAAGACAAACTTGGAATTCTGCAATATATATTGATTGAATGTGTGGCTATAATACAAAGTGAGAAGCCTAACGGCAAGGTCTTAAAATAGGACTGTCCAACTGGTAACCCATGGGTGGCATGTGGCCCACAAGGGAATAATGAGGCCCCCAGAATCCCACTTAGCCATTGCTGCCCCCATTGCTCTGACTGCAACAGTAGCTGGGGTCTTTGGGCAACCCCTCCCTTGTTCAGTTTGCACATCTTGCCTGCCCCAGGGGGCAGGTTGGTATGACATAGCCCTGGATGCCAAGAGAGCTGATAGCCTGGAGTACCTGTGCAGTACAATGCAATGGGAGAGCCCATGGCCAGGGAAATGAAGGTGAGGCCAGAACAGTGTTAAGATATCATTCATCAGGGAATATGCCTTATCAAATAAACAAAAGGCAACAAAATGTTGCACCAACCAGGGCTGATGTTAGACTGCAGGGGAAAAAAAGAAGGTTGATGAACCTCCATTTAATGGGAATACACAAAATAAATGAATTCTAGATCTTAATCTTAACTAAGCATTAATTAGTAAATGTTTGTACAACACTTGGAACATGTACAGTCTATGTAAATGCAATAATTATGAATAATCATGTTATTTTGATGGGTGACTGATAGCATCATTGGAATGGATGTGTCTTTTTGAGCCTCTCATGTTGATGTCAGCTGGTGAAAATGCTTCATTCACCTAAATGCTTAGGTGGTTGCCGCTGAGAATAAATGCACTACACTGTCCTAGGATGTGTGTGGAAAACTGGCAACTTTGTATCCTAAGGTGAGAAAACCAGTGCTTCTCCTGACTCCGTAAAGGGGAAAACATTTTTGGAAACTGGAAGTCAATAATAAAATCTAGTGTTGAAATTTGCTTTCTAAGTGGTAGGCTGATAAAGAACCAATGGTGTTTTGGGGACAGGTGTTACTGGTGGTTGTGTATTTCTCTTGGAAGTATTGGACTATTCAGTACCATAGTAAAGGAGGGCTGAGCGGGGCCACCACTCTGGCCACCAAAGCAAAGGGGCATCAACAGGCCGATACAAGTCAATATTTTGTTATAAATATTTTGAAAAATTTTGGCTGATGTGGCTGATAATGTCACTGATAAATGCCACATGTATGCATGCAGCCGCAGCATGCATGTAGCCAGCCCAGCAGCTTGGAGAGCAGCATCCGGCTGATGATTCTGTTGGGGGAAGGGGCATGTTGTGGAGACATCAAGGCCCCCTGGTGAGGAAGGGGCTGGACTGGGGCAGGTGCTGCTCGGCCGGGGGAGGGTGTGGGACAGAGCCACAACTGGCTCATCTGAGGGGTGCAGGAAGGGGGGCAGTTCCCACTACTGTGTGTACCCCAGGCAAGCATGGAGGGACCTATGCCCCCCAGTCTGTGCATGGGGTGAGGGTGGGCTGCTGCTGCAGGCTTACCCCGGGTACTGAACTTCCTTGCTATGGCACTGGTACTATCTTTGCCACTCAATGCCCCTTGCCAGGGCGCACTGTCAATGTATCTGGTTCAATAGCCAGCCTGCTAGCATCCCCTGTTCTGGGCAAGGCCCAAACAGCAGATAGGAAGGACATGCTAATTAGGGCAGAGCCCAACTGGGAGATTCTAAAATGCTTGCAAGGGGGAAAGAAGAAGCAGTAGAGTCTATGATACTGGTAGGGAATTGGGAGATGCTGATTTCAGGACTCCCTCCTGAGGTTAGGAAGGCAAGGCCACTTGCTTATGGGCTTATTTTTATGTTTTGAGAATGAAACTCAGGGACACACCTACACATGCAATTAATGTGCAGAAAGTGCAGTAAGCTTTCCCTGAGAGCATGTTTACACACATGCCAATCTGGAGGAGTTCAGGGCAGTCCTGCCCTGCTCTGCTACTGTATGGCTGCTAGGGGGAGTTCTAGGCTCTCCTGGGTGTGAGCCCTGGGCTGGCAGGGGGCACTAGGGTCAGGCATGGGCTCTGGGGGGCTGGGGGAAGCGGGGAGCTGTCCTGCCTGCAGGGCAGATGCCTGCCACCCTGCACCCCTGCTCCCAGCAGTTACCTGCTGCCCAACCCTGGCTCTGATCTCAGAGCAGGGACTGCGACAGTGTCCCCACAGCAGACAGCTCATGGGCCCTGGCTCTGAGATCATTTGGGGGGGTTGGGGGGGTGGTGGTGCAGTTTTCCTGCCCCCTGCTGCCTGAGCTGACTGGAAGCAGATTGCTCCTGGTCAGCTATATAACTGTAAGTGTATTAGCTAATGCATAATAAATCTATTACCTGTATTTGCAGGTAGTAGAAAACCATGCATTAGCATATTTTAATGTACAGTAGCTGCTGTGCACAGTTACAAGGTTACACTTTACTGTGCAGTAGATTAGTTTACTATGCAGTTAAGCATCTTGGGTAGACACACCCAGGGATACTGTAAAATGGCTGTCTTTTCCCTGACTGGGGAACTAGAACTCAGTTTAAATCTAGAATAAATAGTTTCCATTTTCAATACTGATTGCACTTAACATTCTTAACATTGAATTTGTTGCCTTTCCTAGTATTAGCACTGTTGTGCAATGACACCCTTTGCATAGTCTAGATCAAGAGATAGCTTCCAAAGATATTTGTTTATGCTTGACTCAGATATGGAGGAGGTTGGGAAGGGGTACATCCTAGAGAATAACATGACTAATTCCTACACTTTCATCCATTCCTAAATTGAATTTTGTTTTGCTTGACCTCAGCTTCTCGTTATACCTCCTTGCAGACTCTGTGGTATACTCTTTATGAATGGTACATTATCAGCTCTCATTAATTAAGAGTGGCCCGACAGCAACCTTTTTGCATGATAATATTTTCCTAATAGGTTTTGGAGGTAAAGAACAGCTCTGAGCAATGAAGTTTTGTTGTGGAAAGCTTATGTTATATATAATCCAATGTTGCTTAGTAAATGAAGCAGTATCTAATGAAGCCCATGCTCAGCTTAGCAAAATTATCTCTGTTACTGTATATATTGTTTCCTGGCAGTAATAGCTAGGAGTAGTGACAGGGCTGAGATAAAATCCTAGATCACACCACCACTGAATTCTGTGGAGGGGAAATATTTCAACATTCATATTTGAATGTTGCTGTTCAGATTAATTTTGAATGAGGATAGTATTTATAGTAACAGCTAAACAAGAGTCCTGATATGAAACAATGTCATTCCTTGTGAATCTAACAGAAAATCAATTCTCTTGCTTTGCCTTCTCTAAATATCTCTTGGTTTCTTGCTAGCTCTTCTGCTTGGTCTTTTAATCGCCTCATGATATGCAGAGCTGGATGTGGGTAGGGGTCTAGAAAAAAATCCCCCTTCCTCAAAGGCATCTTTCACAGTGCAGCTGCTGATCATGTGAACATATTCATATTTCCTTCCCAGCTGACATTCTTTCCCTGCAAATGTCTGGCGTGATTGGAGATGGTAAATGAGTGTTCAGAGGGAAAGAAGCTAGGGAATTACAGGTAAGAATAAGAATTTCTCCAGTTGCATTGAGATAAGCAGCATATGAAATGCAGAGCAGTCACTGGATAACACAAAGAGCACTGTACTGGGAAGATGCATTACATGAGCCAAGGACATTCCTCGAAAGCAAAGGTTTCAGAGCAGAACAGTTCCATTCTGTTTTCTAAGCTTTCCCTGGATTTGAATTTTTCTCTCCTATTTACCTTTTTTGTGCATTTTTATTTTGTTTTATTAAATTTAAATTCACACTTAAGTGTGCATGTAGAATTTAAAAT
The DNA here is from genome assembly GCF_052110815.1 of Crocodylus siamensis. Taxonomy (NCBI): domain Eukaryota; kingdom Metazoa; phylum Chordata; order Crocodylia; family Crocodylidae; genus Crocodylus; species Crocodylus siamensis. The sequence continues at coordinate 146,695,253 of NC_143397.1, forward strand.
GTTTTCCCTAAAGGCTGTATAGACTTAAAAAAAAAGGAAGCAGCCCCTTTAACTAATAAAAATTAGAGGGCTTATTGAGGCAGGATATTTTTTAATTTATTTGAAAGATTACAAAAAAAATCAGCTTAAACATAGGTCATCAGAGTTTCAAACTGAATGTTGAACAGGTTTATTTTTTTTAAACATTCTTTTTTTAAATGTTTAATTTAAAGGGGTTCTTGAATTTAACTTAAATAAAAATTACGATTATTAACTAGCCTGTGCTGTATGCTGCCCTCTTCCCCACTTATCTTTTTTGTCTTCCTACTCCATAGTGAGATGCTCCCTGGCTCACCACCAACATCTGATCCCTCTGTTCATATTCAGACTGTGGAGCATTTCTGGCAGAAATCTCACAGCCAGGCTGACTTCTTCCCACTACAAATTTGTTCTCTTGTCTTTTGGTCCTACCATTTTCCTAGCTAAACAACTCTACTTTTCAGTCTAATCGAAGCTAATAACCTCAGTCCCAGCTACTCAGCTCTTCGAACTCTGCCCCCTTCCTGACTTCATGTCTCTCTGCCCAAAATATCACAGATTTCTTTCCTGAGAAAATTGACAAATACGATGCAGATGTCTTCCTCCTGTTGCTTCTCTTCAGGCCCCTCCTCCTACAGTTTTTTTTCCTTTTTCTCCTTGGTGACAGATTCAGGAGTTTCTAGACTGTTCTCATTCCCTAATCCCTCCATTTATCCCAGTGACAGTATCAAATCCCATTTAACTATCTCCTGTGAGCCCATTCTCATCACCTCCCTTATTTTTCTCCTTAACCTCTTTTCTTACTTTCTTCTCACAATACAATCATGCTTTAGTCGACCCCATCTTAAAACAATTGACTCTACTTGCCTCTGTGGCTACCCTTTTATCTCCTTTCTCCATTTTCTTTCTAAGCTTATTGAATATATGGTTTATTCAATAAACCTCCCCTACAGTTCCATCCCAGACCCTCTCCACTACACCTTCTGTCTCTTGTGCTCAACTGAAACTGTTCCTGCCCTGGTCTCTAATTATCTACCTATAGTGTCTGAGGTAGATCAGTACTTCAGTAGTCTCATTCTCCTTTAGCTGTCAGTTGCCTTTGGTATAGTCAGCTATGTACTTCTTGAAAGCTTGGCCCCCTTTTGCCTTCTGTGGCTGTGTCCAGATGTGTGTGGACATATGGTTCCCTGTAGACAACTAGCAGTGGCGCACCTTGTGCCACTCCTAGTTGTCTCTTGGCAACTCCTGTGCCGTGCACACTGGCGCATGGCAAGTTACCCTGGGTGGGGTAGGGAAGGCTGCGGCCAGTACTGGGCTGGCCCCAGAAGCCTTACCTGGGGTCCTGGGGGTCTCCCAGGACTGCAGCAGCAGCGACCCTGCAGCTGGAAGCCTGGATGGCAGAAGAATGTGGCTCCAGCTGGCCGCTCTGGCTTTGGGCGCCACTTGCTGCTGCCATGTGTGCCACTCCACTTTTTTTTCTGCAGGATTTTTTAACCCTTGAATATCCAGGGGTTAAAAAAATAACCCTCTGTGCTGCTCCCTTGCAGTGCAGAGAACAACTGAACATGCACTTTGTGGTGCCACACGCAGTGCCACATACCACGTGGCTGTGCTCATCTGGATGCGGCCTGTGAATCTGTCCTCTTCTGGTTCTCCTAACCCTTTGATTATTCTTTAGTGATCTTCCCCATTCTGTTCCAACTTTCTGTGGATTCCACAGAACTTCCTTGGTCCCCCTTCTCTTCCCCAGAAATTAATCTCATTTTTGGTTATTATTATTATTGTTATTAACCTCAATTTCATTCCCAAATTGAATTGCCACCACTGTGTAGATGACTGTCAGATGTACCACTCTTCTCTAGATCAGGGATGAAATAGGGCAACACTATGCCCTGGGCCATTGCAGCACATGGGGAACACCAGCTTCTGCCATGCTGATTGCAGTGGCAGAGTCAGCCTCTACTATAGCAGAGGCAGCTTTTGGAGCCCCCGTCCAAGGGCAGCACCTGGGGCTGTTGTACCAGTTGTCTCCCACTCAGTTATGCTCCTACTCTAGATAAATCTCCTTTTGTCCAGACTTATCTCAAACTGTCTACTTAAGCTCCCTGCAAATGTTCAGCTCCCAGCCCAATCATATCACAGTGAAGTCAGTTTGCTGTGCATCACCTCTTTTCTCCTCATGTGCTCTACATCACCTCCTTTATCCATTGTTGTGGACAAGGCTACCATTCTTCTTGTCACTTGGGTACATAGCCTAAGCATCATCTTTGAATTGGATTCTCTTTGTGCCGAGATATGTTATGTCCACAATTTATAGGTATTATTTGGCAACATCTCTCTGATATTGCCCTTTCTAGCCATCCACATGGCTGGAACTCTTATTCAGGCTCTTATAATCTCTCATATCAATTATAGCAGGGATGTCAAATTCACCTTGTGCCCTGGGCCAGATCTGGACTGTGGAGTTCCTTGTGGACCAGATCCAGCCTAGGGCATGAGGAAGCAGTGGCAACTCCAGCTTTGACTTGGAGTATGTGGTAGCAGCTCTGGCCCTAACCCTGCCCCAGAGGACATGGTGGTGGCAGCTTTAACCCATGCAGCATGTGGCTCCAGACTTCACTATGAGCTGTATGCCGAAGCTGGAGCCACCACTGCTGTATGCCCAATGCTGCTGCAGCAGCTCCAGCTCTGAATCTGGCTCCAGCATAAGACATGCGACAGAGGCAAGTGTCTGGGGAAGTAGGGCCATGGCAGTGCAGATAAGCGAAGCAGCCAGAGGGCAACTGGAGCTGTATCAGCCTTCACTTGCCTTCCTGCTGCTGATCATCATATCTGTCAGGGCTTGAAGGCCCCAGATTCTGAGGCAGGCCACTCCCCACAGCCACACTGGTAGTCTGGCAGGCCACATAGATTGGCTCCATGGGCTGGATCCAACCCGCAGGCCATATCTTTGACACCCCTGAATTACAGCAACATCCTGTTCTCTGACCTTGATGAATATAGTCTTGCTTTGCTTGTATCTATTCCAAATGCTGCTGCAAAGATCATTCTCCTAATCTACTTCCTTTCATCATGTCAGCCTTCTTTTTGAAACCCATTACTGACGTGCCCTTTCCTCTCCCTCTTGCAACTGACATCAGCCGCTTGTCTTCACTTTCAAGACCCTGCACAGTCTACTCTCAGCCTACCTACCTTGTCTCGTTTAGAAACGTGAGATCAACTCCCACGTCTAATCAGCCCATCACTCACTTGCTAAACTTCCAACTGAGCACCTTTGTTTTGGAGAAGCTCCCCATAGACCTCCAGAAAGCCTTTTCATTCTCAAACCTCTCCTTAAAATTATCTTTTGCCACGATACCTACAAAAATCTTGACAGCCATCAGGTTGCTGCTGTTCTGAGGCCATAGCTTCTCCTGCTGACCAATATTGTCTCTCGGTTCTTTGTACTTCCACATCTGTCTGTATCCATCTGCTATTTTTGTCTTATATTTAGGTTATTATCTTTTATAATCTCCCTGGATTAGGGGCCATTTTTTTGGTTCTGTGTTTGCATAGCACCTAGTTCAATGAGATTCAGGTCTATGCCTGGGGCTCCTCAGTGCTACGGTAATATGATAGTAATAATTTTTTACTTTTCAGGTGAAACTCACACTCTTTTATTCTGTTTAGATTCATATGCGGTGCATATCACAATGCTATCTAATAAACTCACATCAGGTGAACAGAATTAAATGACATTACAGTACATCCAGCAACTCTCATAGAAGTGCAATTATGGTTTTGAAAAGAGCCTAAAATGTTTAAAGAATCTTTAAAGCATGAATTTCTGTCAATGCTTGCCTCTTCAGTAAAGCATAGCTCATGCCTCTATACAAGGCTGAATAATCCAGTCAACTAATTAACTATACATGCTGTCATTTTTTTTCAACCCTTTTATTTGGAAGTGCATGATGGTTTCCCTCTGTAACCTAGTGAACCTAATATAAGGCAGTGAATTGTCATTTGAGCTAATCTTACCATACTCTTTTCTCTATTTAAGGAAATAATAAGGCTACAAGGATGCATTTATTACATATCAAATTATTCAGGTCTTTTGTGTTTCATGAAGCTCATTTAAACAAAAATCTGATAAAGGAATAAATATGTAATCATGGGTAAAAAAGCATATTGGATTTAGATGACATATCAAATTCTAATGTTAATGGACTTAGCACCAGTTGACAGACATTTATGCCTCCGTAGCCTCCATTGCATAAATCACTTGATTATTTTAGTTTTACATGCCACCGAAATGCATAGCTCTGCCATTAACCCTTAACAAACTAATATTTATCTGTATATCCTTCCCTCTCCTTCCATTGACTTAACTCTCCCCAAACTGCTGATACACTCCTTTTGTTTCCCATAACAAATGATATAGTACACAGTTGCCTCATACTAATCCACAATCTTGCTGAAATCCATCCTTCTTGGTACCACAAATGCAAATTCTCTCCAGCTCCCCTTAACACCAAGCAATGGGGCAGTCACCTGACTGACCTCACTGACTAATGCAGATCTGTCTTCATTTGAACTGCCTTGTTATTGAACTCTAAGCTTTTCAAGCTAGGTTATCAGCAACATCATGTCTGGAGGACAAGGATGGTTTTCTGAGTCATGTGAGTGGTTAGATGAAGTCCCCCTTTACTCTCCCTCTCCTCCCTGTCCTTAGGACTTCCTGCCTGCGAATTTCTCCCAGTCCCTTGAGTAACAATCATAACTTCCCAAATCCTAACTTCAACCAGTTTTCATATGTTATACAGCTACAAATACGTCAGTTTTCTAAGAGTTCATGTGATAATCATTAAACCATTAAAAAAAATCTTTATTAATGGGGAAAATATCATAATAATGACCAAAAAAATTCTTCCCAAGTATTTATGCAAATTATAAGAGCAAAAGAAGATTTTTCCCCCCTCCCTCAAAACCTCCTTTAGTTTTCATTCCTTTCTTCAGATTTATGGGCACTCAATGTTTGAATGAAATCTTGTCTCATTTTCTCACGTGAAAGCTCTTGAAAAACAAGCTTAATTCATTTTTTTAAGTTACTTTTGGAATTTTAAGATTAATTTTCCTTCCACTAAAGAAAGAAGAGTTTGCAAATGTAATGTGGTACTGGTTCACAGAATCATAGAAGTAGGGTCGGAAGGGACCTTGTAGATCTTCAAGTACAATCCCCTGCCTGGGCAGGAGAAAAACTGGGCTCAAATGACTCCAGCCAAGTACCCATCAAACCTCTTCTTAAAGACCCCCAGGGTAGGAGCCAGCACCACTTCCCTTGGAAGTTGGTTCCAGATCCTAGCCACCCTGACTGTGAAGTAGTTCTTATGGATGTCTAATCTAAACCCACTCTCCAACAACTTGTGGCTGTTATTCCTTGTTATGCCAGGGGAGGGGGGCAGTTGGGAAACAAGGTCTCTTCCAAACCCTTCTGGTCCCCCCTAGTGAGTTTATAGACAGTCACCAGGTCCCCCCTCAGCCTTCTCTTGTGAAGGCTGAACAGGTTCTGGTCCTGCAGTTTCTCATTATAGGGTCTTCCCTGTTGTTCCCGGATCATGCGGGTGGCCCTCCTCTGGACCCTCTCAGTGTTGTCCACATCCCTCCTGAAGTGGGGCGCACAGAACTGGACGCAGTACTCCAGCTGTGGCCTGACCAGTATTGCATAGAGGGGGAGGATCACCTCCTTGGCCCTACTTGAGATGCACCTGTGGATGCACAACAAGGTCTGGTTAGCCCTGCCAACCGTGACCTCCCATTGTTGGCCCATGTTCATCTTGGAGTCAATAATGACTCTGTGCTCTCAAGAAGGGATTTTCCCATCTTATAAGTGTGTCGCTGGTTACTATTGCCCAAGTGCAGCACCCTGCACTTGTCAGTATTGAAATGCATCCTGTTTTTGTTAGCCCACCCCTGTAACCTATCCAGGTCTTGCTGCATCTTTCCCTCCCTACTAGCATGCTCACCTCACCCCAAATTTTGGTATCATCAGCAAATTTAAACAGGTTGCTTTTCACCCCATTATCCAAATCACTGATAAAGAAATTGAACAGTGCAGGCCCAAGGACCGCGCCCTGGGGGACTCCACTGCCCACTTCTCCCCAGGTTGAATATGACCCGTCCACCACCACCCTCTGAGTACGACCCTTCAGCCAATCTGCAATCCATCTGACTGTGTAGGCATCAATGCCACAGTCGCCCAATTTCTTAATGAGGATGGGGTGGGAGATGGTGTCAAAGGCCTTGCTGAAGTCCAGAAAGACTATGACCATGGCAACACCTGTATCCAGTGCTTCTGTGACCTGATCATAAAAGGCAATCAGGTTGGTCTGACATGACCTGCCCCTAATGAAACCATGCTGGTTGTCCTTGAGCATCATCCCTGAAGTCAGCCCATTGCAGATGTGCTCCATGATGATCTTCTCAAAGAGTTTCCCAAGGATTGAGGTAAGACTGATGAACCTATAGTTGCCCGGGTCCTCCCTCCTCCTTTTTTAAAGATGGGGACCACGTTGGCTATCTTCCAATCATCTGGCACCTGGCCTGAGCACCACAAGTGCTCATAAAGCCATGCCAAGGGCCCTGCAATAACCCCTGGTAGCTCCCTCAACACCCTGGGGTGGAGAGCATCTGGACCCTCTGGGCGTCCAGCCCTTCCAGAAGCTCTCTAACCTGGTCCTCCCCAACCTGAAGTCTGGAGGTGTTCCCCTCAAGTCCATCTTGCATCACGGTGGGGAAGTCTTGATCCCTGCCCAAGAAAACAGAGGTGAAGAATTGGTTAAAGAAGTCTGTTTCTCCTCTGGCACAACTACCAGATTGCCTAGAGAATCTTGCAGGGGACCCATATTTCCTGGTGCTTTCTTCATTCTCCCTATATATTTGAAAAAGGACTTTTTATTATCTTTGATTTTGGACACAAGTCCTAGCTCTATGTCCGCCTTAGCGTTCCTGAAAGCCCCCCTACAAGCCCAAGCAGAGGAGGTATACTCCCCTTTGGAGACAGCACCCCCCTTCCACTGGTTGTACTCTGCCTTTTTGGCAATCAGGCATTCCCGGACACCCTTGGTTAATTTTTTTTACATAGATATTTTTATTGGCTTCTTCTAAAGTTCCCCAAATTTAAATTGTTTATGTTAAAAGAAAAAAATCTAAATTATGTCAATGTCTTAGGAATTGATCTTACTCTTATTGCTTGATATAACATTTATCTAACTACTCAAGGTATTAACTGTTTTCAGCTTTTGCTTTTCCATATTTTTATTTGTGAAGTAGCTAATTACTTTTATAAATATATTTAGAAGAGCACACCCTGTTCATATAAATCCTCATTCTTTTAAATAGCTTTATCTTTCTTGAGGAATCTCAAGTGGAGAGAACAACATTAATGACAGGTTTTTGCAGGTTTGGGTGTAATATTAACAAATAACCACTTTGACAAAATAAATGCAAAGGAAAAGACAAAAATAAAGTATACATTAAAAATAATCTGTCACCAACAATGCTGAATAACTACTTGACACAGTGTATGAGTCAGGGAAGATAGCTGTGACTCTGCTGGCAGACAGGAAGGTACTGGTTTTGTGCTGCATTTTTGTCTCTGAACACTCATTTGACAATTTTATGCACAAGAAAATTAGCTGTTCTTTGCCTATGGTTATGCTAGCACAATAATGTAATGCTCTTTTTAAAACAAGATTATTTGTGATTTTTTTCCTGCTTCCCCACCCTTCATATTAGTAAGAAATTAATTTTTTTTCAAAAGGGTACAGGCTAATTAGGAAGATGGCTCTATATTTTTTCAGTGGGGGGTCTTTTAATGCTCACAATAACAAGACCTCAAGGCATGTGCTTCTGTGTGAGATAAACCACATTTTGCATCATTGCTTTCACCTTCACATCTTGGGCCTCTGTCCTCACCTCTCTGTTGCTGGCCCTGAGGCAAGTGTTATATCCCATCAACATGCATTCTGTTATGTCTCATTCCTTGAATAAATACACACCTTGTTTAGCAGATGGGGAAATGAAGGGTCAGATTAGACCCTGTGGATGTGCTTGGAGGAGCCCCCTCTGTGTCCTTCTTCCCATTTACTGACAGTGGTGCGGGGCAAAAGACATATTGAAGATTCCCTTTTCCATTGTTGAAACCCTAGAGGACTCTGTGCAAGACTGTACTTGTAAATGCTGCACCTAGTTGGGTCCTGATTCAACAAAGAACGTAAATATGTGCTTAACTTTAATCACATGAGTATCCATTTGAAAAACTTAAATACTTCAGTGAACTTGAGATTAGGGGAAGGGGAAAGGATAATGCAATACAAGTGCTTTCTGGGGTGTGGTGGGGTTCATAGATTTCATAGACATTAGGGCTGGAAGGGACCTCAGAAGATCATCGAGTCCAGCCCTCCGCCCAAAGGGCAGAAAGTCAGCTGGGGTCATAGGATCCCAGCAAGATAAGCATCCAATTTGCTCTTGAAGGTGTTCAGAGTAGGTGCTTGAACCACCTCCAATGGCAGGCTGTTCCAGACCTTGGGGGCTCAGACAGTAAAGAAATTCTTCCTTATGTCCAGCCTGAAATGGTCTCATAGTAGTTTATGACTGTTTGACCTCGTCATCCCTTGGGGCGCTCTGGTGAACAAATGTTCCCCCAGACCCTGGTGGTCACCCCTGATAAACTTATAGGTGGCCATCAGATCACCCCTGAGCCTACGCTTTTCCAGGCTAAAGAGTCCCATGGCTCTCAGCCTGTCATCGTAAGGTCTGTTTTCCTGACCTCTGATCATGCGCGTGGCTCTCCTCTGGACTCTCTCAAGCTTCTCCACATCCTTTTTGAATTGTGGAGCCCAAAACTGGGCGCAGTACTCCAGCTGCGGCCTCACCAAGGCCGAGTACAAGGGGAGAATGATGTCCCGGGATTTGCTCGAGAAGCATCTATGGATGCAAGCCAGCATTTTGATCACTTTACTAGTTGCAGCATTGCATTGTAGGCTCATGTTCATCTTGTGGCCAATGATGACCCCCAAGTCTCTTTCTTCCATAGTGCTAGCCAGCATAGCACTGCCGAGCCTATAAGGATGTTGCAGGTGTTTCTTCCCAAGGTGGAGAACCTTGCATTTTTTGGTGTTAAACACCATCAGGTTCTTGTCCGTCCCTTTGCTGAACCTGTCCAGGTCAGCCTGGATCACCTGCCTGTCTTCTGGTGTGGATGCTTTGCCCCAAAGTTTTGTGTCATTGGTGAACTTGGCCAGTCCGCTTCTGACTCTAATGTCCATACCATTAATGAAGATGTTGAACAGTATGGGTCCAAGGACAGAGCCTTGGGGGACCCCCACTGGTCACAGGACACCATGATGAGTGACTGCCATCAATTACAACCCTCTGGGTCTGACCACAGAGCCAATTTCCCAGCCAGCAGATCATGGTGGAGCCAAGGCCACAATTGGCTAGTTTTGCCAAGGGCTGATCATGGGATACCAGATCGAAGGCTTTTTTGAAGTCAAGATATATGACATCAATCTCTTCTCCCTTGTCCAGGTGATAGGTCACCTGGTTGTAGAAGGAAATGAGATTGGTGAAGCAAGACCTACCCACAACAAACCCATGCTGGCTATCCCTCAGGATGTTGGCATCAGCCAGTCCATTGAGGATGGCCACTTTAATAAACTTTTCTAAGATCTTCCCCGGGATAGAAGGCTGATGGACCTGTAGTTAGCTGGATCCACTTTCCTCCCTTTCTTGAAGATAGGCACCACACTGGCCTTCTTCCAGTCTTTGGGCACTACACCAGAGCACCAGGAGTTTTCAAAGGTCCGTACCAGGGGCTGGGCTATTACGCTCACCAGCTCCTTGAGTACCCTGGGGTATAGATTGTCAGGGCTGGCTGACTTGAAGGTATCCAGCTTCTCAAGATGTTCCTTCACGAGGTCAGCATTAATGGAAGGCAGGGGATCTCCCTCACCTGGACCTCCCTGTCCCGTAGTGGGCATGGGCGTCCCATGGGACTGATGAAAGACCAAATCAAAGTACCCATTTAATAGGTTGGCTTTTTCCTGGGTGTCAGTTGTCAGTTGCCCCATCTGCTTCAGCAGGAGTCCAGTGTTCCCCTTGCTTTTACTTTGGTTCCCCACATATCTGAAAAAGGATTTTTTATTGTCCTTGATGCTGAAAGCTAGTTAGAGTTCAGCTGCAACCTTGGCTTTCCTGGTTTGCTCCCTGCAGGACCGGACCAGTGCAGAATAATCCTCCTTGGAGGTGAATCCCATCTTCCATCCTTTGTAGGCTTTTCTTTTTAGCCTTAGGAGGTCTGCTAGGTCCCTGGAGAGCCAGGGGGGCTGCTGTGTCCTCTTGCTGCCTTTCCTCTGAGATGGAATAGACTGAGCTTGTGCATTGAGGATTGCTCCCTTGAGGAGCAACCACTCTTCTTGAACTCCCCTCTCTCTGTGGTCATGGTGCGTTAGAACCTGACTGACAAGCCTCCTGAGCTTGTCAAAGTTGGCTTTTCTGAAGTCAAGGACTTCTGTGTTGCTGACTGTCAGCTCATGGTCACACTCACCCAGCTTCCCATCGATCTCTAGGTCACTGATAAGGTCATCCCCAGTACCCAGTACCAGGTTGAGCAGCACTTTGCCTCTTGTTGGCCCATAGACTTCTTGAGTCAGGTAGAGGTCATCCATGCACAAGATGAAGCTTTGCGACCACTCGGATTTTGCTGAGTGATACTCCCACGAGATGTCCGGGTAATTGAAGTCACCCATGACAAACATGGTCCTGGAGCAAGCAGCCTCAGTCAGTTCCCAGGTGAACTTCTGGTCAAGCTCAGGACTTTGGGTGGGAGGTCTGTAGTAGACTCCCAGTGTTGTGTCCCCTGTGCCATGTTCCCCATGGATTGTAACCCAGAGGGTCTCCAGTTGTCCACCCTGGTCGCCAAGATCAGCTTGCAGGGATATGTAGCTTTCCTTAACATAGAGAGCTACACCCCAGCCCCTTTTATCTACACGATCTCTCCTGTACAGGGTATAGCCATCAATACCCGTGGTCCAGTCATGGGTGGAGTCCCACCAGGTCTCCATTACCCTATGACATCATAATTATTTGCATTAAGCAGGAGGGTGAGCTCCTCCTGCTTGTTTCCCAGGCTCCTGGCATTTGTGTACAGGCAGGCAAGTGTCCCCTTGGGGGCTCTTGCCTTGCCCACAGATTGTACCAGGGCTGGGGCAGGGGTGTGCTCCCTTAAGTGCCTTGGCCTGCTGGCTTTGCAAGGGTTGCTCAGCAGGCCAGCAGTGACAATAGTCCCCCCACCCCCCCAACGGGCTTAGTTTAAAGCCTGGTGGAGCAGGTCAGCCAGTCTGGCTGAGAAGACCCTCCTCCCCAGGGGAGAGATATGGAGGCCATCTCTTCCCAGCAGCTCGCTGCCTCTCTCACCAAAGAGTGGGCTATGGTCATGGAAGCCAAAGCCTTCCCAATGACACAAGCGCTGCAGTCTTTGGTTGACTACATAGATCCTCCTCTCCCAAATCTCTGTAGCACCTCATGACCCAGCTGGGAGTGCTCCGAGCCATGTCATTGGTGCCCACATGAATAAGGAGCATGGGATAGTGGTCTGTGGGCTGGAGAAGCTTTGGGATCTTCTCTGCAATGTCCCGGATGTGGGCCCCTGGGAAGCAGGAGACTTCCCAGGCAAAGGGGTCGGGGCGGCAGATTGCTCCCTCAGTCCCCCTCAGGATGGAGTCTCCCACAACAAACACCTTACTTCTTGTCTTGGGCTCAACTCCAGCTACCAGCCCCACTCTCCCCATGTTGCCTGTGGGAGCTGGCAACTCAGCAGGCTCTGCTGGAGCAGCAAGAGATGTATACCTGTTGCTAAGCTCCCATGGGGAAAGGGGCCTTGGTGCGGCAGGCCTTAGGTCCCTTTACCACCTTGATCCATGCCCCTGACTCGACAGAGTGGGAGGTCCCGGAGTCCTCCTTTGTCCTGGAGGGAGACTGTGGTCTACCCTCTGGCTCCCGGGGGAGAAGGGCCTGGCAGTAGGAGTTGATCTCCTGCTCACTGTCCCTGTTGGCATGCAGTCTCTGGACTATGGCCTGGAGCTCCTCCAGCTGGCATGCCAGAAAGCCTAAAAGGGAGCAGACCCCACAAGGGGAGGTGGCCATGCTCCCGGGCCCCAGAGCCTGAAAAAGTGACAGGCAGCCCACACAGCCAAGAGCCAGGGGCTCTGTCTGTGTGGAGCCAAGAACCATGGGCTCCGTCTGGGTGCCAGGGGCGGGGGCACAGAGTCCGAAGGGACCCTCAGGGTGCAGCGCGTGCCCATCCATGTCATGCGTCTGGTAGGCTGGCTACAGCTGGACATACCTACCCTGGAGGGTCACAGGCAGGGTCTCAGGCCCTCCCGCGCACCCTCCTGCGTGAACTCCACGCTAACTCATGTGCCAGCAGACAAGCGTGCCTGTTTGCACAGCCTGTTAGCGCGACTCCAGTCGCGTGGCTCCCTGGTGGGGGCTGGGCGAAGTAGGGGCCTGGGTGGGGCTTGACTCAGCCCAACTCCACTCAGCCGCCTCCTCCCACTCACTCAAGGGTTAACTCCCTCCCACCATGGGCCCCGCTTGCCTCTGGCTGTGCTGGGGGTTGGCAGGGGGCTCCACGGCTGCTGGGGGGTCTTTGAGGGGCTTTGGGGTAGTGGAGGCCCAGCGGGCTTTCACCCGCATGTCTCTTGGTGCTCTGGAACCTAACTGGGGCGCTTTTTATTTTTTTTTGGTTGTTGTTTTTGCCTCCAGGAGGACTACGTAGCATCTGTTTGGATCAGTACAACATAAGACTTCAATAGATCATAATTTTAGCCTCTCTGAACCTTTCTTTATGATGAGGGAGGGAAGGTTCCATGTATAGTTCAGAATGGAGTAACAAAGCAACTTAAGGCAGCCTGGATTACTTTGTGACTCCAGTGGAATACTTCAAGGCCTGCATTATCTCCTATCAATACAAAGTATTAAGGTAAAATGCAGTGTTTAGTTTGATAACTTCCTTGTTCTCCTTTGGTAGTGGTGGTGGAAATACTCTTATCCTCTGTGGAAGAATTTTGGGGTAATTCAAGGAAGGAATTTCTTGCATGGCTTTTCCTTGGTCCATGAAAGAACATGGTCCAAGCCCTAATGTTTAACTTGTCTACTGAAGTGAGCTTACTTTAATATTTAGTTTAGCTTCATTGTCATTATGCAGACATTTCTGTTGCAGGCACTGAAGTCTCATGAGTTAATGTGTTGGATTAGGAATCCACATAAATATCCAGGGGCTGTAATATAGTAAGATTATGGCCAAGAGATGTGTTCTTTCATGTTGAACCCCGAACCCATTGGGTGATATTTATTCTAGTAGAAAGGGCCCATGAATGACCTACCCATCACCTAAACCCAAGCTAAGTTTATAAGACTTAATTCTAATACTACCAAAACCTTTATACCTACATTTACTTTTAACGGGCACGTTTCCATACAACTCTTCTACACTTACAATGTAGAATGTTAGCAATGTTTATTCTTTTGCCATAAATCTTACAGAAAGCTAACGAAAGTGTCTTAACAGCCAAAAGATGTTGTACTAGATGAACAAGAATGATTGTATTGATGTGTAGCTTTGGGAGTCTGTACTGAGTATGAGCCCAACATTGCAACTGAATGTTAACAACTTTGCAAAATATACACATGGGCTAGGAACAGAAATTACATGTACGGCAGTTTATGTGATCAGAAACTGGTTTAAACCTGTAACAGAAAAGAAGCTCAGTGCACATAAACCAGTTTCAAAATGGCTGAAACTCGTTTAAGATAGATCTGGTTGAATGTAGTATCAGACTTACTGATTTATGAAACTTTATGTTTGAAACTTTAAGTTTATGACATCTGTCACAGTCCCCTTCCTGGTTCAAATTAAATCACAGTCCCACAGCATCCCAGCATGCTTTCCAGTCTTGGTCTTGGCTGTGCTGTCTGCTCCAGTGAGCAGGGCTGGTGTGAGGGAGCGGGGCCTAGGGCGGCCGTGAACTCCCTAGCGCCCCCTACTGTCACGTTAGGGTGAACCCTCAGAATCTTGCCCGCCACGACTTTGATGACTAATATGTAGTATGGAGGCTGCCTGTTTCCCTAGTGGACGGTACTGGTGTTCCTGTCCCTATTCCAGAATGGGGTATCTATATGCGTCCCGCCTTAAGGGCTATGCGTGCCTCCAAACCTCCCCTTCAGCACGCCCCAAGCCTCGCAGGTGTTCTGGGGACGTTTGTATAGTCCCTCGCCCCTCGGGTGCCCTCGTTCTCTCTCTCGGGCCCCGGGGCCCCTCGCCCACCTGGCACCCCCTTGGGCCGGGCTCCTATCTCCAGCCCGATCCCTGCGCCCTGGGCCTGTCTCACTGGCTACCAGCTAATCGCTGGCGCCCCCTGGGTCTAGAGCGTTATCGCCGCCCTAGTCTCGGCGCCCTTGGGCCGGCTCACTACCACGGGTTATTCTGCCCCGCTCTGGGTCCTCGCCCCCTTTGGGACCTGTACTGTGCTCTCTGCGCTTTGCCCCCTCCGGGGCCTTGCCCCCTCTGGGGCCGACACGCCACGTGCCTCGCGCTCTGTCTGTGCCCCGCTCTGGGGCCTTGCCCTCTCTAGGGCCGACACCGCGCGCCTCGCGCTCTGTCTCCTGCCCCACTCTGGGGCCTTGCCCTCTCTAGGGCTGACACTGCGCTCCTTGCGCTAGGGGCACAGGCGCTCGCCACCGTGCTTGTCCCCTTGACCCTTCTCTGGGTCCGTTTGCCCCACTGGGCAAATACCACCCTTATGGGCTGGGGTCTGCAACCCCGCACACCGCGCCTCCCTGGCGCAATACGGTGCCTCTTCGGCATCGACAGTAGTGCCCTGCTGGCAACTGTGCCCCTACTGGGCACTGGGAACCCCCAAGCTGTTGGGGAGCCCCCGTGAGGCCTCCTCGCTCCCCTACAGCCTCACCCGGTCCTCCGGTGCAAACTGTAACTTAAACTCAAGCCATCTGGCTGCAACATAAACACAGAGGCTCCGTACGCCTAACCACAACTCCAAGCCCCGCCAGGGCTCTCAGTCCTACCTCCCTTCAGGGCGATCTGGTTCCCCGCATCATCGCAGCCGGTTACTGTGGTAAGGCTGCGACCACTAACTCAGGCCACTCAGCTCAACCACAGAGCTCCTGCTCCTGCGGCAGCCAGAAGGGAACTGGGAGTCAGGCTCCGGCCTAAGCTGTTTATAAAGGCCTGGCCCTGCCCCCTTCTGGCCATGTGACCCGCCTGGTCGCCCTGGTAACCAGCACCTGAGCTGCCTGGGTGATTGGCAGTTCTGCCAATCACCCTCACAGTCACGGGGCACCTATGTGACTCCGTGACAGCTGGTCCGCTCCTCTGTTCCCTACCTGGAGCAATGCAGACTGGCTGGCAAAGGGGCGTGGGGGGCAAGTCCAGCTGGGGATGCAATCCAGTCTGTGGGGAGGTGGGGGGGGGGAACACTGTCCCCCAGGCAAACCCCAGCTGGGATCTGGAGCCGGGGGGGGGGAGGGGTTAAACACCCCTCCCCCCACATCTCAAACTTACTGCTGGCCCTGACTGATGGCTGTGAAATCCCAGAGTTACCTGGAAGCAGGAAGAGGAAGTGACAAATAACCTTGCAGAGTCCTGCTACTGTAATTCTGCACTGCAAATCTCAGAGTCCTTGGGGGCAGCAGGAAGAGGATGTGATCACACAGCCAGAGAGCTGTGCTCTAGTGCACCCCTGGCTTCTGGCATGAGCCACTGCAGGCATGTGGCTGCGTTTCCCGAATCAAAGGTATATGTCTGTTCACTTCTGTTTCAATTTAATCTGTGAGGTTTAGACTAACTTGCTAAGACTGAACTGATTCAACCTTGGGCTTTTTGACTATCTGTACCTAACTGTTGGATTTAACTGTGGCTTTTAGCCATGTTCAAAGGCATTTGACTGAGTTATCTTTCCTATATTGTCTTTCCCATTACTGGGGTCGCCTTATAACCTCTTATTCTTTTATTCTGGAACTAGAACCAAATTTTGGCCAATAATATCCATGTTTTTAGATCTGTTGTTATCACTTACTTATGGAGTGGCTCCTTGACAATTAGACATTTAAACCAATGAAACTAATTATTCAACCTATATTTACATGAGTAGTCCTATTCAAGTCAATAGAAATATTCACAGAACTAAATGATGAAGGACTATAATAATCTTTAAATAAATCAAAATATTATTCTGTATTTGGATCAGGTTCAGTTGCAGACTATTGCTTGGTTTTTGAATTCCATTCACATGACTAACTTTTTATAACCCATATATTATAGGACTACGTCGTGTGAAAAATAATATTTAAGTAGGAAAATATCTGACAAAAAGAATGCAGTTCTCTCTGTCACTCTCAGTTAAGTCCATGAGTGGTCCTCCCCCAGTGTGCTCATATCTTTTCCTTTGTATTTGTTCTGATTCCGTAAGTACAATTACAGCTCTTTGGCTTGCACCTTATGTCAAATGGGGATAAGAACCGTCTACATGGAAGCTGGACTTTAAACATGAAAGGATAAAATTTTCAACGTCTAATACTTTTCATATTCAATACATGGATTTGAGATGGCAGAACATGCATTTATATGCAGAAGGAATTGAATGGATATACTGTGAATTAATTCATAGAGTGGATCAGTTTAATGCACCACTCAGACCCATAGGATGACCTTCTAGATATCCAATTCAGCATATGTCCTAAGAGTCCCAGTGTAGTTGCATGGGTAGAACTTTGAAGAAAGGACACTTCATCCATGCTAGGTTGGTCAGGGACTGAGTTGGCAGTGAAGGGGATGAAACCCCAGGAATCTTATTTGCAAGTACACCTGAGAATGCTAAGATTTCCCCCTGCTTGAGAGCTATATAGACAGTAGAGGAAACAAGAAAACGTCAAGTCTTTGCTCTAAAACTTAGTATCACTAGCATATCATACAGCAGAAGTTGTAAATGTGAGAAAAAAAAGAATGAAAAAATGTGAGTTAGTCTGCTATTTCCAGCAGTGTGAGGCTTTATAAATATATAGTATGTGTCAAATCTCCAAGGACAGCAGGACTACCAAAAATGGAAGGGTTCCTTGGATAGGAAACATACAACCAAATGTTGAAAATCAACAAAACCAACCCAGGTAAACCAGACAGTCAGTTTCAAAAAATACTACACAAGGTTAGGAAATGGCTCCTTGATTTTAGAATTGAGAGAAATTTTGACTCCTGCCAGACACCAGGTCATTCAGGGTTTTGCTTTCAGCAGTGGTGAATATTTATGTTTAGGAAGATTTAGTATTTTATGTTGTTCCAAGTAAGGGTTACATGTGTTTTTTCCATTCTTTTTGTAACTTCTAGTCTTATCTGAATGCTACTTTCCTACTTCTGATTCTCTTGCATTTCCATGTTTGTTGACAATGTGCATGGTTAAAATGGTGTTTTCATATTTCAGTGCAGTTGAGGCCCCTTAAAGCAGAGGGTTGCAAGTGTGAAAAAGAGATATGTTGTTCCCTAATGGCTTATTACCATCCCATTTGCAATTCAGATCAGTTCTAAATTGACTGAAATTTTTAAACACATAGCAGGCAGTTTAAACTAATGATTGTCTGGAGGTTCACATCTGACATGAACTAAGCTTCTGTTCAAAACAAATGGCAAATAATTCCTCCCTTAGAGTCAAAATGTCACTTTTTAAACTGTGCGTTGTTGCCAGATTTTGTCAGTTACGTTAAAAAAATCTTCTATACAGCAAATGTTCTACATTTGAAAGTACTGACTGACATAGTTTTTGCTTATTTAAAATAATGTATATTCACATCTCGATAGTCTTACTAAAAATCCTTCCCTTCCACCCCCCTCAAAAATCCTGATTGTAAAGTAAAAGGCCCTTGGGGCAGTGGTAGGCCCAAGTTGCCTAGCAACTCTCAGCAGGTAGTAGAGATTCAGCTGCAGCTGTCCTGATTCTTTTCTAAGAACCTCCTTATTACTGTTTGTGTTAATCTTTAACCAGGCTTTTAAACTGTGGTCTTTTTCTCTGGTCCCTTGTTGTTATATTGCAGAGGCCTACTCAAATGTGGTCCCAAAGGTAATAGTATTTAGGGTGACTATTGAATGTCTGAAGAATGATAAGCACTGGAAGGCTTCAAACTGCATGTTCTAACTAACCTTGTTTTACATGCCATACCAAATATCATGAAAATTGGACTCTAATAGGAACAACCATGGTGTTGACGCATAGTACTAAACCTGATTTTACTTCCAGCTATTATTAAATACAGTAAGATTGCCTCTGCGTAATTGTTTCCTTTAACAGCAGCGTGTGCTCCTCCAATAATCGCTTGAGGAAGCAATTTTGAATTTGGATGCAGCTTCAGAAGGAATTTGAAGTCCTTTGTTTTAATTATTGTAGAAGCAAAGAAAAAAATCACTGGAAATAGCCAAATGGGTTTGTGAGAATAGTCTTTCTTGAAAGAAGTACTGTTGCTGAATACTTACTGGAGGATCTTAACAAGCCTATTGCATGCTAGTTGTCAATGAGATGGTTGTTGCTAATTGCTAAAGGAAGTAACTTAATGTAGAGACACATTTCAGGCAAGTTACCTCTGAGGTGGCCCTCTTTTTTGCTTCTGCTTTCCTGCCTGGCACTGGTAGCTTTTGCTAGCTTCCCTTGTTTCATCTTCAGTGTTAGGGGAGCAAATATTTGCAGACACAACTGATGTTGTTTAGACGGCTCTGTCACTTGATTGCCCACACAGCTATTTGAGAGCACAAAAAAAGACCACTGGCTTTTAAAAGCGAGGCTAAAGAGCCTATGTCATCCAACTCCTCCCAGAAATGTTATTTAATTTTCTTTTCAAGCTTTTTGTTCAGCTGTTGTTTACATTTTAATTTAATTTGTAGAGTGATATGATCAGTATCACATTTCCTATTTAAAACAGCATACATTATGCATCACAATATGGTTACTCAGATAGCTGACACTGGTGGTTAGGCAAGGGCACAGAAGAAGGCAGAAACAGGCTAATATATTGAGTGAGGACCACGAGAATTAGACATTCCTGTTCTGAAACCATTTGAAGCCTCTCAAATGGGCTGTTATTTTTGCTGCCCTCCCTCTCTTTCCCAAATGCTTCACAAACTGCTTTCTAAATGGTAGGGCAGTATGGAATTTTCCATGAGGGCGATGTTAGTACCGATTGGGGAAAAATTGTTTTGCTGACAAAAAACAAACCAAAACAAAAAAATCCTCAGTAGTTAGAGTCAAATTAACATTTGGAAATAACTAAAAAAATGTCATTTCATGTTGATGCAAAGTGCATTTGGGATTTTCAAAAGCAAAATGAACTTTTCTCACAATAGAAACTTTTCTCATGTGTTTCAATCCATACCAATCATTTGGGGGGTTTGAGTAGTTTTGGAGTCCTAATTTTTCATTGAAAAGAAACAGATATTTTCAATGAAAACAGTATTAAAAGAACCCCCAAATCTTCATATCCTGACGAATTTTTTGCTGAACAGATCCACCCTTCTGCAACTATGTCAGTTTTAAGACACGTGTCGTCTTTGTTTTCCTTGTTCCTGGGGCTCAGCTGAATGGGAAACATTCTCTGCCTATTTCACAAAATGCTCAGTTCACAGTGCATATTTAATAAAAAATAATGAGTTCTTTTTGTTTGCTGCATCATATGTGCGATCATGTGTAAGGGCCCATCTACATTATGAAAACCTGTGGGTGCATCTACACATGTACTTTACTGCAGAGTTGACTAATTAGCTCTGAATTAAAGTATCACCATCTACATGAGCACCAGTATTAGGATGCAGTAAATTTATTAACTGTGCTGTAAGATAGTACTATCCTGGATTGTACTAGCTTACAGCTGAGTCATTTACTGTGCTGCAGTGCATGTGTGGATGGTGACTGGGACAGGAGTGCTTTGAACCAGGTCAGAGCAGCCCCAGGTTGCCAGCAGACTTGGGGTGTCAGTAACAAGGCTTCACAGTTTCAGCACTCTTGTGTCCTAGCTAGGCCCCCTGCTGCCCTCTGCCTCCATGCAGAACCCAGGGCTGGCCCCCACCCCCCTCCCCAAGCCTGCTGCTCCACTCTGTCTCAAAGTGTTGCTGTTCTGGGTGCATGTGTAAATTCTGTGCCTAGGAACAGTTAACTCCAGTGTGAACTGCACTGGTGTTTATCACATCATGTTAGTTGCACATGTAGATGCACCCTGTCATGTTATAGGTTTTACTTTCAATACAATAAGTACCTGACAATTAAGTATTTCGGAGGTAATAGTACATAGACAAGAATGCACCCAGTCATGTATCCTGCTCCAGTCTTGGGCTCGGCAGAGCTGAGGTACAATTTAGAAGCACACTTCTCTCTCACCACCACTACAAATTGTAGTTTAAATTTGTTACAACTTCCAAGTTGCAACAGGGTCTAGCAATAGATTATAACTGTCAATGAGGCCTCAAAAAAAATTGCATGAGTAATACAAATAAAAACAAATGGGTAAGCTTTTGCCCTTAATTTTATATGCTCCATTGGAAAAAAGGCATATACATGCACTGAAAATCCCTTCTATCTTATTACACCCTGCATGTGCTATGGGGGGAGGGTTGCATTAGTAATTAGAGAGAAGAGCAGATGGTCCAAGCTTAGTTTATAGTGATGTGTCCATGAAAATAACTTGCCAAGTGAATATTCACAGAATCTGAGTTTTCCTTTATTTAAAATGCTTTTGATCTGAATAGTTTGGTCTCCCTTTAAGAAGAAGCTATAGCAGCGATATAGCATACAGAGGAAAGACGCTACCTCCCTCTAAATAGTGTTTCTTTAGTGGATGCAAAATACAGACTTACTGTTTTCAGTGCTAAAGCTTCAGAGAGAGTGAAATAGGTAGTTTCTATTTTTCATCATTTTGCCCTGTGGTGAACTCAGAAGACAGTATATGGGTTGACTTCTTTATTTCAAATGGAATGCAAAAGAGCAAGGTGACAGTTCATCCTGTGCTGTATGATTTTGGAGCAGTGTGTATTTAGTGTTTACTGCCTCATTCCTTGACCTGCATGTTGTATATACCAAAGACTTGGGAGGAGCCCAGCGCCTCCTAGTTTGACTCATTTGTTTCTGTTGGCCCTCATCAGACATACACCACTCATAGACAGTGTTTCACACCTCATTTGGTCAAGCTAATATCAACAATAACAATCCTTTATTTAGGGAAGAGGTATCAGATACATAATACTGGGGCAAGGAACATACTGTAATTAGACGGAAGTTAGACAGAGGCTGTAGGATTTTGACAGTACCCTTCACTTTTCACTTTCTTCTGAGAAGACGGTGTGTTGCTCTACCAAGAAACAGTAGGGAATGCTCCCTTTGACTTTTCATTGGCATGAACTAGTCTTTGTCCCAGACTCAAAAGTATTATCTTCAGGATAACGCTTAAAATATCCTTTAGAGTTATTTTTGTTTCAAATTTTCTTTATATTGCACGTTCACCTGTACCGTCCTTTCAGTTACCTGGTTCTCTTGTGAAAATAAAAATAAATAGATTTCTTCTTCCAAACTGTTTCTGAGGCTTTTGCCGTACATTTTTCATGGCACAAACCCTCAAAAGCTAGTTTCTTCATAAACCCAGACTGTGAGTTTCACTTTCTGTTTTCATGTGGTCCCTGAGAGGGAGGGTGAGATTTTGATAACAGTAAAAATGTTTTCTAGTTTTCAGACTAGAAATATGGAGCAAGATCTTGCTGTTTTTATTTTGTCACTTTGATGCACCAGGGGTGTGCCAGCAAGGGTTCACTGCACAGAACTGTTAATGCTGCTGAAAAGAATTACAAAGTTGCTTTGTTGCAGTAGCATTGAAATATGAGAACAGGATTCCTGTTGCAATGCATTGGTTCTCCTGAGGCCTTATTCATGTAAATTGCCTCTTGGTATTTCTGAGACATTTTCACCAGTAGAAATCTTTCTGGAAGACAGAGCAGTACAGATGTTTAGCCTACAGCTGCCCTCTCTTTCCTGCTGCATGCATCTTCCCCAGACTAGGGAGTGGAGTAGTGGGGAAAGCCTCCTTGTGCTTCTCCAGCCTGAGGATAGACAAGGAGTTTTCCTCACTGCTGCCCATAGACCAGACCTGGAGGGGAGTAGAGCAGTGAGGCAATGGCCCTGGCTCGTTCCCTAAATTGGGGTGTCCCCCATCTGGGAAAGTGTAGACAACATTGTCCTGCTGCTTCCCTCCCATCCTGGACTGGAGTGGGAGGGGAGTGGAGCAGCAGGGCATCCTTCCCTGCACAACGTTGTTAGAAATATTATTAAAAATGTATAGTGAATAGAGTGTTGTTAGAACTGCACAGTTTGTATCTTGTACCTGATAAGCAGAAACACCACCAAAGACATCTCGCTAATTTACTATCTCTATGTAACACTAAATCACACATACCTTCGAACTCCTCTGCCTCTACTCTTGTAAACTACAAAGGCTGTGATTTAATTGGCTGTGTCCTTGGGAAAGAGAGGGGTTTGAACTTTTGGTAACCTGGAGAGCTTTCTAAGCATGCGTAATTAGCTAATGCATATATGCCTATCCGCCCCGCATACTTAAGTAGTTAATTATAATGCACATGCGACGGATGATGTGATGTCATTTCATGTATGTTTGTATGAACCGGAAATGAGTTGTAAGAGTTCGTGCTTCTGCACACGTGCCCAGGAGGGAAGGGATAAAACCCAGCTGAGAGTTTTCCTCGGGGGCAGAGTGTGGTCTTTTGTCTTCACTCTGACCCTATTTGCAAATATACCTTTTGTGTTGCTAATAGTGTGTGTCTGAGAGTTCTTCGTCTCCCGGGAAATGAACCGCAACATTTTTTGCAACAACGTGTTTAAAGCCAATACAGCCCCATGCACAGGACTACAGGCATGTGGCTGTGCAGGTATGGCACAGGAGGTCTCGAGAGGGGTTAATTGGCTCCCCATTGCACAGCTTCCTCAATCTGAGGAAGATGCAGGGAGCAGGGTCAGCTACATCACTACCCCAGCAGACCAGGCCAAGAGAAGAGTGGAGCAGCGTGTAGGTATTCAGTCTTGTGAGAAACTCTTTCAGGGTGTCAACCTGGAAAATCTTTCTCCCAGGCCACATACAAACATTATGCTTTTATTGGTATAAGTGATCAGAAACTGGTCTATACCTGTAACAGAACAGAAATTCGGCCCATATAGATGGTTTAAAAATGACAAAACCTGGTCTAAGATTTGCACCCCACCCTCAAAGGGTGAATGTATATTCTGTTCACTACCTATCTAAACCACTCTGCTTACAGAATACTGCATAACTTAGATTTGACTCCGCCTCGAGCTTTTTGAATATCTGTACCTAGCTCCAAAAACAGCATGTTTCCTCTGGAAGAAACTGAAGGAATGCTTGTATGCTTATGGTTTTTACCAGGGGAGTTGCAATTCTCCAGGCAGAAATGTAATGCCTGTATGTAACCTTGGTCATCTTAGGCTGTAGTACATATGCTGTAGATTCAGATGGAGTACTTCTGGAGGCTCAGTGGTTTAATTAAGCTTGTATAAGCATTTTAAAATTTAGATAATTATTTGATCTCTATAAACCAGGGGCAGACTGGGGGGTGGGAGTGGGGAGAGGTGCACTCATGCACTTGCCACCCTGCTTTGATACCTGGTCCACTCAAAGTTTAAAACCAACTCCCTGGCAGTGGCAGCAGCAGTTCTGGTCAGGCAGTGCTGAGGGAGTCAATTGACTTCATGGTTCATAATAATTTACTGAATCCCTCCTAAATGTTTCATTCTGTGTGTGTGTTAATGACTCTTTCTTCTTTTTAATGGTCTTGATGTTCCACCAATCAAACTATCCTTTGTTTGGCAAGTCTGTTGTCTGTTAGCTGCTCCTGGTAATGTAGCTATTTGACAGCTCTGAAGATTATTTTTAATTCATTCCAATGAAGTTATGTTTGCTTTTTGCTTCAATCTTAAACAGAAAAATATAGCCCCAGGCCCCTAGTATATTAGTAAAGCTTTTAGTTTATCTGTAACTGGAGAAAAATGTGTGGTGTGTTATATGCAATGATGCACTTCACCATGTGCACACCTCTTTTCAAAATTCTAGATCCACCCATGCTATGAACCATTTTTAGCTGCAAAAATGGGGTAGAAATACGTGGGAAGATTAGTAGTTATTTCTTTCTTGTGGCTAAGGAAAGAACCAGTGGAACCTGTTTCTGCAAAATGTTCACGGTTCTTATCACCATGAAGTCAGTGGTGGTAAGCACAGTAGTATATAATGCTGAAGGATAGTAATCACAAGAAAGGAGTTATAAGAAAATAAACTGTATTATAAATCATGCTTTACCAGCTATTTAAAATCACCTACTTGGACTGTTTTTTTGTTCTCTGGTTATATGGTGCTGAGAGCAACTTCATCCTGGTCCATAAACAGAGTTCTTAGCCATTAAAAGAAATAATATTTCCTAATATTCTGTAATAACTTCCTTCCAATAACTATTTAAAATGCAGTAACCAGGTGGGGTACACGAAAGTGGATATTGAAATATGTGTATTAGCAAATAGGAACATTTTCTGAGTAGATGAGACATTTATCACTCAATCTAATTCATATTCATAGAATATAAATGTACATCAGTCATTTTATAGTCTACATTCTCCTGTGCAGACTGTGCAGTGTATATTATAAACCTGAGTTTTAAAGATGCTTTGGTGTATTAGACTGAGTGATCTTAGCATTTTTGATGATTCACACTGTCATTCATGTACTCACGTGATTTAATAAATGATCTGAACTCTTCCGAGTAATGAACCGTATCATTTATCTAAAAACAGTGCTTATATGATTAGCGAGGGGATGTTTGACAGGAAAGGAGAGTTTTTGAGTAACTAATGCTACTAAATATTGCTAGTAAATACAATTCATTTTTATGCTGTACAGAAAAGCCTGCTATAAAAACTGTTTTGACAGGATTTAAACTAACAAACAGATCATCATTTTCCATGTTAATGTGAATGTAGGGTAGTAATTATCAACTAGAGTGTTGCCCTTAAAGGGTCCCACAGCACCCAGTCTCTATGCAACATTGTAAGTGTTTGCAGCCTTCCATCTGGCATCCTGTGCTTACTCAAGGTACCCCAGGGCACCTATACATGTGCAGCAAGACTGCTCTGACATGCTGTAATTACAGCGCGTTGGAGCAGACTCGATTAATCAAGTGTGTTGGAGTGTGGTAATTACCTTGCTCTAGCAGACTCCAGCATCACGTGTATCAGTGTTCCCATGCTGAAAATGGCAGCAGGGATGTTTTAACTGAAGTTTGTGACCAGCTTTAACCAGGTAAAGCTTTAACCACCTCGTGATACATGTGATGCTCTGGGCATTTTAATTAGAGTGGCTCTTGGAGCTGCTCTAATTAAAGTGTCCCTCCCCACCATTCCCGGAACATGTGCATAAATGCCCCCAGTGGCAGTCCCTTTCTCTTGTGCTCCCGGGGCTGGCAGGAGGGATCAGATCACTCCAGTTTCCAGTACTTAAGATCCTGGAGGAGTTGCGTTGGCAGCAGATGCTGTGCTTGCCTTCCTCAGGTAGGGACCAAGAATACGGAGAAGATAGATGGTGGAAAGAGCAGGTCATGGCAAGGTGTTTTTCAACGCTTTTAGCTTCTAGGCACTCCTCCATAACTTTTTAAAATTTTGTCATTCTCAGTTGGACTTCCACAGAATTCAGAGAAGTTATGGAGGGAGGTGCCTTGCATTTCAAATGTCTGAGAACCACTAATGTAGGGGTTTCTAGCAAAAGGGTTTGCCCATGATTTTGGTATCCAATATAGATATATATGTGTGTGTGTGTATATATATGTATGTATGTATGTATGTGTATATATATATGTGTGTATGTTTGTATATATGTATATGTATGTATGTGGGGGGGGGTGTAGATATATGTGTGTGTGTGTATATGTGTATATATATGAATATATATATGTATAATGGTAACAGTATTAATAACCCTTCCTCCACAACCATATGCTACCTCTGTCTTTTTGAATAGGTGAACAAGTGCTTGCTTCACTGATCCTAAGGACAT
Source organism: Crocodylus siamensis (assembly GCF_052110815.1). NCBI lineage: Eukaryota > Metazoa > Chordata > Crocodylia > Crocodylidae > Crocodylus > Crocodylus siamensis. The sequence continues at coordinate 146,721,470 of NC_143397.1, forward strand.
GTTGATCTTGTTATGGGTAATCTAATCTGTGTGTACTATATCCTGAATGGATGCAATATGGCTGACCTTACTGAGGCCTTGGGCATGCACAAATAAGCATACCCAAGGAAGAGAGATGATGGTTAATTCTTAGTGCTGCTGTAAGGATAACTGCATTCAAGGTGGATTGGGCATGTGGATTGGGTAGTTATTTCAAATGTCAGAATGCTATCATTCATGCAATATTTGCCCACTATTCAAGTAAGAAGGGAAAAACGTGGAAAAAAAATGAATTAGATAATGCAATTCTTCCTCAGCTGGCAGGAAGTGAGAAGTTGACATCATAACTTGATGTCCTTACCCAAGTACAAGCAGAGCATGGGAATCTAGATATTCCTAGGTGAGCAGGAGAGAATGGATACAATGGCGCAAAAGTGAAGATGGGTGGCAGAGATATAAATGGGCAGTTGTGCACCCTAGGTGGTGGCAGTGGTAGTGTGTTGGTGGGGGTATATGAGTAGGGTGGCCATCATAGAGGACATTCCAGTTTTCTGCTACTCTGTCCTCTATTGATACAAAACCCGACGCCTTTATGGAATTGCTGGCCTGGCATCAGCCGATGCTATTTTGGTTGCCCTCCTAAGTCAGCACCTGGGGCCAGAGTCGACCCAAGCAGGGTGCGGGACCCGGGGCAAATCAGCCTATGTGGGGCCCCGCCCCAGACATGAGGAAACCGGCAATGGATTTGGTGGGGAGGGGAGGGGTGCCGAGTGGCTGGAGGCATCAGATTTGGTGGGGGGTGCTGAGCAGCTGGATGTGAAGCCAGCGGCATCATGGAGTGGTTGTGGCCACTCTTCCTGGCTCTGCAGGGTGCCCCAAAGTATGGGGCCTGGGGCGGTCACCCCGATTTGCCCCCCTGCCCTTGGGATGGCCCTGCCTGGGGCTGCTACCCCACTCACCCCCTCCCCCTTAGTTATGTTACTGGTATGTGGCAGCAAAAAGCAACATTTCTCCATCAGGGAGGTATCAAGTCAGTGGAACTGATTGTGAAATTACCCTTGGTAGGTAGCCTGTGGTTTAGACTTTAAAATACCAATATGTTTCTTTTGCACTTTGTAGCCTTTGAGGATTTGTTTAATGCAGAACCAAAAAAGCGGAGCTGTAGGGAGGGGCCGGGGGGAGACAGCAGGAAATGTGTGTGCAAGGACACTCATCAGGCACCACCACTCTTTTTTTTTTTCATTTCCTCTTCCCAGTTGAATAAATGAAAGGAAATGAAAAAGCTGCTACCATGAAAATGTACATTCTTGGTATGTTCAATTATGAAGGCTGGCTGCAAAAACAGGCCACAGCCCCGAGGAAGGAAGATATTGCTGAAATGTTGTTTGGTAGCTATTTAACTACTAGTTCAGAATTGCTTAAAAATATACATAAAAATACATGTGGGTCCATTGGTTTTATCTAGTATTTACTTGTGACTATTTTTAACTAGTTTCTTTATATTTTTTAAAATAAAAAAAAATTATGAAGGTGGTGTTTCTGGATACAGTTCTCATTGGGTTCAAAATCTGAGATCTGTTTGAACTATATTCATACCTGAATGCGGATTTGCAGAATGCCAGATCATGAAATTTAAGAAATTATAAGCACTTTAATTCTAGGTCCTTTAGTATTTCAATAAAAAATCATTTGTGGATATTTAGTCTCAAGTTTAATTGACTCTCAAATGCCAACTGCAGTCATTTAAGATGCACCCACAAAAATATGCAAGCACAGTCTTTGATCCTTAAAACATTTCTGCACATGAGCAATTTAACAGACATGAGCTATCCCATTGAGTGCAGTGCCGCTATGCATATCCATAAAGCTATTCACATGCAGAGGTGTTTGAAGTCTGGGGCCTAATTATGTGCAAATGTACAGATGAGCATGAAATTTCCCCATTTACATCTGGGAATTACTCCTTTTATTTGTCCTATGCCTTTTTTCCTTCTGTAGGAACTCATGTTTGAAAATAAATTATTGGAGAAACTTACATGTTTTTTAAAAGTGAACCTAGAATTTCAAAAAGTTGTGCTTGCCTCCAGCCTCAGGTTTTGTTACTAAAACTTGTGAGTCACATTTGGAACAATTTTTGAAAAGCTATCTTTACTATACTGAAGAGTTACCAAAGACTGGAATACAACTGGTTAAAGTCTCTCTCTTTCTTTCCAGGTGTAATTGAGAGCATCCAACAGTTGCTGGGAGCTTAATGTAAGAACTCAGAGAAAAGGAAGTGGAGGATGGCAGAGAGGTTACCACATCAGTAGCTAACAGTTGATTGTACTTGGCATTCACTGTCTGTAATAGCTTTTCCTTTCCATTGTTAAAGCTGGACCTGGTGAGTAATGTTACGTTAAATGCAAATCAAAATAGGCAGGTTAGATTTTTGCTCTTTTTACACATGCCACTGTGTTGCTCTCCACAGTGGAATGAACCAAGGATGAATCAGTGTTATTTCACACTGGCTTATCCTAAACTCATGGCAATCTATGGGAGTTTTGTCACTGACTTGAAGGAAAGCAGAATTGGGTCCATGTTGCTGGAAGCAGGTTCCTCATTTCCATTGCTACTGTTACTGGATTCTGAGCCAGCTAAAACAAAAGCAAAATGTAAATCAGCACAGATTAAGATGTGTCCATGTTTAATACCAAGTCTCTGAAGAGAGCCAGAAAAACAGCCATTTCAAGAGCTGCAAATCAGGGGTAGCCAAATGTTAAGAACAGGAAATAAAATTCTCATTAACTGATTTGTCATCTTTCTTTATAAAAGAAAGTGCACGGTATGCCATAGCAGTCCCCTGTCAATACTACCTAATCTCTAAACTCAGTGTAGTAAAACTAATATTTTTGCACTTGTGTATACTGATAGTACTTTTCACCCAAAGTTTGCAGAACACTTCAGACAGGGGGGGATAAGCAACATTGATTCTATCTCACATATTGGGAGCCAACAGTATGTACTGCTCAGGAGACTTGCCCAAAGACAGACCTTGATGAGTCAGTGGAAGAGATGGAAGCAGACCACAAAAGTTCCTAATTCCACTGCTCTGCTCTGCTCCATCTATTATATAGAAATTTATAAAATTAGGTAAAACTAGGAAGGGTTTATGCATTCTTTTTATACCAAGTTATATTGTACTTGCTGCAAGTTTTACAAACCTTTTAACAATAGTTACAAGATAGTATTGTCCTCATTGTATAGATAGGGAAAATGGACCAAGATCCAGAACACCTCTGGTGAGCAGCACTTAAAGACCTCTATTCATCTTAATAGGATTTAAAGATGCTCAGACTCTTTTTTTTTTTAAGTGGGTCGGGGGGAGGGAGCAGGGAGGTGCATTGTAACCAGATCTGGTTGACATACTGAGTCATCACAATTGTTATAGAGAGGGAAACTCAGAATCTGATAAACCAGAGAAATTTCCAGTTGATAAAATTATTTTTTGTGACTTGTTCTTGAACTTCTCTTTAAAATAAAAACAAACTAACAAAAAATTACCCTTCTTGCCAAAACTTCAGACCCATACTAAACTAAGTTACAATAAAGCAGACACATACATTTTTAAAACTATCGTTTTAGGGAAGTTTAAGGACTGCACTTCTAAAGCTATTAGCTTGTTCTATATATGGATTCATCACATCTATCTAAGTATTTAGTAGAGTGAGGAAGCTCATAATTGTAGATCTATTCATATAAAAGTCTAGAATTATAAATGTTCATTCTTTGTAGTCTAATTTTTATTGAATTCTGACATCATGTGAGCCATTGTCTATACTAGTTTGGGTTTGGGTTTTAAGATAAATGACAAGTTAATTATTGTGAGGGTTGATCAGTACATGGATGGGAGATATTGAGGTGGTATTTTTGCAGACAGCTATATTCTTTACCCCTGAGCCAGTAATGCTTTCTTTCAGAGGAAATTTTAAGCTAATGCTAAGAATTTCTGATAATTTATTTTTAATTCTTTGGGTACTTTTAACAAGAGAAGAAGTTTTAGTTCTAGTGACTAAATGAAATTCTCGTTTGGGCGTGTACATTCTCCCTACTCAGTGTTACCTACTGTATTTGCTTCTGGTCTTTATGTACTGTGGTATGTAACTGTGGGCTGTTAAAAGGCTGTTGCATCCACTCTTGATTTTCTGTAGGTCTGGGGTGGCTAAAATGCCACTTTTTATGGCAGCTGTAAATAGTGATTGCTTTAGAAGGAATTATGTTGCTCTGCACTTCATTTGATCTATAGTATGGGGTTAATTCATAACTTCTACGAGAGACGATTTAAAAATTATCAGAGCACACGAAGTTTAGGTAGGTAAGTATTGTTACACCCATTAATACAAACTATTAAAATGAAATATGGAGGGATGGAGTGGCTTCTCTGGTAGACACTATAGTCTAATCCAGGGGTGCTGAACTTTTTTGGCCAGCAGGCCACAACGGAAAGTGCTTCCACAGGTTGGATCCAGCCGGTGGACCCAAACTGGTGTCCAAGGTTAGGTGCAGTGGGGCCCCATATAGCCACACTGATCCCAGCCCCATTCTACCTGTTCAGGGAAAGGGGGCTTGGCCCAGGTCCAATCCAGCTATGTGGAGGAAGGGGTATGTCCTGGGTCCAACCTTGCTGGGCAGAGGGAAGGGGACAGGACCCAGCCCTGTGGGATGTTGGGGGAGAAATGGTTGTAAGTTGGCCCTGAATCAGATGCCCAGGAGGAGAGTGTGTTATCTGGTCCTGCAGTGAAAAGGGTGTGCAGCCTTTGGAAGGAAGGGGCCATGGCCTGGCCTTGATCTGGCCATGGGGTAGGAGGATTGTGGTCCAGCACCGACTTGTCCCATGGAACTTGGGATTTTGGCAGTGGGGAGTGGTGGCAGTACTGCCACTGCTCCCCTGCCACCAGATTTCCTGAACAAAGGGGAACCCTGTGGGCTGGATTTCAGGGCTCCATGGGCTGCATTTGGCCCATGGTTTGGAGGTTGAACACCCTTGGTTTAATCAAATAACTATGTTCCTAGTAGCTAGGAGACTAAGTTTTAATTCTGCTACCTCAGGTATTTTGCTGTGTGGCCTGAAGACCAGATTTTCAAAAGTGCCTAATACTTTTGGATGATGCTTCAGTTACTGGGTTTTCAACTTAAGTGACTCAAACTGTGTGCCCAAAAATAGTAAGGCTCCCAAAATTAGCAAAGATACTTTGCCCCTTGTACTTCTTTCAGATTTTGTCTATTTATAAAATGCATTCTTGGATAGACTGGAGAAATTGCCCACCATCAAGCAGAAAAGATTCAGCATAGACAAACGTAAGTCCTGTACTTGGGATGGAATAACTTCATGCTCAGATACAGATGGGGAATGATTAGGTAGGCCTGAAGGCCAAAGAAGGATCTGGGTGGGATGGTTTAATCAGGGCTGATCCAGCCTTAAGCAGGGGGGCTGGACTAGATGCAATCTCTTCCATCCCTACTTTTCTGTGATTCACATGATTCCTATTTTAGAATGGCTGTAAGTGTTGAGAGAGTAATGTTTGTGAAATAGGAGAAACAGAAGCAGTAGAATATTAATGCTCCTGATAGTGGCCCTCTGTAATTTATTATTAGGAAGGGGGTAGGAAACACGGGGAGGGAGGCGAGAGGGAGCTTGAAGGCCCGTATTGTACATCAGCAACTGGAGATAGAGCCAAAAAGGGAAAATTCCTGTGGCTGCCGTTGCAGAAGAGGTAAGGAAAAGCTGTCCAACTTCTGAGAGGCTGGGAGCTGCATGCTGTGTGGGACCTCTGAACTCCCCAGATCCATAGACCATGAGATCCCTGGGCCTGTGGGCTGTGTTGCCCCTTCCTGCCCGCCCCCACCCCCTCGGGGTGATGAAGCAGGAAGAAGCTGGAACAGGGAGCAAAACCAGAGATCCTGGTTGCAACATCAGCAAGAGCAAGGGGGAGCAGTGCTTGGGCCAGGACCTTTGGACTGCAAGTTAACTGCTTGCAGGCCACACACAACCCACAGACTGCCAGTTGTACAGCCCTGATGTAAGACAGAGCAGCCATTTGTCTGCACTGATACAACACACACATTTATGCTCATTGGTGTTAAAAATAATTTTATTTGTATTTGCATTATTTGGTTACCGCTGAGATGCCAGTAGCTGGGATAGCTCAAGTGTATTCTTCCAGCACAGATAATTTATGTTACAAGCTTCTAACCATGGAGACAAACAACATCTTTGGTTTTGGCCAGAAACTACATAAGCACAAACAAGAATGATGGATGTTCTTGATACAGTGAGATGCAATTTTCTATAAAGTTTGCAATGGAAAGTGGGAAAGCAACAAGAAGATCCCTCTGAATGATGTGGGGGCATTATTCCTGTGATGGATGGGCCCAGACAAATACTTAGCAGTTACTGTCATGGATAAGGCGACACTTCAGGAGCTTCAGGTAGTTGTCAATTTTATGGGAATCTCTTCGGAGGCAATGCAGCAGGTTGTAAAAGGCAAAGAGGCGGGAGTCCTCATCAGCCAATTGCAGGGATGGTAGCCCTGACCAGCTTGAGTAGACTTCATTTCCTGTGTCACCAGGTTGAACCTAACCAAAAGGAAACAAAGTTATTATTCCATTGACAGCCCTATTAAATGTAAGCAGCAAAAATTAGCAAATCTGACTAAAATAGGGCAGCACACTAAGAAACAAGAAATAGTAGTGTTGGCCATACTTTCTGATTATCTTACCATGGGCACAGTGGGCACTTACACACTTGCAGGGAGGCTGCTTCAATGTGCTGTAAATCCAGTGGGTTGGAGCATAAATTTCCATGCTCTGGCAGCCTCCAGCATCATGAGTATCAGCATTGCTGCACTGAAAAATGACGGCAGAGCATTTTGAACTAAAGCTTTAGTTCAAAACACCTGGCTGCCATTTTTTTCAGCACGGGGATGCTGATACATGTGACAATCGGGTGCTTTAAATTAGCATGGCTCACTAATTAAAGAGCTCCAGCCTTCTGGAGGTTGTCTAAAATGCCCCATGTTTGGTTTCTGTTATGGCTCCAAGAAACACCTTGGTAATGCTATGGACCTTTAAGATGATTCTGAGAGAATAATCTCTTTTCCCTAGAGTATATAAGGAGCTTACTTGTTCTAATGAATACATTTTTTAGGCTGATAGAATCTGGCTTTGTGGAGAAGTCACTCTTTTCCATCGTGTGCACACTTACCAGTGCCGGTTTTCCATGTATTTCTAAATCATGGCTGGATAGAACACCTGTCTTAAGATTTCTTGAGTGTGTCCTCCAATATTGTCTCAACCCACCTCTCTTATAACATCTCTAATGGGAATAACCTTAGGAACACACTGGAGACAGATGCCAAGTGCGCATCTAGATACAAGGGACCACTTCAACAAAGGGCTTCAATATGACATGAGGGGGAAACTGTAAGTGATTCAGTGCAATCAGAGGTTAGAAACTCATGAATAAAAACTCATGCAGTTAGTGAGTGTCTAAAATAAAGATTGACTTGACTCACTGCATTTGGATGAGACCTTCTTCCATTTTCTCATGTCAAGAAAAACTACCCCGAGTAGGAAGAAGATAGTCTGCTCTTATCAGCATTTCTGAAGCTGATGTATCCCCCTCGCGGTGTGCAAAAGCCAGTTGGGGAACATCAAGTAACCAAAGAAGTCAATGCTCAATTCGGTCTGGTCAAGCTACTGGTTAAACTACAGTAGTTATGCTACACTCAAAAACTATGGCTTGACTTTCATCATCTTGCCAATCCTGCTTTCAATCTCCTTTCTTAAATAATGTAGGTGAGGAGATAACTTCAGCAGCAATTTGACTTCCACTGGTATCTTGGATCCCTTTCTGCTAGACTTTTCACATGCATATGGGATGGAAATCTCTCTGATTACACTGACAGATGCTGTTGGGAGACAGAGCATGGACAGAGTAAATAGATTCTAAAACTATGTTTGTGTGTGATTCATTGGAAAGTGGTGGGAGACAGTCATGTCACTCTTAAGGCTGTTCAACCGTTCAGAGCTTAAGCAAAAGCCAGTCAAGTCAGAAACTCTAATGTCCAGATCAGTGACAGAATGATTTATAGGACCTGTCAGAGGCTCCATTAAACATAAACAAGCTAGAGCTGCTTTTACTCAGGAAAACTTTCAATCAGTTACTGATAACAAGGGGTGTTCTTATACAGACCCTGTCAGACTACAGTATTGTTGGCTAACTTTCCCAAATTAGGGGTAACTGGGCTTGATAGACATCCCAACAGTTTTAGGGAACCAGAGGCAGGAAGGGGAAAGGGTCAACTCTGCTATGAAAGAGTCCATGATTATTATTGAAGAATCGGTGACTTCAGAGCAGACTAGTGTTCAGAATAGAATCTGGCTTGGAAATCTATAAGGGCATGGGCCAGTGTCCTTGGAACTGGTTCAAGATGGGTGGAGAGCCACTGCTGGGGAGTGCACAGCTGCTGTTACATTCTAACAATGACATGTGTGTAAACTGGGAACGATACAGATGTGGCAAAGCTGCTCCAACTTTAATCCTGTACGAAGCAGTGTTATGGTTGGAGCAGTTCTGTTTCACTCCCAGTTTATGCACGTCACTGTTTAAACGTAACAACTTATGTGCTGTCAGGAGGAACAGTCCACCTCTTCCCCTTTTGCCCCAATATATGTTTGTCCATACTTTAAGAAATGCTATACAGGCTACACACACACGCACACACACTTGCATGCACGCATGCACACACGTAGTGACGCACAGAGGCTAGGGACAAGCATTCAGTTCCAGAGCTGGATTATGTGGTGAGAGGGGGAGTATATAAGCATTCCAGTCCTCTTTCTGGAGAGCAACAAATTTGCCTCCAAGATGTGAACTCTCTAGCCAGGGGTGGTAGGAAGATTCTCCATTGCTTCCCTCCATCCCTGTGTCTGTCTCTAGCTGTCTCCATCTGGTACCATGTGGGCATGAGCTGGAGGTAGTGAGGCACACAGCTCTGTGGCCCATGAGACAGCACAGTGGGACCCATTCTGGATGGGTGCAGCAGTGGAAGAATGCAGCAGAGTTCTTGCAGGGCTCTCTCCCAGCTCACTGCTGGGTGGGCTCCAGGCAGTTATTGCTCTCCTCCCTTCCCCCTTGGGGAGACAGGGGGAGAATGGAGCACTGCAATACTGGGGTTTTTCAGGAGTGTACAGCTAGTCAAACTTTCCTGAGAGAAGATGGATCTTCCTCAAGTCCTAATACTTACCCGTCCAATTATTTTCTCCATTCCTTCCAGAAGACGCTTGTTTTGCTCCTCAATCTCTGCTGCTTTCCAGAGGATGGTGTTTGGAGCTTCTTTGATTCTTTGTACTTCAGTTACCAGGTGGAGTAGAGGGTCATTCCAGGAGCGCAGTACTCGCAGCACTAAATTCAGTAGATCTTCATGCTACATAGTAATATTAACAAGATTCCATTAAAGCAAGAAGGCTATCTGCTGGCTATCTGAGAAGTCAGTGTTGTATACCAAGTTAGAGCAATAATTTGAATGTTGGGGAACGTGGATTTTGTTCTTGGTTCTTTCACTGATTTGTTGGCAGTTGTGTAAATCACTTATCTTCTCCCAGATAGCTCAGTGGCACTTTCTTGCCACTGTTGGTTACTGTTAGCAGCGTATGTCAAGATAATTGGATGAATGGTGGTAGAATATTATATGTGCAAAATACCACCCAAGTCCTCTCCACATTATAGGGTAGTGGGAGTGACTTTGTTTAGCTTCTCTAAATGGAAGTGCATTTAACTTGATGATTACCTAAGCATAAGTGAGATGGTTTTAGAAGACCCCTGGGATTTGGGGAAAAAAAATCAGCCCTAATGGAAGGTTTACTTTGTGGGAGGCCACTTAATACCTTTTATTAAGGGTTTACACTCTCTACAAAACACATTAAACATGCCCTATCCTCTTCCTGATCCCTTTTGAATGGTTTTGCTTCCACAGAGAGTTCTATTTTGAAACTTTCACTGATTGTGGTCAAGTGAAAGCTCAAAAAGTTTGGTTCTCTTAGGGACATCCCAAATATTTTCCCTTGTAGGACAACCACTAAAGCTGACATGGTGCAATTCGTTTTATGTTCTGCATCTGTTTTTGTGCCAAATTAAAAATACCCTCCGCCACATCTGTCAGCAGAAAGACTACACAGTGGCCATGTCTGTGTGAGCTTGTTACACATTAGTACTGTGCAGTAACATCACAGGGCACAAACCGTGACATGACACAACTGCGCAATAGTAAAGAGCAACTGTGCAGTCAGTGTCACCAGGAAGCTGTGCGAGGATGCTACCGTGCAGTAACACTGGTTAGTGTGCAGTCATTTAATACTTAGGTATGCAAGTACTAAATGACTGTGCATTAACAACTGTGCAGTTAGCATCTTGTGTAGACATGACCAGTATGTCAGAAGCCTTATTGGGTCACCCAACTGAGATTATAATGCAATTGGTTAAATGTTGATCTCTGGTGTGATTGCTTTGGTGGCTAACCTTGCATGTTTATCCTTTTGGAAAACCCTTTTCCAAGGATAAGAAAAATATTTGTGGATGTTTATATCCTACACCAAGTCTATATCAATCTGAGTTTAAGGCTGCCATTATTAAATCAAGAAAACCTAAGTACAGCTGAAACAGTAGTTAATGTAGTAATACCCAGCTTACTTCTCTTTAGAAGCAGTATGATTATTTTAGTATCTTGTGTTTATAGTCTATAGCTGAGTGATGATACAACCATGTCGAGGGGATATTACTTGGGTATCTGTTTAGTACCTGTCAACAATTGTAGTAACTGCAGATCCATGTCTACCTACATCGTGCCTGCTGTGTAATCAGTGCATTTCTGTCACTACTATTAATTATTGTGGTATTTACTCGATTAGAAGATGAGGCCCCCCCCCATTTAACATGGTAGGAGCCCTTTGTCTTGTAGTTGAGTATGAGGCAGCAGGTGTGGGAGGTGGGGGGCAGGCAGCTGCTGTATCTCTGGCCCTGAATTTGGTTCTGGCTCCAGCCCCAACCCACCAAAGCCACAGCTTCTGCTCCCCCCAGCCCCACTCCAAACCGCCTCTGCATGCTCTGACACTCCTTCCCTGCAGTCCCCAGTGTCCAGGCCCCCCACACCATTTCTCCCTCTCTCTCCCCCTCTGCAGCACTTCTCTTTACCTTTGCTTTGCCCTGGAAGGCTCTGTCCTTGCTGTAGCTGGGGGCACAGAGCATGGTTCCAGCCTGGTCCTGTAGGTACCGCACAGAGCTGGCATTGCGGTTCCATCCTGGCCCTGTAGCAGCAGTGTTGGCTCCTGCCACTGCTACAGGGCCAGGCTGAAACAGCAGTGCTGGCTCCATGCTGCAGCTATGGGGCTGGGCTGGAGCCATACTCCGTATCCTGGGCTGCAGCAGAGATGGAGCCTGCTGGTGTTGAGCAAAGGTAGGATTGGGGGGTTGGGGGGTAGGCAGAGGGGGAGAGACTATTTGGGGGGGGGAGATGGGAAGAAGGGGGTGGGCACCTGAGATTGTGGGTGGCAGAAGTGGCATGGAGGGGGGAGGAGGGAATTGGGGCCACCTGAGGCTGTGGGGTGGGGGGGAGGGAAGTTCCACACTGCCTGCCCCCTACCCCCTGCCCCTTCCACTGCCCCCCCACTGCCTCCCCTATTGTCTTTCCCTCACTGTCTGCCCCATTACTTCCCCCCCCATCGCCCCTCCCTCCTTCACCTGCAATAGTGGGCAGGGGAATGAATTTAAGATTATCCTGCAATAATTAGAGTCCATACATGGAAAAGTATCATAACTTTATACAATTTCTGTGTGTAGAATCTAATTAATTGGGCTGTATTTGAGTAAATACAGTATTTATTATTTGTGTTTAAGCCCTTGTGTACCATGTGAACACTTAGAAAGTCTTGGCTTTTGCTCCAGAGAGGTTATAATGCAATGTGTGCTTCAGGATTCAATGTGACATACTAAGGGAGGGAGGGAAGGAAGTAGGATAAGAGTAAAAGAATAGGATTTATTTTTGTATGTACTGTGTATTTCTGCACATCTGCAAGTATGTACATATTATTCATCAATGTTTGTTCTTTTTTAATACTTTTCTCTTTCAGGCTAGTTGATTTTTAATTAACTCTTTTTTTGCTGTTCACTGTTTACAGTCTAATCAACTCTCTATTCCTTATTGTTTTTTCCTCCTATTTCCCTTTACACATGCTAACAGACATTAGATATGAGGCTTACATGAATCTGCTGAGCTTGCTCCTTGTCCTCAGGGGTGGTTAGGGAAGCGGTGTGGCAGCCATTAACAGCCTTTGTAATAAACCCTCGGCCCTGAGCATAGCGTTCATCCTGTCGACCAACAAGGGCATGCATTATTGAAATAAATCAATACAAAGAGCTGCAGTTCAAGACCTTCTAAAACAAAATAAATAGTGGTTATATTTTTGGTTTCAGCACTGCATGTGCTGTGTTTGTCCAGCTGTTTTGGTTGAAACTTGCCAAAAAGAATTCAGCCTGAGGCAAATGCTACAGCATGGAAAACTTCACCCCATATGGTTAAAGTTTGACATAGTTATAGGCAATTGGAAACAGGGTAGGACATAATTAATAGTAGGCACACTCACATTTTTGCCTTTAATAAGCACATTCTTTCACTATTGGGACTGTGGCCATATGTACAGTAGTCACATACATTTAGCCACTGAAGCATAGCATATCACTAATCTCTGCTTGTGCTGTTTTAAAAATGCATTGTATTGCAGCTTCTATAAAGTCTTACTTATAAGAAGTAAAGTACTTACAAATTCATTGAACATTTCTGATGAGAGGAAGTGGATGTAGTGTGAAAGTTTAACCGCACGGTCAAAAAGTTCCCCAAGGGATACCTGACAGTTGACAGAGCCACTGGGACAGATGGGCAAAGAAATCACACTTTTCTTTGTCAGGAACATATTCGATATCAACAGAAACACCAGCAGCACACCTATCCACGTTAAAAGCCAAGAAAATGAAAAATCAAAACCAAAACATGGGGATACATATGATTAGGATGTGCTGTTATAGCAGATACTGTTCACATATTTCAAGACACCACTGTTACAGGATACTGTATTCTGCACAGTCTCTTACCACGGTGCTTGACTTTATTACACAGTTATAAATGGAAAAAGATGAACCCTCTCCACTGTGCAAATATAGATACATAATTATATTTGCACAGATAAATAGTTTGGAAAGTGGGTTGCTCCCTTTTCTTCTCCCCCTTTTTTATTTTTGCCTCCTCCCATGAGTGCTTTTCTTCTTTGCAAACATTTGGACTTTAAATTAATTTTGAGAGAGGGTGGTTAGGTCACTCTTCTAAGATTTTGATTGTCCTGGGAGTTCCCTCGGAAGATTTCCAGCAGCTGTGCAGCTTAACTGTTTAGAGTTTAACCCTAAATTGCCTTCCACTTAGAAAAGACATACTGTACCTTTTTCAAACTCCTAAATGTCTTACAGACAAAACCAGAACAGTTAACTTTTAACATTAAGTTAAGAGAATCAGGATGTTTCCTCTCCAAATAAAATATGCAGGGAAATATGGTGAAACATCAAAAAAACTAATGCTTGTTAAATTAAAATATTACTTCAAATACTACTCTCCCAGGTACTTTGAGGTAAAGTGCATCAGAAAATTGACCTGATAAATACAGTAATTTACCAGATACTTTTGTTGTACATGTATCAAACTCATATTTACTTCATAAATCCACAGAGCCATCTTAATGTTATTCATTAAGGGAATAATGTTTACTGCTGCAGGTTATTTTTTGCCTCTTCAAGAAAAGTCCACTTACTAACACTAGTATTTTAGTCAGCCTGGGCCAGGTTAGTTGGTGTTTTTAGTCATGACTGGATGAATAAAGAAAACAGACCTCATGGCTTGGGACAGTAGCTGGCAACCTTTTTAGGCTGTGGGTCACAGGTGTGGGCAGGGGAAGAAGTGGCCTCTAGGATTCAGGTGCTGCCAACACTTTTATCTAAAGTAGCATGGGAAAAGTGCTCACTCCTTTTATTTTTCCCATAGTGACATGGGGAAAGCATCCACTGCTGCTACTTCTCCCCATGCTGGCAACACCACCACAGCCCCACCATTGCTGAATGCCACCGAGGCTATACACCTGCATGCTGGATCAAATGGCTCCATGGGTTGGATCCAACCTATAAGCCATAGATTGCCAACACCTAGCTTAGGAGACTAGGTATGGGTTATAGGGAAATTCACCTTTAAATCATTAGCTGGACTGTTTTGGTAATGATTGTAGTCTTTGTCTTCTGACAACTAGTATTCAGTCTCTGTGGACCAGGTAGCTAGTCTGTGCATTTATTATATCCCTTCAAACAATTATAGTCAATACAAATCAGCTCTTTTGGTAGTCTAAACCAGTGGTCTCCAAACTTTTTTGATTGCGCACCCCTATCAGTAAAAAATTTTTGAGTATGCACCCCCAATATATGTATATTTATATAAATATACATATAAATAGAAGTTCTAATATTTTCTTCCTGCACCTCAATGGATCATCCTGCGCACCCCCTGGGATGCATGCACCCCACTTTGGAGACCACTGGTCTAACCTACCAAGGACTGAGTAAGTATAAGGAACCAAACTGCCTTCTTATCCCTAGATATAGACTCTGTATCTTGGCATGGAGGAAGCTAGCACTGATACTGTTTCTGCTGCATTTGATCCATGCCTAAATAACGGACTTCCATCTCTGGATCATTCAGTTCATTCTAAATATGAAGAAGCACAAAAGTATCAATAAGCTAATGGCAGGAGACTTACCTTTCAACGAAGCCCCTTTGTTGTTCATGGTAGCGATCATGTGTGGCATTTTGCTTTACTAGAGAGAAACCTGAAGTTCTTAGTTTCATCTTCTCTAGGTGCCTGCTTTATACATGCTCCAGGACCCATGCTGCATACATTCAACAGGTTTGGTCCTGCCCAATTGCATTTGCACAGATAATTACAAACATCAAATTGTCCTCTTTTCTCCATTCATATTCATGAAGACTGTATGTGGCTGTTAACAGAAATGTGATTAACAAGTTTGCTTGGGAGGTTCTGTATATGGTCAACTGACGGTCAGGCTGACAGAAGAGTCACTCCTGCTCTTAGGTACAAATTCCATTATTTCCCTTAGGAATCTAGTATAGGGCTAGAGTACTTGAATCAGCAGGTATCCACACTGTCTTGTGGATATTCTCTTCTCCACAGCTGAAGGACACTTGCATTCTCATTGTTGGTTTCTCCTATCATCCACAGTTTTGTTCCAATTATAGATAACTGTGAATAGAAAACAGTAGCCCGCAAAGTTACATTAGCTTTTAAAAGAGATGATCGAAAGCATTGAAGTTTGACAAGAGAAATGGAAATGGAGGTTTCTCTAAGAAGGTTCATCATCTGTGAAAGTGATATGTTGTGGGCTCAGCATTGTGGAAATACAGTTCTATCTAGGAAAGATAAAAGAATGGAGATCCTTTAAATCCAAAGTCTTTCATCAATGAACACACATTGCAATTTTGGGCCTGATTCTGAGTGGTGCTGAGATGGAAGGTTGCAATGATCTTATTTAGCTATATTTCAGTAAAGAAACTGGGGCAGATGGGCAAAGAATTTTAAAGCCTACTGGGAAGAAGTTGCCATAATGTTTGCTGCTTACTAGTATCTATAAAATAAAAAAGTGGTAAAAATGAGGATTTTATTGTACATGAAAACTAATGTAAAAAATGAGCATGTCCACTGTATAAGATGGATACTGTTCTAATTAAAGGGATGTACAGTATGTTTCCAGGTCTGCTGAGTGTGTGATAATTGACAAGCTACTCTCAGCAGGTCAGATGAAGTAGACCCTATGTTATTTGGTGAGACCCATCTGTATGAATATATTAGCAATTGCTTAATCTCTCATCTGTTCCTCAGATCCATGTGCCCATGACAAGACTTTCCAAATTAAATGAAAGTAATGAATAAAGAATACTTTTTAATGAATTTTCTTACCTTCAAACAATCTGTTCTGTACCCATGAAATAGGCATGTGTGGTGCCTTGAATCCTTCATTATTTTGCAACAGTGGATGTAAAGCCTAAAACTATTAAACACAACGGAGAGGAGAGTTATGGAGGGCAAACCATAGGGGACCTTCGGTGGGAAACAGTAGCTAGCTAGAGAAGCTTTAACAATAGGCCAAAATAATTATCTGTTGATGCTTAGGGCTTGGCTGATTGCCATTGCCTGATATAGTGTCTGTGCATGACTACACTTACAGTGGACCTAGACCAAGCTTGGACCTGGCTTCAAGTTTGCCAGTCATGTTGAAAAGTGGTGGATCTGACCAAATAATCTTAGAATAGGTGTGAAAACTGGTGTAATGGGAGGTTAAGAGGCTTACCCAGGGTCATACTGAAAGGCTGAAATATAGCTGGGAAAGAACCAAGATCTCTAAATGCTTATACTTGTAGTAAAATACGTATTTTTATAGAACAGTACTGTTCTTGTCTGATCCTATCATAAAGCCAAAAGAAGAAGGGGAGAGAGAGAGAGAGAGAAGGAAAGAGGGGAAACAAAGAGCCAAATGAGTAATTTTTTTTAAAATGACAGAATACTGTTACTGTTAAAAGCTCTGAGAATAAACAATTGTGTGTAGCTATATGATACATTCATTGCAATAAAAAGAAAAAACAAAATAAAACAAAAAAGGATATATTATTTGGCAATCAGGACTTTTGTTCACAATACAGTAATTCCAGTTTTGGCTTACTATCTCAGGATCTCACATATTCATTGGTTCTAAAAAGTAGGATTTATTACAGCAGTGGAAACATTCCTGTGGTCATCTACTGGGGGTTATAGATTTCATAGACATTAGGGGCTGGAAGGGACCTCATGAGATCATCAGGTTCAGCGCCCCTACCATATTCGGGAAGTCAGCTGGGATCAGGTGACTCCAGCAAGGAATATATTCCTTGAAAGAGTCCAGAGTAGGTGCTTGCAACACCTCTGGGGAGAGTTTGTTCCAGACCCTGAACACATACCCCGTAAAGAACTTTTTTCTTATGTCTAGTCTAAATCGGCCTTCCTGGAGTTTATGGCCATTTAACCTTGTTATCCCTTGGGGATCTCTGGTGAACAGCTATTCTTCCAGGTCCTGATGTTTCCCTCTTATATAGTTATAGGCTGCCACCAAGCCCCCCTGAGCCTTCTCTTCTCCAGACTGAAGAGTTGCGAGTCCCTCAGCCTCTCCTTGTATGGCCTCCCCTCCAGGCCTTGGATCATACAAATGGCTCTCTTCTGGACTCTCTCAAGTTTCTACATATCCTTCCTGAAGTGGGGGACCCAATACTGGATGCAGTACTCCAGCTGCAGTCTCACCAGGCCTGAGTAAAGTGGGAGGATGACTTCCCTGGTTTTGCTTGACATGCATCGGTGGATGCACACCAGAGTTTGGTTTTCTTTGCCAGCCACAGCATTGCATTGATGGCTTATATTCATCTTGTGGTCAATCAAGACCCCCAAGTCCCTTTTGGTCGTGGTGCTAATGAGTGTAGCACTGCTGATTCTGTAAGTACATTGGGGGTTCTTCCTAGTGAGGTGCAGTCCCTTACACTTCTCTACATTGAAGGCTATAAGGTTTTGGTCGGCCCACCTTGACAGTGTGTCCAAGTCGGCCTGTATCCCCAGCCTGTTCTAGGGTGTGACCGCTCTCCCCCATAATTTGGTATCATCCACAAACTTGGCCAGTTCACAGCTGACTCCCGATTCCAAATCATTGACAAAGATATTAAAGAGTACCGGCCAAAGTACTGAGCCCAGAGGGACTCCATTGCACACCCTGTACCATGTTGATTTGCTCCCATCAACTAGTACTTTTTGGGTCCGACTCCATAGCCAGTTGCCAAACCATTAGACTGTATGATGATCGAGGCCACAGTTCCCCAGCTTAGCCATGAGGCTATCATGGGGAACTAGGTCAAAGACCTTCTTGAAATCCAGATATATGATGGCCACATCAGCTCCGTTGTCCACGGCACATGTTACATGGTCATAGAAGGAGATGAGGTTGGTCAGGCAAGACCTGCCAGTCACAAAGCCATGTTGGATGGCATTCAGAAGCTTGCCTTCCATTAGTCTGAACTCTATGTTGAACTCTTTTAGAAGATCATCTTTATCCAGATCCTGTTCCACTTAATGGGCACCTAGGAGGACTTAGTTACCTAAGCGGTGATTCTGTTCCACCAGGCTCAAGTCCTTCAAAAACAGTTAATGCAAAAGGTGGGTTCAGGTTGCCTACTGTCCATAAATTTATGGGGGGGGGTCCATAAAAAAAAGCTAAAAACTCTTGTCTATAATGTCCATAAAAGTTGAGCTGACTATTAAACACTGCTTGATTGAAGATCTGTTGTTAGAATAAGGTTGGATCAAGTATTGATGAACAGACAGAACAGAGCAGTACTACCTTGTCTCTGAGGAGGAATGCAGCTTGGCACACTGCAGGAAACTCTCCACTGGGGCTTTGTGGCCATAGCCCCCTCCTACCCCAGCCACAATCTTCCTCTGTATCTCATTGCCCAATCACATGCCTGTAACAGCTGCTCATCTCAGAGGTAGGCAGGGCCATGTGGTCCTGGGCAGGATAGGGGGTGGGGGGTGGGAGCGAGGTGGTGAAACTGGGATGCAGCTGCAGGGCTGGGAAGAAGAGGTGGCAGGAAGAGGTTTGTGTTGGGACAGGTGGAGTGGGGATAGTGGGGTAGTTATGTTGTATAGGTTCAGCTATGGTTATGTTCTATTGTGGTAATTGTGTATTCCTTCTTTGCGTGTCCTCACTAGTATGCAAAGTTGGGAGGTTTGGGGGCTACTCATGCCTGTTTTATTATTTGTGGGCTGGGTTTTACTGTTTGGGCATCACTTTTGGCTAGGGCAAGTGGCAGAGCCCTCAGACGGTAGTCCTGGCTATGTCCCTCTTCACAATGGACTGGATTAGGGTCAGTTTACCAGTGACTGAGACTATTAACTGTTTGAGTTTCAATTAATGTTTAATGATTAAGGTTTTCTCTAAGGTTGGGGTGTTTGGATAGCATCATTTGATTTTTCCAAGTTAGAAGCATGCTTATTTGACAATGATGAACATAATTGCTACACAATTTGACACACAATTTTGGGCTTCGTTTTTAAATGGTAATTTCTGAAAGGAACCTATGAAAATTTGGTTTATAGACAATTATGTGTGCAAAATTCACAAGTGTGCCTGTAGATAATTAAGTTACCCATACATTAACCACTTGTGTGCTCAGGCACATACCTGTTTATTTGGTGTTTGTGTCTTTCCTTCCCATATAGTTTATACACTTGCCTGGTCAGTTGCATTTACCAGTTAGCTTTGGAAACATACAAAGCAATTCCATCTGGATAAAGTACACCTCCTAAAGGAACTTCACACAACCTGTAGAAAATACAATTATAGAGTGAACCAGAGCATACAGAGTGTTTCTTTATCTAAAATGATTCCAGCTGTGATGTGCCTTCTTTTTTTATTCTGATTGCTCCCTGCAGTATCCAAGAGCTGGGACTTTTATACAAAATAAAAGTGGGAGCAATTTTCTGGAATTCTAAAAAGAAGTGGGCCTCCTTCCCCACTCTTTCCCCCCATAAGGATGCTGACATTTAAAACGTCTTCTTTCAAAATGTTTTTCACAGAACGAACAGATACGTAGAAAAGAAATACTTCCACAGTGTGATGTCTATAAGCAAGGCTGGCAAAAAACAGATAAGAGCATAAGGGAAAATGGTTCCATATTAAAAAAAAGGTGAAAAACTTTGTGAGATTTTTTTGTTGACTTTTAATGTAAATTTAAATACCTCTGTGATTTCATGCCCTCTATTCAAAACAGACTTAAAAGTAATATGGCAAAACATGTTTCCAAAATAGTTAATCATCATTTGCACTGTGATGACACATACCCAAGTGCACCATGAAATATTAAGTGCAAATCCCAAGTACCATTCCATCAAGTGAAAACAGGTGAACCTGCAAAGAGCAAAGTAAAGGCTAGCCAAAGTCTGCTGATACTGAGATATTTCACATTGCCCTGAAAGTAAAAAAAAGTTAAAAAGTGCCTGTTTTCCATATTAGAGCTAAATGTTTGTGTGGATTCCATAGCTGAGTAGCAGAGGCATTCAGCAATTGTGAGTAATTACCTGCTTTGATGGCTAGGGACAGAAATTATACATAAACCAGTATAAATGATTGGAAATCAGTTCAAATCTGTAACATAACAGAAGTTATGCACATAAGCCACTTCCAAAATGGCGGAAACCAATTTAAGATCAACCTGGATGGAGGTAGTATCAAGATTAACTGATTTAGGTTAAATCAGTTTATAGAACTTCTATTCCAGATTTCCTCTAGATTCAAGTTAACTCACAGTCCTCTAGGTCCCCAGGATACTTTGCACCTCCCCTGCAAACCCTCCGTGTAGAGTGGACAGGCCAGCCTTGGCCCAATCTGTCTGCTCCAGCCAACCAGGGAGGCATGCTCTAGTGCCCATGGCTTCTGGCGTGGGCCACTGCAGGCATGTGGTTGCATTTCCGGAATCAGAAGTGAACGTCTGTTCATGTGTATAGTGGTTTAACCTATGTAGCTCAGACTAAACTGTAAAGCTTGAATCGATTCAGCTTTGGACTTTTTGACTGTCTGTACTTAGCCAGAGGGTCCAATTCTGAAACCAGTTTCCACTAGTTGTAGGAATTCCAGGGAGATGAGTGAGGAGAGAGTAGAACATGCATGGAGACTTTCTTTTCCTTATACCCCAGGGCTAGCCACCACAGCTGAGCTGCAACATCAGGGAAAGCAGGGATTGAACTGTAGCTTATTTTTGCCCTACTGTTGGGGCAGAGAAATTATGAACCACCTCACAGTTGGGTGCCATTGCAAGATGCCAGGCACAGTCCAGTCCAAAGGAAGAACTAGTTTGTGTGGTTAGACTTTGACTGTGGAGAAATACACTGTAATAAAATCATCACTGAACACTGTCCATTTTCTGTTGTAGCTACAGGAAGAAATGCTCTTGACTCTGAAGAATGTTGAATGGAACAGTTGTAGAAGAACAATAACTATGATTTAAACAGTATATACAATCTGCTTCTATTTTTCCATAAGTTTGCTTTTATGTCTTAACTCATTTTCCATAACCACTTTCTGCTACAATTTCATTTTCCATAAACTCTTGATTTAGCATGATTACTTTTCATTATGCTGCTAAGTAGAAATCTCACAGAATTTACCTAGGCAGAGCATAATTGAAGTAACCAGTAAACAGGTGAAGATTAAACGATTTATTAATGTAGTGACCTGTCAACTGAATAGATAATGAAATGGCCTCATCCAAGCATAATTAAGAACTATTAATTAAGGACTGGGGAAACTAATGTGCCTTTCAAGAGTCATTTCAATTTTTGTTATATCTGAACCAATTAATAGGATGTTTTAAAAAAATAAATAAAAGGGTAAACTTTACTACACAGAGGGTTTCATTTTCTGCTAACAAGTAGCAAATAAAGGTGTCATCACATGATGCAATTATTATGGAGTTAATTGTAGTGGTTGTGGGTATACTCTGCCTCCACCAGTTTTATCCCAGGGTAGCTCTTTACTCAAACCAAACCAATTCCCTTTCTCATAAGGTACTGTAGTAACACCTACTGCAGGCAGCCAGCTTTATCAAGTCAGTTGCAAGTCCATTCCTTACCGTGGAATAAATTTACAATGCAATAAAATCCAAGCCAAATTCCTGCATAGTAATCATACTCATACTCTATGAATATGCCTAATTTTAAACACATGTGAAAATGCATTGTTGGATAGAGATGTGCTTATCCAAATGTTTACATCCAATTATCTCTTTAGATGCTTTCTGGAATTGGGGCCCAGGCTAATAAAACGCTCATTTATCATTAAAGTCTGGTAGAAAATGTTTTGACATCTCTATATGAATTTTTGGTAAACATCAAGAAACATATATTGTTTCAAACTTGGGTGAGGGGAATATAGTTTTGTTTCTATATGCAGGTCTTTCTTTTGGAAGAAGAGAGCCGTTAACAGATGGGGTCCAAAAATGTTACATGAAGAAATCTGTGCCCCATATCTTAGGCTAGAAATGGACATGATCTTGAGGAAGTAGTATGGGCTGAGGCAGAGGTGAGATTCAGCACTGTACTTATAAAAGGATCTCATCCTGGGTGCACACATTGAAGGAAGAGGAATGCTGATTGTCTTCATTAAAAATGCTGGACACCATCTCACAGTCAGTGGGAAACAGAAATTGCTAAAAAAACTATGCTAATTTGAAATTGTTTAAAACAGCAGCGTTCAAAGCCGAATGCTTTCCCTACCATTTGCAACACCAAATGTGCTTTTACTGTCCCAGTTTTCCTGTTAACAGGAAAATGTCAGCCTCAGATATGCAAACTCAAAGATACCCTGAACTAGAGGAAAGCTGGAAACTCCAGTGACTACTTTTATATACTTTTTTTCCAATCTGTTGTTTTTATGTAGGCATTTTATTAGGATCATTGTAACAGTCAAAAACATGCTAGTGTTCTACAATAATATTTATTAAGAAAACGAGCTTCCTTTATCAATATGCCTTATGGTATTTTTCCCTGTAAGCCTTCACTCCTTCCTGAAACAAACCAAATGACTAAGTGTAAAAAAAAAAGCTCTCTATTGTAAAAAAGCAACAGATTGTTACATGGTTGATCCTTCTGTACTGGTAAAAGAAATGTATGTTACCAAGTAAAAAGACGGTGGAGGCGTTCATAGCAGAGCCTAGCTCTGTGTGACACACTGTACTGGAGTTTGTCAGATATCTAACGGCAGATATGTGAAAAGGGGAAAATGTGTCAAAGATAAGTTTTCTTGTATAGCTATGGAAACTCTGCTCAGTTTGTAACAGACACTAAATGATAAATCTGCTAGAAAGCTTGGTTTTGAAAGAAAGGGAAAGGAAAATTTGGGAGCATTTGTATCATTACTGGCTTGGTAAAAATGGAGTGCGGTGTCAAACTTAACTAGCCCTGGCTGGAGCTGGACTACAGTGCTCCTCAAGTAGCAGTGGTGGTGGGATGGCAGAGGTAGTGTGGTGAACAGTGGGTGGTGAGCAGTGGTGGTGATGGGGCAAGTGGTGTTAGGGAGCTGTAGGCATTAATGCAGCTGTTGCTCACCCCTGCTTGCCAAAATGCACCCCCAATTTCAACAGCAGGCCCTGTCCCCATTTGCCCTAACCCTGTATTTCCAGCCTCTTTAGGAGCCCTGCAGGCCCAATGACATGTCTCCATGAGACAAGTGAGGCCTGCAGGTTTAGTGTTTGCCAGCTCTGCCTTAGAGCAGTGCTATGTTAATAACTAAGTCAGAATGGGTTTCCTACAAACTTATAATATTTTAAGGTACTGTCAGTGCATTTACCTATTCATTTTCCTTTTCAGGATCTGTCTTATATGATTAAGGGACCAGGTAGAATAAAAAAGGTGTGTTACCTTCCAAAAGTCTGATGCAAAAGTCCTTTGACGTTAGTGGAAAGAGTCCTGTTACTTCAGTAGGCTTTGAATCAGCCTTTTCTCCTCTGTCTCAGCCTAATGATAGAGAAGTTGTTGGTGACTGATCCTTCACTTAAATGTGGATATAATGAGAGTGAAATTCAATTGGGATCATTCAGGTGCGTAAAATTTTGTACATATTTAAGTATTTTCGGGATTGAGGCATTTTTTTCTGTCATAGAATCCTAGAAAATTTAGGTTGGAAGAGACCCCAGGAGGTCATCTAGTTCAACCCCCTGCTCAGAGCAGGACCATCCCCAACTAGATCATTCCAGCCAGTACTTTGTTGAGCTGTGCCTTAAAAACCTCCAAGGATGGAGATTCTACCACCTTTCTAGGTAGCCCTTTCCAGTGCTTTACCACCCTCCTAGTGAGAGACTTTTTCCTAATATTGAACCTAAACTTCCCTTGCTGAAACTTGAGACCATTGCTCCTTGTTCTGTCATCTGCCACCACTGAGAACATCACTGTCGTTTTTCGTCTCCCCTGAAGGTTTGGAAGCTGTGTAAATTGATCATTGGCCTTTGCGTCTCTTTGATATCAATTCATTCAGTGCTCATAGAAACTCTGGGTGCATCTACACGTGCTATTAATGTGCCTGAATACAGTCCAGCAGTTCACACTGCAGTTTATTGCTTCAGGGCACTGCGTTTACACATGTGCCCAGGACCACTGCAAGTTGAGCCATGTCAGAGTAGCCCTGGTAGGCAGGGGCCCTGGGGGATCAGCCGGTCAGCCTGGGGATACTTCAACTTTTGGCTCAATATGCTGTGGAGGGGCTGGTTGGGGTGCAAGTATGCTTCAGTGCAGGGCCTAGGTGGCAGGCAGTCCCCACACTGAAGCACCCACATGCCCCAGCCAGCCCCATCAGTGTCTACATGTGTGTTGCAGCAGAGTAAATAACACTACCACAGGATAGTACTTGTGTTGACAAGTACTATGCTATGACAGCATTTATTAGTTTACTACGACCTAACAGGGATGCACATGTAGAGACGGAGACTTTACTTGTGTAGACGTGCCCTCTGGGATCAGCATCTGAGTAAAGAGACTGGCACTGAGTAGGTTAGTTGAAGGTTTGTGATGGCAGTTCAAAAAGATTTGACAGGAAAACATGCATATATATTATTAAACCTTTAGTTTAATGGTGAATATCTAAATGAACAAAAGCAAAAAGAAGAACAACAATAATATTAATATATGGTCCATAACTACAATAAAGGGAAGATAAATAAAATTGATATAAATTCAAAACTTGAACTAAAAAAGAGAGAGGAGGAATTATATATAAAAAAGCATTGTTAGGAAAGTCATAATCCCATTTCCAGCCTCTGTTTAAAAGGTCAATTGCATTCAACTAGCACACCTGCTGCACATTTGTATATTTAAAAATTCATTAAAAAATGGAGGTGTCTTTCTGTTGGGCTCTGCTCTAATGAATGTATTTGCATCTAATCAGAGCAGCTCACCTTTAGAGCTTCCTTACGCATTTCCTACGCCCTCAGCCTGTAACCTGAGCATGTAGCTTTACGTAGAAAGAAAATGCCTTTCCCATGACCAAAAGCGCCGACTTGTCATAAGTTGTTCTATTGTGGTATGCCATTTTTCTATTATGCCATATAAAAGAAGAACCCCAAATCTCACAGTGTGACTTATTATATAATGAGTATAAGAAGTACTAATTTTATGTCCATTCTTTTTTTTAGCCAGTACTTTTATAAGTTTACTGTTCAGTTGCTTTAGATTGGATTTTTCCAAGAGTGTAGTACTCTTCACCCTGAGCCAAGTTTTTACCACTTCCCATGGGAAAACCTGTAGGAAGGAGCTAAGTGGAATACAATCTCCACAATAGTTTCCTCTCACTAAGTTTCCTCTCAAAATATGGTGCCAGGATTTTGGGGGATTCTGTTTCCTGTACAACCTGCATTGAGAAATACTTGATCAACCATCTGTGATGCATATCTGTTTGTCTCAATTGCCTTCTATGACTGGAAATAATCCATATACCTCTCAGACAAATGAGCCTGCCAACTAGAAATGGTTGATTTTTAAAAAAAATCAAAATTCATTCAAATTTCTTTCTAAAAACCCTGTGAATTTTTTCCCTGAAAGAGCTGGCTTGTTTTAACTTCGCTATTTAGTGGGGCTGAAATTTTTCAAAAGATCAGAAAAAATAATGTGCAAGAAGTTGGAACAAGTTTTCATGAAAAGTATTCTGCATTTTTGCCCAGGTATATTTTCCTGAAAAAGGCAAGAGTCATCTGAATCTTCCGAAAGTCAGCACCCAATCAATGCATAAGACTCTGTCACTGCATACACAACTACCCAGTCTTAGACAAAATGACTGAGAGAAATGTGACAACCAAGTTTGAGTGATATCACACCTGCCTAAGTCCTGGACACATCTAATGGGTCTCCAGATGTGACATATCATGGCAAGAGACCTGGCTGTAGAAGTCCCAGATGGATCTTCCACTTGCAATATTGTCAACCACAGACCACCTCTTTGTTCAAGGTAAAACATACCAACATTTCCACTGATTTATAAATAGTAGTCTGAAACAAAGACCGACTTTGTTTAGTAGCCACTGTGAACTGGAGAATCCAATTAACTTCATCCATGCTTATGAAGCAAGATAGAAACCACACTCATCCATCATCCTCATATAGCTGTTAAGACTAGAAACAAGCCAGTTTAGCAACCACAATCCTGAGTCTTGTTGTTAAGCGTATAACTAGTTTTCTATTGTAACCCTTGCAAATTGATTACAGATGCTTGATTACCATAGTCCCCAGAGCATGTGCTACATTTTCATTTGTTATCAGTGATGCAGTCATAATGTTAGATGTCCCTAGTATTGTAATAATGGTCTCATATTTATATTATACAAGTAGGCATATGGTGGATGGAAAAGCGGTATTAGAGTTAAGGCTGATGGAACACTAACTCTGTACTTTCTGATTTTCTTTTCTCTTTTATAAAGGTGTCTGGAACAAAGACAGTAGTGTATACTCCCTATTGTGTGCGTTACTTCTTATGGGAAGAAATCATGCACATGATCATTGGCCACGTGGCAGGGAACAGCTCTTGAAATAAAAATGGTGGTGATTTAGATGGTAAACCTGACACTGCTTGGAGCTGATTGCAGGATCAGGGCTTCAAATAGTTAAAGAAGTATAATCAATCACAAAAAACATGCTATTGAATTCACAGGATTTCCTCCCCCTAAACCCAAATCAGCTAATTTAGTCTCCAAAGTCTTTTTCAGCTATAAATAGCAAATTATCCTCTGTACACTCTCCATTTTATTCGGTTGGTTAAATGGTTGCCAGGAATTTATGGCTGCTGCCAATATTCAATGTCATTTTAAACAATCTGAGCAGAAAGGCATCCTCTTTGTTGAAGATACTGAAGATAACAGAAAGAACAGGAAAGGTACTGTAGGTGGCCATTCACTTCTTCTAGGCTTTGAATCTCCTCCCTACCATGTATGGACACGTGTAGAAGTTCTGTAACTATGTGAGCAGTAATAGAAATGGCAGGTATTTGGCTTAATACAGACTTCATTAATCCCATAAAATCTCAGTCTGAGGCAATGCTGCTGTTAACTATTCTTATTGACCTGAATGCGAAGATCCTTCAAAGCTTGTAAAATTGCCAGTAACAACTGACTATTCTTGCACATCGCCTCTAGCCACATTTCACTTCACAAAGGCTTTTAATTTAGACCCCTCACTTCAGTTAAAGGCTTTTCTTTTCTATTTTTTTCATCTTTCCCTTTTCTGAACATAGACTTAAGGAAAAAGAACCTTTGACATCTGGAGAGAATTTCAAATTGCCCTTCACCCTATGAAATGAAATCTGCAAGTTTTTTTAAAAGACGAGTATAGGGATCAATCAGCAAGAGATACAATTAACTTTTATCTGACAAGCCCATGACAGTGTTCAGGACTCTCCACTCAAGGTTTTGTGGGGGCCTTTGATTAAGTTGAAAAGTTTTCCTAAGAACTTCAGGTCAGAAAGGCCTTGCTAATCTATGAATAAAAGCAGATGCAATTACTCTCATGTTGTCTGGTGCCACATTTGACACACACCTGCATTAAAATGTAGAACCAAAAAAAAAGGCATGAAACTCATCTGAAGATTTTTTTGTAGCGGAGTCTGTTTATTTTGTTTTTCTTGCGGGGAGAGACTTCAGTACCAATATTTATGTTTGGAGAGAAATCTAAAATGAGTATTCAATTGGTTTCAGAGGTTTGTGATAAAACCTACATTGCATATGCTACTGTTTCTATAAGAACAGTGTAAATGCAGTTTTTATTTTCATATAGATGTATCTCTCCTGAAAATTGGGATATTTATATGTATATATATCCTTGTAGGTTGTTAACTTTTCTATATGCAAAACCACACCATGTGCATAAACTCTACATGCAAAACTCATTTCATACATCTCTTAAATCCTACAGAAAAAAACATAAATCACATACCCCTTTCTTTACTTATATCTTTTCTGTTTATTCTCTCTTGCAGATCTGAGGCTAAATGCAGACATTCAGGGAGATTAGGGGGAGGTTAGATCATGTTGAAAAAGGCCACCTGATATACGGGAAGTCAGGATGGAGGGGAGCTACTGGGAGTGGGCTTAAGGGTATGGGGAGGCTAGCAGGCTTGGCGGGGAGGACCAGGGTTCTGCAGAAGGGCTGAGAGGGGCAGGTAGGATCTGCAGGGTGATCGGAGGTGTGGGAAGGTAGGTATCTATGGGAGGGATCAAAGGGATGGGGGGGCAGGTAGAATCCATATGGTGATGGGGTGGGGGAGGCAGGCAGGATCCATGGCAGCGATCCGAGGGTTGGGGGGGGCATGTGAGATCTGTGGGAGTGATCCAGGAGTTTGTGAGGGTTGCTGGAGTCTGGGAGAGTTTCATGGGATCAGGGTGGCTCATGGAATCTGCAGGGGGCCTTGGAGGAGACCTGGGTCTGTTTATAGCCCTTCAACCCCTTCCATAAACCTACCCCACTATTCCTCCCACCACCCTGCTACCAATACTTACTTCTTCAGCTCCCAGCATCAGTGAACTGGCACCTGGAGCAGCATGGGATGAGGATTTGGTGGGGAGGGGGTACTGGCTCATCCGCAGGGTGGAGTGCAAAGGACCAGGGGGCTAAAAATAGCTTAGTGCCAGGAGGGCAGGTCCAAAAAGTGCAGCCCTGGGCCTGGGACTGGCAGCTGAGCTTTCCCGTTCCTGAGGCTGTGCACATAACAGTACTGAAGTTCAATGCACAGATCTAATCTATTCTCCGCTCCCTTCTGTCTTACACAGACACCTCAGCATTAGCTAGCAGACCACATGCTGGCTACAGTCTGTGATATGGGAGACAACCAAGGCAGACAAGTTTTTTGGAGCTAATCAATAGTTAGCTTAATGTCCTTCCTTGGAAGAGCAGTTTAAGAAGAGCTGTTTGCTCCCCCCACCCCTTCACCACTCCCTGCTAAGCAGGAATTCCCTCCTCCCATCTGCACTGTGGAGAAGTGTCTGTGTATTAACTAGCAGACCACATGCTGACTACAGTCTGTACTGAATCACCAGGTAGAAAGAATCAACAGGCAGAATTAACAGATAATTGGTAATGTCCCTCTGTTGTTTTCTTAATGGGTTGATAAACACTAAGTTAGGGGTGATAAACACTGTTATCAACTCCCTGCTGGGCTAATCAGAGTGTCCTGCTGGGGCCTGGCCATGCCCTGCCCCCCCCCCCAGCTCAGTACTGTGCAAGGGAAGGGAGGGCTGCTCTAGCACCGCTGGCTTCTAGCCTGAGCCACTGCAGGCATGTGCCCGCATGTGTAGGATGTCTGTGCAGTTATAAAGTGATTTAACATGGCCAGGTTAGACTAACCTGCAAAAATTGAATCAATTCAGGCTCAGGCTTTTTGAATGTCTGCCCCTAGCCATGGTGTAGACCTGTTTCATACACTTATTTTACATACTCAAAGCACAACCATTATACCCATTAGATTTTGTACAAACATACTTAGAAATACACACATACAGGCATGGAAAATACAGCTCAGAGCCTCAGTTCATGTGCTTACTGTCATTTTGATTTAAAGGTGCATGACTAATTAGAAACCTATTCCTTGTTGATTTCTAGTGTTTTTGACAGGGTAAGGACTGCCCATGCAAAAATAATTAAATAATTCCCCAACCTCCCCTTTCTTTCTCATTCTTGCTAGTCTTTCTTTCTTGTTTCTTTTATGTTAGGCGCTATGCCATTAGCTAATAAAAGGACAAAAATACATGAGCTCTGCAGACCTATTACCAAGTAAATGGAAATACTTAGCCATTAGGCAATAATATAACATGATTAGAAAGCATGATCATAAGACTAGTGGTAGAATAATTAAATAATGTTATGGCATTTTCTAGAATCTAGAAATGACACTGCATCTGTCTACTCTGTGGGACTGGCTTTGGTATATTAAGGTACAACCCTCTAGACATTAAAACAGAACCCACTTTCAGACCCTTATTTTGAAATGAAAATAAAAACCACTGTTTCAAAAAATACTGATATGGCTTGGCAAAAGAAATGACAGAGGGAATTATTAGGAGTCAAGTACTTTCCTGACTGCTAGGTTTGTAAACTCACTGAGATGTCAACAAGAAGCCCCTGTGTGAATACTACAGTATGTTTTTAAAAATTCTTTTCTTGTTGCTTTGTTCCATTACTCTGGGGTCTGAAACAAATGAATGTTTGTTTTTAGGCTAATTTTCTAATTTATATGCATTCAGGATTTTAATTTAGTCTTTGAACTACTGGAAATATTGTCCTGTCTTTTTCTGTGGCTAAACCCTGACAAATACATCATAGGGAATAAACAAAATGGAGAGAAACTGACTGATCTGAATATATATAACAATAATAGCTAGTTTTAAATTAATATTACTATATGTATTTATACAGTAGTATAGGAAGTAACTATTCCTCTCAGACAGATAGGAACAAGTTTTTGTACTTTTCCCACACCCAAGTCTTTCATATATTTAAGTTGCTTTCTTGAGAAGGTCAGAATTAGATGGTTGATTTTTTTGATGTTCTTGGTGTTATTGAGCAGGCTTGAAAGAAAGGTATCTTAAAGGCATCAAATCTCTGCCTGAGTAAGGTTTCTACTGGCAATGAATTTCATATTCTTGGGATGGTTCTGGGCTACCAGAACTGTCTTTAGCAAGTGGCAAGCTAGGTTCTATCAGGTCTGGTGTCCCTGTTAAATGCTTTTGCCACAGTGTGGTATATATCAAGAAGTGGCTATTCAAATAGATAGGTCTCAGCCTGTTCAAAGGCTGTAAAGGTAGGGACAATACTTTTTAAATTTATCCAGTCTTGCAAATATACTCATTTCACAGTACTTTTGTCATGCGCTCTTCAGAGTACCTCCCACCTGGTTTGTGGCCTTCTGTGTGTGTTGAACCATCTACATTTTTCAGATAGCTTGTAAACTCAATCTAAGGCGGAACAATCTGAGACAGCAGCCCCAACCATGGATCACTTTGTCCCAATTCAAATCTGAAAGATAATGGCAGTTGACATCTGGTAAAAAAAGAATGGAGTCTTTGCAACTGTGACCATCATACTGCAGGACTGAAGAAAATCCATTTGCAGCTGATCACTAATTCAGCTCAGATCTTCCTGGATGTTTTATGTGTTTCAAGTCAACATAGACTCATATTCCTTCACAGAGGCTGGGGTGGGGGTGAGAACTGGAGACTGTTCAGCAAGTTGATGGTTGTAGACAACAAATGGTCATAGCATTTCAGTTGCCTACCAGCTAGGTGGCTGCCTGCTTATTGATCTCCAACAGGGAGTTGAAACCCTAATCAAATGTAATCAGTCAATGAAGCAGATTTAATAACCAGTTCCATGTGTACATGATGGGGTCTGTCTGGGTAACTGTGGTCGCAGTTCTCAGATAGCCCCCTGAATTCTACAGAGGAAGAGCTATTCATAAAAAGCTCAGGTCATAGCTTATGTGGCATGAAGTTACACCAACATAAACTTGGTGAAATGCACAGGTGAATCAGGAGCTTACTATTTTATCTGAAATAAAATCTTGACTCCAAACCAGGGAAATTTCTTGCAGAGATTTTTAGCAGGGTGTGTGTATATGTGTGACAGAGAGACAGAGAAAGAGAAATAAGGAGTTATCAGTTAGACGTTTCCTTATTTCAAAAGAGGGTCCATGGCTTTGGTGCAATGTGTGACATTGCCCAAGAAGCTGCTGCCATTGACATTTTAGCTATGGCAAACTTCCTCCAATCCAGCTTCCTGGCCACAAAAAGAAAAAACAATAGCATGAATGACATGCAGACTGGTGCCCTTAAACTTGGGACTTAAATCTTTGGATTCCTGGTTCTCTAATCTCAGTTCTGATACCAATAGAGACTTCCCTTATGGCTTTTGTCACTTTCTACAACCTTTTCTTGCCTGTAAAATGGGAGCAATATGTAGCTAGATAGGGTGGCCATAAGGACATCTGGGACTGAGTCAAGAAAATTGACCATCTAATTCTGACCCTCTCAAGAAAGCAACTTAAATATATGAGAGACTTGGGTGTGCGGAAAGTACAAAATCTTGTTCCTATCTGTCAGAGAGGAATAATTTTTCCTATACTACTGTTTAAATACATATAGCAATAATAATTTAAGACTAGTTATTATTGTTATAATTATCCCCCAGCCAGCAGTGGTGCTGCTGCAGGCAGAGGCAGGTAGGCAGGGATGCAGGTGCAGTCTGGTAGGGAGGCAGAGTTGCTTAGTGCACAATGCCACTTCACCTCTCTACTGGACTGAGCTCTACACCCCTGTGATTCCAGGACATTTTCACCAACCAGCTGGTGAAATCCAGGACTGTCCCCACCAAGCTGGGGTGTATGCTCACCCTGTAGCTAGAGGAATACTGTGATGATAAATGAGTTGATGTCTAGAAGGTGCGGTATAATTTCTGTGCCAAGACTGAGCAGATTGACCAACTTAGCCGGTGTCTGAGACATCAATAAGCCTCCATGCCAGTGTCCAATTTGTCCATTACGCAACTATTCAAACAGTTTTCTAGAGACCCACTCATATATCCATGTGATGGGTTTCAGGTTTCCTACAGAAGATCCTGAGGTAACCTGAGGGTTCCCACTTCCTCCTTATGTAAAATAAGTTGGTTAGTTTGCAAATGCTTCAACCAACCATCTCAGTAACACAATATCCCACATCTTTCATCTGGCTCAGGCTGTACTGGTGCGCTTACAGGTAGGACAGTGGTGTATATTTGGTACTGGTTGTATAGGAGTGAGACATGAAAAATTGTTTTTACAGGCAGAGTCAAAAAACCAGTCTGGCTCTGGGATAGCACAATGTCAAGAAAACTACCACTGAGCCTAAAAGAGATTGTAGTTTTAGAAACTCCCAGCTTTGCAAGGACTCAGATTTGGATATGGATGAAAATAGCCTCTGAATTAACAGTGATATTCATATACATCATATGCAGGGAATTTTGAGATCTGGTACCAGAATTAGTAGTTCTTGCTTATCTGAGATCATGTCTGTCTCACAGGGAAGCTGGCCAGAAAAAAATCCTTCTGAGTGAAATTTTGAGGAAAAATGGGTTGGGGGAGGGGGCAGGAAAAAGCCCATGATCTGCTTTTCTATTCCTCCTGCTCCATTTTCTGGCCAGTACTAGACATACAGGCAATTTCAGAAGACAGGGGAAGGAGGTGGAGGGGAGTGCATTCACTGCAGAGTATGATCTAAACAATGGAAGGTTATTCTATTTTTTTAAATAATACAGGAATCATCTTTCTGAGGCCTAGCCAGAAGGGAGAAAGGATACACTGAGGCCCTGAATGTTTGAACTTTTACCACAGTTTTGAGCTATGAGACAAGCAGTGTTTAAATATAGAAACTACACTTCTTCCTCTGCAGCCCCTTCCACAAGGATTTTTTCTAAAGAATGAAGTAATGCTTGAAGCCTGCCATTGACTGGGCAGACTGTTTCCAGCAGAGTGAGCAGAAGCTTGTGCCACGAGCTTAAAGGCTGTTAGGGGTTTGCAGGTCAAGCAGCCAAAAGCAAAGGCAAAAAAAAAAAGAAAAAAGAAAGAAAAATAATAATAAGCACAAAGAAAGCAATCCCCGTTTGAAATTGGAAACTTTAAAGAAAGATTTATGAACCTTTCCGTTTATGAATCCATCTGGTGCTTTGGAGTTTGCAGGCAGTTAGCTTTGATAGTTCAAAGTTTGGTGATATTTTTCATTTTGTAAAAAAAACCCCTTTTAAATAGTTTAATTTTGCATACTCATTGATCTTTGAAAACTCAGGCTCTCTTAACAATCTGGGCAACTTGTAAAAATCAGAAAGATTTAGGCGAATATACATGTTACTTTTTTAACAGCAGTTTTACTGTTTGCTACATGCATTAAGGAGTCCAACTTGTGAACTCTCATTTCACTGTCTGCTCAGTTTCCTCACAGGAGCGCTGTGTAATTTTTGTTGTGTTTTGACAGTTGGTGGCCTTTGACCTCCACTCCATAAAATGTTTAGGCTGAGGACGGCTGAAAAGAGCTTTCAGACGTGATGGCTCACGGTTCTTTTGAGACAGGCCAAGCGTCCTTTCCACCAGCCAAGTCCATATATAGCAATTACTTCTAGTCTATACATTGCTCTTGTGGAACAGATCAGATCAAAGACTTTCTTAACATGTTTGAAAAATGCACATCCGCATTGCGGAGAAGAAACATGTTATGGAAATCAATAATATCACATTCAGGCAGCCTCCATAGCTTTCACTTCAAAGTGGATCCTACAAGTGTTCTCAATTTCAAAAGAGAAAGGGGAAAATGAAAACAGGGTGCATGGGTCCTCTGTGTGTGATTCTGTTTGTAACCCAGCTGAGGTCTACAGTGTTTCTTCACGGTTTTTTAGAGGGTTCCCACTACGCCTCTTCTCAGGGTGCTCAGCCCATCAATTGCCTGCACCAGTGATTGTCACCCATATTTTCGGTTGTACGGCTTAGGTACTGCCTGCCATTTGGAATGCAATTTTATGGGAGTGGAAAGACTTTGGGAAATAACTGTCTGAAATGCAATCTTCAGAAGGTAATTTAACTCTTTGGGTCCTGTCCAGACTGCAGTGTTGTAGCAACAGCTACGTTTACAGCCAATTCTTGTTACATTGGCTTCACACTGATTGAATGAACAATGTATTTTTCTGAGACTTATGCCAGTCATCCCGTACCCTTCAGCGTAGCAATAATAATACTTGCATTTCTATAGCTTCTTTCATTGGAAGCGCTCATTGTTTTGCATATCTTAACTCAATTCTTTTAAAAAATAACCAACCATAGGGAAGATGTACTATTAGAAGTGGTCACATGCTTCAGAGTGAGTGGTTCAAATGACATGATATAGGTTAGGTGCAGACGTTACATTTGTTCTGGTTTAGGTGGTTGGAAATTGGTCTATCCCTGTAACAGAACAGAAGTTTGGAGCACCTCGGCTGGTTTACAAATGGCAGATCCTGGACTATGGTAGACCTGGATCGATGTAGTATCAGGCTTAACCAATTTAGATTTAAACCAGCGTATTGAACTTCAGGACCAGATCCCCTCATGACACAACTTAAGTCAATCTCTGCCATCATCCTGTGGACCTCTGGGGTCCCCCTCCCTTCTAACCCCTCCCTCGCAGGGAGATGAGCTAGCACTTGCTGGGTTCTCAGCTGCTGTCATAGATCCAGGCCAACACAGATGAAGGCAGGGGGTAGGGGATTTTTTGTGCTAGGCAACGGTCACAAGGATTGGGCCCCTCAGAGCCTGGCACCAGCAGCAGCTGGCAAGATGTGGGGCAGCCTAGGAAGCTTGCCCCAGGCAGCGGAGACATGAGTGCTCCATAGAAGGAGGGATCAGGCCCCTTGGAGAGTGCTCCTTCTTTCTATGGAGCCAGGCCATCCCTGATGCCCCCAACCCACTGCTGTCACTGTAGACTCCTCTCTGCGCCCAGCCCTGGGCTCCCAGGAGAGTCCCAAAGGAGGTCACCATGGCACACCCAGCATCCCAGCTGGTAGCAGCCAGGTGTGTGTGTGTACCATGGAGACCTTCTCTGGGGTTCTCCTGGAAGCCTAGGGCTGGGTATGAGGGGAGGTCTGTAGTGACAGCAGGGGCTTTGTGGGGGTGTGCCTGACAGTCCATCAGACTCAGCTGCCCTCAATTGCCCTTGATAATCTCCAGCACACTGGGAGGTGTGTGGGAGTGCTCCCCCCCCCCGCCTTGTGCCATTGGCCAGCACAGGCAATTGCCTGCCCTCCCCTCCACCACCAAAGGGCAAACATACATTCTGTTTGCTCCTGATCCAATCTCTGCAGCTTAGAAAAACCTGTGTAGATTGGATCTATTCTGCCTCAAGCTTTTTGAATGTCTGTACTTAGCCATAGTTTCTGTTCTCTTACTGGGTGAGTTATATATGTATATCAGTGATTCTTAACCAGGGTTCCAGGGCACCCTGGGGTGTGGCTGATCTTTTGAAGGGTACCATGAGTTATGAGATGATAAGTGAGATGTTAGGAAATAAGCAGTTAACCAAATCAGATAAGCATAGGTTCAGACTTGTTCCTGTCTAGATGATGACCCAGTCCCACTGCCAAGCCCCTGTGCAAGGAGGGAAGCACTGTAATCTATAAATTGGTTTTTGAAATGGTGTGCCACTCAACTCACAAAAGTAATGGAAGGATGCCTCAAGTCCGTTGGTTTAAATGGCAACAATGTGACAAACAATGACAAATCAGTGTCAGAATAAGAAGTTGAAATTCATCCTATGAAGGGTTAATTATATACTTCTGCATTTGCTTTTGATGGCTAGTCAAGCATTTGAGCTTATACTATCCTATTTGGAGTTTTCGTATTAGTTAATCTCATTTGCTTGGGTACAGTTGGGAAATAAGGACAACTAGCCTATAAAGTACAACTTAAGTAAATTATTTCAAAGCCCAAACCAATATTTTTATTATTTTTTAAATTTTAATTTTAATTACTATGTCCATTTTACAGGCAGGGGAATAAAGTATGCAGAAGTTATTTGCTCACTGTCATATGGGTAGAGCACACAAAGCCAGGTATTCTACCCATCTCTTCTTACTTACGTCCAATGCAGTCTGGACCATAGTTTGGCTAGTGTAATACTTGCTTGTCATAGAAGGATAGGACCTTGACAAAGTCATTTAATCTCTCTATATTTTAGATCTCCCATCTATAAAATGGGTATAATAAGATTTACCTAATTGGTCCTGGTAAGACTAATTCGTCATTTCTTATTATAAGAAACCATGTTATCTAGTATCCCATGTCTATTACATGTTTGACTGGGTCTCAGGAGACTAATGTTCTATTTCCAGCTCGGCCAATGATGTGCTATGTGATTTAGGAAAACCTCTTCCTATTCCTCATTTATGCTTCCCCATCTTTTATCTGTGTTATCTAATTTCTCTGTAAGCTCTTTAGGGCAATAACTCTCTCTCCCCAAGTGTATATGGTGCCTAGCAATATGTAATATGAATATTAGACAACATTGCTAGCAATGGCAGCTCCATGAGTAGTAGGGACAGCAAAAGTCCTGATACAGGGTGCGGTCAAGGTTGTCATTGGTGTATTCAGGTGCTGATAGGTGTGCTCATTTGCATTCTAATTAGAACACATCAAAGCAGACTTGATTAATTGAATCTGCTCCATGTTTTAATTAAAACACTCCAGCATCACCTTACCATCACGTGTATTGAGCCCCTACACATTTCAAAATGGCCGTGGGGGTGCTTTATCTAAATCTTGTTGAACAAGCTTTAGATAAAGTATCCCATGGCCTTTTTGAAATGCATGGGGGCTTAATACATGTGATGGTAAGCCGTTATAATTAAAATGGCTGACCAGAAACCTAATTAAAATGCCTCCTCCTACCCTCAAGTATGTGTATAGCAGACAAGACTTGTTACTTAAAGTACTGATATATTGTTTCAACTAATGTTTCTGCTTCCAAAAGTGGGTGAAGCTGAGCCAATGGTAAAACTGATGGGAGATTTTAAAGAGAAAATCTATTGTAGATCCAGCCAAGAGTTTAGCACCGTTCAGGGGTGTGGTTTACATCATGGTTTGATCAAGAAATTACTATATTTCAGGGAGCCTAGATGTTAACTGTCTCTAGATGTGGCTTATTTTATAGTGTAGTTTGAGCCTGAGTTGGCTGTCTTTTTTTGATGGTGGGAACTGAAGCAATGATCAAATCTGGAGGCCTTTCAGCTTTTGGGCTTTATTTTTGATGTGGTGGCACAGAAGTAGAAAAGCAGAAGTACGAAGGGGTAGTCTTTTGGCTCAGGCTGAGTAACACTAAGAAGGGAGTCCCTAGGGAGCTCAGTTAGAGAGCCAGACAGTTTCCTGGCTTCACCCCATGACTCTTGACATTCTGGCAAGGGTCAGAACTGGTGACATTAACCCTACCATTGCTTCTTACCCCTTTCTCTGTTTAGGTTGAATTGGGTTGTTCTGAAACCTTTTCTTAACCAAATTTCATACTGCCAAGGCCCATTTGTGGAAAAATGCAAGCTTTAAACCATGTGGAACTGATTTTTTTTTATTAGTGTAAATGACTGCACTAACTACTATCATGTTCTTGCTGCATTTCTGATATACTTGCTGCAGTTTAGACTTCTGAAAAAGAGAATGATGCAGGCCTCATCTTGCTGCTCTTGGAGTAACTGAGTGTTTTGGTATTTGAAGGAACTTTAGGCCAAATGTATAAGTGTGAGTGAAGTAAAAGCTGTTTCCTCTAACAATATGATCTGTGGTTAAGGGACTGGATTAACATTGAAGAGATGTTATATGTCTTTGGATAAGTTGCTTAATATCTTTGGGTATCTATACAGGAGTGCAGAGGCTGCTCCGACATGCTGGAATTCCAGTGCATCAGAGCAGACTCAATTAATCGAGACTGTTGGAGCATGGCAATTATCTGTTGGAGCATGGCATGTGCATCTTGTGTATCAGTGTCCCCACACTTAAAAATGGCAGCAGGGCACTTGAATTAAAGCTCGTCAAATATTCCCACTCCTGGAGCATGTGTAAAAGTGCTCTTTGTGCTACAATTTCCCATCTATACAACATGTAATACTAGTTTCTCTTTCTCTGACTTAGGTATTTAGACTTCAGTCTGTGAATTACACTACTATGTGTTTATATAGTGCCTAGCACAATGGGACTCTGGCCAAGGTTTGGGCCTTTTTACACTACTGTAGTACAAATAATAACATCAAGGAAGAATTTAGAAGTTCTGTTTCTTTATATAATTTTTCAATAGTCTAATAATAATAAAACTGAACACTTCTGTGGCTTTTCAGCTGATGGTTTCAGTATCCTCTCCATATGATATTCAGTCTTCCCAGTATCCCATTGGAGTAGATACTGTTATCTCCATTTTTCTGATGGGGTAACTGAGAGAAAAGGAGGACAAGGTTTTGATGAAGGCAGATAAACAAGGCTGTGCTTATCTCTTGCCTTAACTGCTTTACCATCCATGAGACTGCTCAGAAAGGCTATACTGGGGAATTTTTCCCTTTTGGCACATGAATAGAGGATAAGTTATACTATTTTAGAGTAGGGCTGAGAAGTCCAGTCCCTGAAAATGAGGGAGACAAACTTTTACTGTTGATCTGGGCTGCTGTAAAGGTTTAAGTGATTTTTTATACTGCAGGAGGAAAATGCTGTGACTATACCCAGTCCTGGAGAACTCAACAGAACAACACACTGAACACAGAAATAAATTAACCAGTACAGGTGCTCTCCTTTTGTCTGCCACCCTGTCAGCCTAAAGTAGAATCTCTGGATGAAAACCTGAAGTTAAAGGGAGTTTCACCAATGAGTTCAACAGGCCCAGGGTTTCACCCTCGGTTTGCTGAGTTTTTTCCTAATTTAGCCACAGGAGGACCTTGTGGCAAGACTAGCAGGAGCCTACCACTGAAACAAATTTAGCAGCTGCTGGAGCTATCGAGTGATCAAGGCTTTAATCAACACAATGAGGCCCCTTTGACTTCCAAGCTGGGGTTTGCATGACTTGTGCAAAGGATACTTGCCCCTTGTGGGTAATTCATAAAACCAGAGTGAAAACAGAACCCAAGGCATGTTATGATTTATTTCAGTTGTTAATGGGTGGCTCACAAAGCATAAAAATATGCAGAAGGCAGTAGCTTGGTTATGGAACACGGTTTATGTTTCTGTCTACACTACAAATTGTAACCATGTTGCACCAGGGTCATATCAACACTGTAACCACACTTGAAACATTGTGGGAGAAAAAGTCCAGAGAGAAGAAGTTGTAAATCCAGCAGCAATTTTCAGAGGTACATGTTCCTGTTGTTTACCACAGAAGGTGTTTCTGGGCTTCAAGACATTAATTAAACAGGTTCCCTGACATGATTGCATTTGTGGTCTAGATGGAGTTTAAATGATAGGTTCAGTAGTAAAGAATGGACCACATTGCTGGAAAACATTAAAAGACAAATACAAGGATGAAAAAGAATAAAACCACCAAAGTATGTTTTTCTTGTATTAACTATTTTTCCAATATTCTTTCATTCTACCTTGTTTTTAAAAGCAGATGGTTTCTTCAGTAATTTTAAACTGAAATTAAGATACTGGGAAACATAATTTACCCTATAAGGGGTTATTACATTGTAATGTTATGAGTTATATGCATAACTATTATTTATGCCTTTTACATGTACAGGCATGAACTTACATATGGGTAAACATGCCAAAGGACTTTGTTGATATTACCATAAAATTGTGCAGTAAAATTCAGGTCTTAAGAGTTAGGAAAGAAAATTAATTTATAGAATTGCAAGTGATATGTTTTAGAAGATATCTGACCTAGATTTCATAGTGTCTGGGTACAATATGTATGGAAAAGGTATGTGAAACTGTCTGAACAACACTGGACCATGGTCTGGATAAATTATGATGGGTATCTAACAGAATTCCCTACTGAATCTTATCACTTTCACCCAGCTATACTGATTACCATCAGTTGGTGTGAAGTATTTATTTTATTTGCCATTTAAAATTACTTTCACTGGAGCTCAGCTTGGATCCCCTCTGCCAGGGGCTGCAGAAGCTGTTTAGTAGGATTCCTGAATTTAGCACGTTGGGTATGACCTTGAGAAATGTTACCTCTGTCTTCTTTCCCCATACTCTCTGCTGAAATTTCCTAGAATGCCTACTATTTCATTGTGCCTGCTAATGTTAAAGTCCAGGATGGGTGGGTTTCAATACTTTGTGTGCACACCATGTAAATTTGCAGCTGATGCAAAAATAGTGTGCTTGTGGACATGCATATGTAATACATATAGGAAAGCTGGATTCAAAATATAGATGAGTGCACCAAAAAGAAAATGAGTAAGTGATAGTGTGAGAACAGGGAACAATTAAAATATGCATCTCTCTTTTTTGTCTTTTTGAAATTAAGATATGTCCGGTGAAGGGACTGGGCATTTTATTGGCCTTTCAGCTAATAATTTATTGCATTCTGTTAGAGCATCTAGACTGGATCAGGACAGATGAACAATACACTTTGGGTAGATTTTTATTATGAGACACACCAATGCAACTTCTCTTCAGGTCAACTGAGTTTTTATGCACTATATCAGAGAGTAGAATTTGGCCTTTTGATCTGGTGAAGGAAAAGAATAGGAAGACTTTGTGCTCATATTCTCCAAATTAAGCAACATGCTCTCTTTCCTCTTTCTGTAATGGGTATGTTTGGAATGCCTTTGGAAGACTTTACAAAGAACAATTGTATCTATGTGCAGATGATACTTAGAGGGATGTTCATCCTTTGATACATGGAGATTTATGCACATAACTCTCAGCACAACAAGGAACTGATGATACATGCCTTAATGTTCTTAAGTGTTTCATTGGAATGCCCTTGTAACACTCTTGAGTTATTTCTCCATTTGCCTCCCGGTGTCTGTAACCTTTATATATGTTATTGAGAGCTGCAATTAGGTATCAATTGTGATATCTTCTTCAGAAAATGTTGTTACTACTTGTTTCTGTTATAGTATGTCTGTAAATATATCATAACAATGAAAAAAGCTCTAGTAGAGATTGGCAGAGGCAAGAATCAAATCCTGTAACTCTACAAAAGTCATGTTGAGTATGCATTTTGCTTTGTGTGCTAGTTTAAATCAGCAAGTAGACCAGAGGTTTTCAAGCTGTGGTTTGTGGTCCAGGGTGACCTATCTAGATGTACCATGCTGGGTCTTGTTATGTTTCCCACTGAGAGAAGCAGAAGATATAGGCAAGGAGGTAGATAGGTAACATAAGAGCATACATCATGACTTTCATAAAAGGCAAAATAAAACCATCCCCCAAATGGGATTATGAGTAAGAGGGGAGGTAACTGATGTGACTAAGAATGCAAGAGAGGTATCCAGAGAGCATTTTCTCTAGAAAAATATGTTCTTCCCTGTGGAGAACGATGAAAATCTCTGGGATTAGTAAAGAAGGTACAGTCCTGGAATCTGTTTTGAGTTCTTTCTCTTTAGAAGTCTAGCACTGGGTACTGGGACTAGCTCACAGATGTCACAATGGATGAATGGTCTGGCTTTCACCCAACCCCTACCAGAACTTCTGAAATATATATTAATTACTGCTAAATTGGCCATAGCCATACTGAGTTAGTACTTAACAGTACTCTACATGAACCATTATATAGTGGACAGACTGAGGGCACAGGAACAAACCATCCTGATGTGTAGGAAGAATAGCAAATATGGCAGATGGCCAGCTTGGCTTAGCAGATACTTCTTCAGTGAACTTAAAGGCAAAAAGGAAGCTTACAAGAAGTAGACTAGGGAGGAGTATAAGAATATTGCTCAGGCATGCAGGGATGAAATCAGGAAGGCCAAAGCACAATTGGAGTTGCAGGTAGCAAGGGTCATGAAGGGTAACAAGAAAGCTTTCTACATGTGTGTTAGCAACAAGAGTAGGGTCAGGGAAAGTGTGGGTCCCTTACTAAATGGGGAAGGCAACCTAGTGACAGATGAAGAGGACAAGGCTGAAGTGCTCAATGACTTTTTTTAACCTCTGTCTTTATAGGTTAGTTCCATTCCCAGGTTACTGCACTTCAAGAAGAAGGTGAGAAGTCCTCAGTGGTGAAAGAACAGGTTAGGTACTGTTTGGAAAAGCTGGATGTATACAAGTCCATGGGGCTGGATGTAATGTGCCTGAGGGTGTTGAGGGAGTTGGCTGATGCGACTGCAGAGCCACTGAGCATTATCTTTGAAAACTCATGGTGATGGGGGGAGGTTCCAGATGATTGGAAAAGGCCAAATATAATGCCCATCTTGAAGAAAGGGAAGAAGGAGGATCCAGGGAACTATAGACCAGTCAGCCTCACCTCAGTCCCCAGAAAAAAATCATGCAGCAGGTCTTCAAGGAATCCATTTCTAAGCACTTAGAGGAGAAGAAAGTAATCAGAAATAGTCAGCATTGATTCACCAAGGGCAACTCATGCCTGACCAACCTGACTGCCTTCTATGATGAGCAGGGATCTTGGTTTTCCCTGATAAAACATACCAAATTCTCTGCTAAAAAAATCACAAGTTCTCTGCTAAAACCCTCCAAATCTGTGATTAAAACTGAAGGTCCTCTATAACCCCTCTGACCCTGCTGGTGCCCCTCACTCCCCACCCATAGCCCCCAAAGCTTTGCTGGTGCCCCTTCCCCCCCCCCCCACAGTCCCTGCTCCCCTAGTCTTCCTAGAGGGGGCCCCCGGCTGACAGGGCTATGGACTCAGGTCCGTAGCCCCTTCCCCTGTCCCCACCCTGGGCTCAGGCAGGGTGGTATGTGCACTGTTAGGGGGCAGGGGGACCCCCCCTCCCCAGATCTGTACCCAGGGCAAGTGCTGGCTGAGGCTGCTGCCCAACCAGGTGGGGCTTGGAGCTCGAGGCTGCAATATCTGGCTGCAGGGCCCCAGCAGGGAGCAGGACAAGGCCATGGGTAATTCATCCAGGGGAGGAGAGGGCTGGCTCCCCACTGCTTCACACACTTCTGGGAGGCAGGGGGGACCCACACACCCCAGATCTGTAGCTAGGGCAGGCGCAGGCTGTGGGCTCAAGTTCTCACCCTGTTTCCCTTCCCTGGAGCCTCCCCAGCCCAGAGGGTGTGACCTGGCCCAGCTAGGGACAGTGGGGCCATGCGGGGATTCCTCACCACTGTGAGCTGCCCCTTCCTCCCCCCTGCTGCCTTGATGATGTGTTTCCAGTGCCTGCCACTGCTTTGAGGGGAGCAGCCCAGTGCTGCTGCCTTCACTGCAGCCCCATGTGAAGAAGGTGCATCTCCAGGACAGTGCGGGGGGAGCGGGGTGGGGTGGGTTGAGCAGCACCAAGGAGGTTTTCCGCATGACTCCTATGCTCCCCGCCATGCCAGGTCATGGGGGAGGGAAGTAGGGCGTCAGGGAACAGTGGCAGGGAACAGTGGAATCCCCACCAAGCCAGGGGCTTATTGCTAGCCCAACTGGTGGATGAGGACAGGAGGCTGGGACCTGCCCCTCCCTTGCAGCTCTTTTCAAGTCTTCTGTCCCTGTTCTGGGAGCCAGGAGCTCCCTGTGGCTGGGGTTGGGGGGACATTGTCTACTCCAGCAACAGGAAGCCCCCAGGGGGCATGGATCAGTGTTCCAGCCCTGGCCAGGAGACAGCTGTCTTCTGGCCCTGTGCTCCCTGCTAGCCCCTGGCCTAACATCCAGGGAGAGCCTAGAGCTTCGGTCCATTGCAGGTCTTCAGGAAGTGGGAGCAGTTTTCTGCCATTAGCAGCAAATCTGCTTCCATTTCCCTGCATTTGTAGACACCTGCCCAGG
This sequence comes from Crocodylus siamensis, assembly GCF_052110815.1. Lineage (NCBI taxonomy): Eukaryota > Metazoa > Chordata > Crocodylia > Crocodylidae > Crocodylus > Crocodylus siamensis. Next base: position 146,766,073 of record NC_143397.1, read on the forward strand.
AGCATTTACTCGTGAGTAGTCTACTCATAAGTAAACTGCTTCCAGATCTAATGCACGTGTAGATACACCCACAGAGGATTATCTTTTCTATCTGGTGTTCATGACAAGGAAATTCGTTCTCTTCACTGAGACAGGAATCACATTTTCCTTCTGTCTCCACAGTAGAAACTATGGCCCCCTCTACACATGCGGGTAAAGGCACAATGGGATCTAATGAACAATCCACACAATCATGCCTTCTGTCATGCCACTCTACATATATGTGGGATTGCACATTGTCTTATTGCTGGTGCAGGCTGAGCCAGCAAGAAACCTGCAAGAAGCAAGCTCTGGTGGTTGGAAGCCCTCTCAGTTGAGGGGGTCCCAGCTGTGGGGCCATCCCATGCACCCCCAGGCCTGGGGATCATAGCAGCTGATAGGGCTCCCAGCCACAGGGGAGACCCTGCTACACATGAAAATTAAAGCTTGATAGAAACCAGCTATTAAATTAGTACACATTTTCAATGTCTAACTTTATAGCTGGTTAGAGCTTTTTATGGTGTGAAAGCTATTTTGCATGTATAGCTGCTCTTTAAGTAACTGCACAATTAACCAGTTATTTGTGCAATGCCTGTAATGTGTAGAGGGGGCCTTATATTATATGATATAATAATATGCCTAATTCCTGCTGAGCTGGGACAGATTCTGCTCGCTCTCTCATTTTCTTCATATCTGGCCTCCCTTGCAATATGTATCTATGTAAATTCAGTTTCATAAGTATATATCTGTGTTTGTTGACCATGTGTGTTTAGTTTCATGGAGTAAACTAGGAATATGTTAGCTCCACTCACATGAACCCAGAGACTCTCCAAGTGGCTTCAGTAGAGAAATTCCTGATTTACACCACTATGAGAATATACAGTGGGTTTTAAATATTATTAATAGTCACCAGCACTTGTACGTATTCAAAATAGCAAGGATTAATCTCAGAGTTTCTACCATACATACCTGTATGAAAGTGTGACCAATACTTTCCTGAAGATGTGCCTTTGTCTCTTTTCTTCCTCTTCGCCAATATCCTTGCAATTATCATTGCCTTTGGGAACGTACTGTAGGTAATTGCACTGGTCTTTAATATTTGTTGGAAAAGCTGAAATAATTCCTCTTCCATACAGCATATACATCCTCTGGAACCTTTATGCAAGCATACTAGTCTGGAGCTTGCTGTATTATGGCACTGCCTACATTTCTTTTCAAACTGAATACAGATTGACCAAACACTTTGTCTGTGGTTTGAAAGAAACAAAATCCCTCTAATCTATTACATCATTCCTTTTTTTCTTTTAATTCAATAAAGTGAGTTCTGAAAGCCAGACTTTAAATTAGAGGATTAGCTGGAAAATATTTACTTTTGCATATGTAATGGACAGGAGAAAAAGGGCAGTCTGAGTCATGTAACTGGCCTTGTTTATCTTAGTAAAACTGAGAGGGAAAATTAATTTAGCGTATACAATTTAGCATGCAAAAGGTCAAACTGGTGCATGCCTTCAGGTAGCTAATCTGAAGAATGCTATAATTCCCAGCCCAAACAGTGATAAGCTATAGAAATGTAAATGCTGGCTCTTGCTCTGCAAGGCTGATTTCTGCTGATATTCATAAACACTCTTGCTTTTGTCATGAGTAATTTACATGATACAAGTAGCTTTAATTAAAGAAAAACTCCCCCCCCATGTTATATTGTCTCTGATGGGGCTGGAGTGGGGTGTGCATCAGAGGACAAGTGTAGCTGAGGGGCAAAGTGCCTCTCCTGTGGGTTTAAGTTTGTTTTAATTGGGCCTGGAAGAAAAAAAAGAGTGACTGACACATGGCATGTGCTGTCTGGCAATAGCCAAAGTGCCTCAGATCAGTGCCAGTTAGGATGGGAAAAAAGGAACCATGCTTGGATCAGCTGAAAGCAGATTTCTCAGTTATTGTGAGGGTTTTAAAGCAGAGGCTGCTGGGCAGACTTTTGCTATACTATACTAACATAATGCTGATGGAGCTGATTCTCCTTCATTCCCCCCCCCCCCCAATTTAATATCCTGTATCACTTTAAAGTTACACTGAACCAGTGCCGGCAGCAGCAAAGTAATGTAGTATCTGAATTCATTATTGTGTCTGGCTTCTGTTTTATAGTAACCTGGGAAACATATTGCTTTGTTTTCTTTAAACAGGGAACATCTCTTAGCTCTTTTCAGTTTCCCAGAAGTAAAGTGCATTTAGCCAGAAGGTACCGTTTTCTCCCACCTTTTTTCCTTTTGTAAATATACACTGGGTAGCTTTTATTCATAAGATCTCATAGGAAAACTATACATCCAATTCTCATCTACATAAGTATCTATTCCTCATATAGGTCTCTGTCTGCTACTCAGTTGCATCATATTCAAAATAGTAAGCCTTAAGCCTTATCGGATTCAAGCCTAAATCGGATTGAAATCAAATATTGCTCTGTTCAATCTTGAATCTGATTGGAACCTTATATATGGGAAGCCTGGAATTCGCTTTCCCCCCCAGATGTCAGAAAGTGGTGTCTGCTTGTAAAGAAACTGAAAATCCTACAGCCTGTGGTACAAATGCAGCTGCTCGCTTATTAGTGGCTCTAGCCACAGGGAGCATATTGCTACTATTTTCCAAAGTCTGCACTGGCTTACATTTTTGCTTCAGGGTGCAAGGTGTTGATTTTGATCTGCAAAGCCATATATGATTTATGTCCTGGCTGTGTACAGGCCTGATCCTGCTCATGTGCTGATTCACACTGGCAAGGTACATTGCTCCTTATGTGGGAGACATTGCAAGCGCAGAATACACAGTACCAGGCAGGATCAGGTCAAAAGAAACAGCCTCCTTTCTGTGTAACATTGTGACACCTGATTTCTGCTAGGGTACATTTTTAGTTTGCCAAAATGTAGCCACAGGATTGGAAAGTACTTCCTTGAGAAAGGTCAGTCATAATCTAATACCAGGCTCATTAGTTTTCGCAGCCTGACAACTATGAGTTGGGGTATTTTGGGCTATCTAAGGAGTGTGTGTGAGGAACATCTACTAAGTTGCTAACCTGAATCAATCTGTTATGAGTTGTAGTTTTAAAATGATGGGAAAATGCACCCAGAGAATACCTATTCAAATTCTTTCCATGATTCACTGTATCACTGGTCTCCACACTAGTCTATGAGGGAGCGATACTTCTCACAAAATAGTGGGCTGGGATGTGCATTGTTGGAAGCTGGGTGTTTGCAGGGTACAAAGGTGCCCTGCAATTGTCTACGGTGGAATGGACTTCCCTGTTGGTGCATTATGTGTTTTCACGCCCTTCTAAAAGGCGCAGCCTGTAGTAGGGGGATCTCACTAGTGACCAACAGGGAGCTCTGGGAGCCGTTTTTGTGTGCCCGTGTGCAGTTGTGTGGAATGCTGGGTTCAGCTATACATACTCCCCATGGTGGCATTGTTACTGCACCATCATCTTGTACTTCCTTTGGGATGGTGCAGTAACAGCCGTTACTGTGCCAGCTTAGTTACAGTTATTTTTAGATGGTACATCGCTGTAGCAACATGCTATAACAAGGTAGCTTGTTGCTATGGTGACATAGCACTGGTGTCATGGTGTGTGCCTGCTGATGCTACCTCACCATAGCAACGAGCTACGTAGCTGTAGTGCATTGATATGTAGACGCGCCCGCAGCTGATTACTTCCTGTTTGGCTGGTCCATAGGGTGAATAGAGCCACAGCACTGCCTTCTCCTCAGCCTGCCCTTTGGGACATATTCCCCAGTGGGGAAGCAAGGTACAGGCTATTTTAAAATGAAAAGAGAGGCAGGAGATGTTCCAATCCTTTTTCATTGAACCCGGTGTAAACCTAGAGTGAATTTGTCTCTCAGAAACTTAGTGTAACTGGCAATTGGCCATATTTTTGCACTCTGCTTTGTTAAATTGATTTATTTAATGTAAAATAAAACTTAACAGCTGTACTGTTATGGCACATTATAGTTGTTGTTATCTCAGTTACTAGCGCCTCATAAACAAATAAAGACATGTTACAGCATCCAAAGAAATCCAGTCCAAATTTCATCTCAAGTGACTAAGTCCTAAAGAGAGGAAGGGTAGATAGGAAAGTGTTGAGTAACTAATAAGCTTGTGCGTTTGCTCTGTTAAAATCTTGATTCTGGAAATTGTTATCCATGCGCTTAAATTTAAGCACATGAATAGTCTCATTGACTTAAATTAACAGCAGTCTCTTTGAGTAAGGAAGCATCATTGTGAATACTCATCTGTCTACAATTAGGCAAATGATTATGTTTTTTCAGAATCAGAGCTTATGTCTTCTATACCTCTTGGTAGGTTATATTACAATTTGTTGATTATTTATCCATGCCCACTACTTCTTGGAGCCATTGGGACAAAGGTTACTATACACTAGCTATGAACAATAAAGAAGAAATGGAAAGCTTCATACAAGGCTTTTCTAGTCCTTCCTTTTATGTTGTAAATTTGTAAAGCAGGAGAGCCAATTTTGAAGGTTATGAAAGGTTATGTTAGTGAAAGCAGATTTCAGTCCACACAGCCAAATCTTCCCATGAAGGTGCTCGTTGTATTCCAACAGTCACAGCCCTCGTGATGAGTTGGTATCACTGTGACTAGAAAGGAAAATATCCTGAGTCAGTTTCATGCAGGTTATGAACATAAGTCCTGTGAAATGCAGAATAGGCTGTAAGTCACTCAGTGCTCTCAGCTCCCTCATAAGACATTAGGAATTGAGGGCACGCCGTACTTTTCAGGATCTAGCTTGTAATGAATAAGCTACGAGTATCAGAAAACATTAGAGGGGGGGAACATATCAGTAGGTCAAAAAGATTCAGGTGTTAAACAATAACTTATAGGCAAACATTTTTCTTCTAGTATTTGCAATTGTCACAGATATGCTCAATTGTAATGTGAATGGCATTGAAATAATAGGACTGATTTTCCTAGGGAAAAAAGGCTACTAAGCAAGAAGAGAGGCTTTATTTTGTTACAGTTTTTCATTTCTCACTGCCTAGCAAGGGTAAAAGGCAAGGACTAGATTAAGAAAACAGGCCAACACAACACCGAAGATGTAGTTTTTATGTTAGTAAATTGTCACAAAGGGCTGAAAAAAGTTATATAGAAAAGGGTATGGGATATTTTTAAACTGGGGCCCATCTGGCATTTTTATGGCAGTTGCTGGGTCAGACTGTAATTATCCAGAGCCAAACTTGTTGTAACAGAGGCTGAAAAGCTGGACTGAGCACTGAGGAGGTGTGTGTTGGGAAAGGGAGAGACGGCCTTCCTTGCGGGTCTGGGAACTACTCTGCAGAGTCAACTTTAGACCAATGCCTAAAGCAGCATTGTATAAATCTACTAAAGCCTCCTCATGGAATCTGTGCTGTTGGGAAGAGCCTCAGAGAGTAGATTCTCAGGCCTAGGATTACCGTATCTCCAGTTTCAGAAAAGAGGACACCTGTCAGGGGTTGGGGGTAGGGAAGAGTAATATGATTCGGGGGGCAGGCAGTGATATGCCCATGCCCTGCCCCTCACTCCCAAGCCATAGCTTCCTCCCTCCCCCACCCAGCCCTGGTGCTTCCCTTCACTCCTGACCCACTGCATCCACCCCCAGACCATGCTGGTATTCCTCACTCCCAACCTGTAGCACCCCTGTCCCTGCTGATACCCCTCACTCCTGACCCACAGTCCCCTGGCACTGCCTGTGCCCTGCAGTCCTGACCCAGAGCTCCAGGCCCCCCGGGTGCCCCTCACTCCCAAGTCACAGTCTCTCCCGCAGCCCTGCCAGTGCCCCTGACTCCTGACCTGCAGCCTCCTGTCCTGCCCTAGCCCTGGTGTTCATGTAGCACTGTGTTGCCCCCAAAGAGTACCCCAACCCCTTTCCCCACTGGAGGGGCAAGCTCCCTGCCCTGCGCAAGCCCCTGCATCCAGAGAGCTTAGGTCCCCAGCCCCCCTTACACACCCATCCCCTCACACAGGCACACACAGACAGACAAACATACACAGACATGGCCCCCCTCCCCACCCTGGCTTTCCAACCCCACCCCCTACAGACTTAGCTGCTTGCAGCTGCCGGGGCAGCACGGAGACCCACATGATGTCCCCACCTTCAGTTGCCTTCCCCCTACTCCCTCCAGCCCCAAGCAGCTACTTCCTGGGGCAAGCTGTGAAGTGCCAGGAAATAAACGTTTATGCTGAACACAGAGCAGATTTTGCAGAGCAAAATCCCAGACATTTCTTGATATTTAAAACCCCCCCCTGCCTGGATGGAGATGGGAGGACCCCAAAAGAGGTCATGTTTGGGAAAACCCAGATAGATGTATGGTAACCCTACTCAGGCATTACACCAAATATGCAGCCAAACCATGCTTGGTCTCCTCTGAAAGAGCCCTCCTCTAAATATAACCACTCCAGTTATGTGAGGTACTTCTATAGCCTGGTTCAAGCAATTCAACTGGATTTTTCCCGGAAGGTGCAATAGTATTAAACCTTTACATTCAGCTCTCTTTAGGTGTGTAGACTGCAGCAATGTCGGTGAAAGAGATACATGTGTAGGGAGTATAGAAAAGCACAGTTGAGGGTTTCCTGTTAGAAAAGAGAATTTTGCCTGTTTTTGTTAAGTCTACAGAAAGAAACTTTTCAGAAGGCTGTTTTGATTACATATAACAAGAAATTGCATGGCCTTAGACCATACCCATGGAAAATGGTTTCCTAATTGTTACTCAAACCTGTGCTCTGGCTAATAGGCACAGTAAATGTCATAAACATTTCATCTTGTGAAACACAATGCATTACTCTGTAGTTTGACTGATTGCCTGAAGAGATGTTTATAAAATAGGCAGTCTGCTTACTATCATCTTGATTATACTGTCAGTCATTTGACGAAATGCCTGGAAGTTTTAGTCATTTGGAGAAATGCCAGGTGAAATGGTCATTTGATCAAATAATTACTTATTTTATTTAAATTATTACTTCTTATTGTTTTAGCATTTGTCTGCATTGTACAGATACAGACCATCGTACAGATTCAGACTGCATTGGACAGATACAAGGCACCTTCCTTGATCCCCAACGTTTAAGAGTTTAAAATAATTTCAGTTTGTCAGATAGAAAATTTTCAGCCATTTGGTTACAACAAGTTTGACAGTATTACTGGTTTGACTGTACAATGCAAAATCAGATTTAAAATTGCTGAGTGAAACAACAGAGTATCTATGTATTTTTCCTGCTCTTTGGTTTGTTTTGGTTGGAAAAGATTTTGCAATAATAACAGAGCATTCTAGTAAAATAGTGGAGGATATATGGATAAATGAGGACGTCTGATACACCAACCAGTTAGTTAACAGGGTTTCAGGAAAAAAAGCAGAAGCTTAAAGTTCCATAAAACAATGCTCTGTTGGATAAACAGGATGCTCTTAGAAATCCTTGGTATAATTGGGACTAATTGTTGACACTAAGGCACACAGGCCCCAGGTGCTGCCTGAGTGGTATATCCTGCTTCTTTTGAAGTCCCCCCCCCTCGGACTACATATAGAAAAGTCATTAGTCTTATGTAAATGTAGCATATTAGGGGCAAAGTTTTGTTCCATCAGTTATTCCCACAGCAGTATTTTCCCTGGCATTTAGTACATGTTCCATGAGTGTACAGACAACATGTATAGATGTTGTCAAATTCCAGTTGAGTCTAAACTGAAAGTACAGGGACAAACTGAATCTTCCTGCATCTTCTCTCTAATGCCAGAGAGTTTTGGGGAACCAGAGGGAACCTAGTTACTTGAAAGGCTTTGGAGTTTGACAAATTGGTCGAAATCAACACTGCTGATCTCCCAAGACTTCTATTATTTGAAGCTTGATTATCATGGAAATGTCTCATTAAATGTGTGTACCAACAAACCCAAACACAAAAAAGTCTGGCTTAGAGTTGATTCTGAATTCTGAGGCTCAGTCTAAATCTAATCTTGAAATAGCACTTCTTGTATTTTTACATGTACTCCAATTCCCCATGTGCATCAATCTAACTTGTTTTAAATTTTAGATCAATCAGAGTGAGAGGGAGAGACAGAGAAAGATTGTGTTTCAAGAGAGTCATTCTTGCTGGTATATCTGGTAGAGGGTAGGGCAGGGTAGCACCACAGGACCTTTTCCTGTATAAAGACTTGAAGATTGTATCCAATAAACAGAAATAGGGAGTAACTCAAGAAAAGGGTGCAGCTCTCCAGTCAGCAGGCAGTCATTAGTCCCAAAGGGTGCTTGTACACATGCAAGGGTTTAGCCCTTAGGGTTACATTATATGCCCCCTAAATTGAAGTGGTGGGGTTTTAATTGAAACCAACCATTTCAGTTTAGGGGTTTCCATCACTGTTATCATGTGGGGCCAAATCTTTTTCCTTTTTTATTTTTTTTTTTGATCAGAGTCTGCCTGTGGCTGGGGGTGAGCTGCTGGTGGGCCAAGTGGCCCCTGAGTTGTGTGTGTATGTGGGGGGGGGACCCAGTCCTCCCTTCTGTGGTGGTGCTGCCTCTCCCGGGGCTGCCTGGGTGGACTGCTAGCAGGCTGGGTGCTTCCCTGGCTCAGAGGCAGCACCACGCCTGATCTAACTCCTCTCCAACCCTGAGTTGAAGCAGCACCTGGGCTAGTAGCAGCCTGCCTGTGTGACCTTGGGGGGTGCTGCCACGGTGAGACAGACCATGTCCCTTGCAGCTCAGGGGCTGCTTGGCTGTCTGGCAGCTTACCCTCTGCTGCAGGAGAGGCAGGCAGGCTCTGCTGGAAAAAAAAAAGGCTCAGGTCCCTCACAGCTTCTGCCTTCAGCAGGTGTCTGCTGAAGGCAGATGCAGTGAGGGGACTGATCCTTTTTTTCTGTGGAGTCTGCCCACCTTTCCTGCGCCTGGGGGACAAGCTGACTAATAACTGTAACACATCAGGATGTAGTTTAGTTTGCAATGATGCAAACTCATTTAAGACCCCTAAAACTCCTGCACATGTACAGGACAACACCATTAAGCCACATAAAGTGACATTTTTGTCATGTGTACATGGTAATGGCATCACATGTACACGTGCTTTTGGGGTGCATACAGATACTCACCGCATATGGTCTACAATCATGTGTCTTACTTGACAATCATGTGTCATGTCTACAATCAAGTGTCTTACTTTAAACCATGTGACCATAGATTGGGAATGGCATGCACAGACATTCACTGGGAGCTGTATTGGGAATCCAGTGTAAAGTAACTTAGGGTGTGGGGGTGTGGGTGGGATAGGGAGCAGCTAGCAGGTCTGTGAGGGGGGTTGTTCATTACCAGTGGAAGGATTGAGGGTCTAAAGATAACCTGGTCAGGTTGGGTGGTGGGGGTACGAAGAATATAGCCCGGGGCTGAAATGAACTCCTGAGCTTTCCCAGCCTTGGGGCTTTGCTCTGAATACATACAATTATTTGCTGGATTGGGTTAATCTGTCTCCAAACTAAATTAGTTCAGGTGAACTAACTGAGACCAGGTCTGCCATTTTTTGGCCTCCTTTAAACCCCTGAGTGTCTACACAGATCAGCATTTAGATTGCCCTAACCCTAGTTATGTTGATCAAAATGGAACAGCTGCATGTACCCTTAGATATTTTCTCCAGAGTATAATGCTCTGAGACCATGCAAAATAAAAAAAAAAAGTGATTTTACTGAACAGAGGTAGAACAAGCTGTATCTAACTAGAACGACAACAGTAATAATCCTACAGCAGAATAAACATTTGAATAAGAATCCAGGCATCAATTGACTCTTTTCCAGCATTAACTAGAAACACGTGCTTTGTCCTAGGAATTGTGGGGAGGGGGTGGAAATGCCCCAAACTCCTTTTCCTTTCCAGATTGTATTTAGTCATGGCCACTGCCAAAATAACCTATGGTAAACTGAGCCAATTCAAAGCCATTCAGTTCAAGCTTGAATTTTTTATCCTCCTCCCCATTTCTTCCCATAAATGTGCTTCAGTCAGGTGTTAATTACAAGCACCAATAAAGCCTCAGAGCTGCTCAGATTCTCCTGGGGGAAACAACTGGACTCAGCACTTTGCCGTTCTATTTATTTTACTTCTTTACTGCACTTAAGTTGTCCCAGCTGTTTTTTTCTGTGTCCTGAGAGTTGAGGGAAGGAACATTGCACAGAAGAGGACAGGAAAGGGAAAGGGAATCTCTCTTCCAAATTGCACAGCTTACAGTGTCTGCCTGTAGTGTGTCGATGGGGTGTTGAAGCTGCTGGGACCTGACATTTCAACTTCTGAGGTGTCTGCTTCTTGCCCACTCATCCTCAGCCACATTCATTTGTGCTGTGCCTTGTAGGAAAAAAGCACATATAAGAACACCTGGCCCCATGTTATTTATTATTGTTAATAGAATTATTTGATACTCTTTGAGGATGTGATCAGCCCTGAACAAAGACACTAATAAACAGAGACGTTGCCTTGAGGAATTTATAATTTAAAAGACAAATACAGATGAGACAAGATGTACTTGGAAGACCTTTGAGTGGGTCACCTTTTAGTATGAATTTGGATTGAATTAAGTGGGAATGGCAGATTCTTTCTCACTGATGTACTTTTAATTTTTTTTAAACAGACTTTTTTTTTTTTGCTGTGTCCAACAGGTTAATTTTGTCAGCTCACCATGCATTGCTTATGCAAAGCAGTTGTACCAATTTATACCAGTCAAGTATCAGATTCAAGGAGAAGGCAGATACGTGAATATTAAGGAATGTTCCAAGATCACAAAAGTCTGAGTTTGGATCTGAGGTGGTGGTTTGGATCAGCTTTTATGTATACAGACTTGTCTGACCATTCTTGGACTTGCTGACTGGAAATCCCCTCTTATGAGAGAGAAATACTGCTCTGAGAGTGAAATGCATGAAATCTCTTTTAAAAGAATGTAAAGTAAACAAACCTAGTGTTTGAGTTTTAATAAAGTTAAAGGTCCTTTTCCTGCCCTCTTGTCTATATTGGGAAGTTCTCTCAACTCTATATTGTTTATACTGGGAACTAGTTCTAATTGTAGCATTTGGTGGCCAGGCACAGATAAAGTTGCACCAATAGAAACCCCACCCTTTTGGGAAAGCTGTAATTTCCACTGGTTAGTCTTGTTTGGAACTTACTCAGGGATTGGACTGTGAACAGAAAACTGGGGTGTGAATTTACAGCGTAAAAAGCTAATCTGCACTAACTTCCCATATAATTGCTCTTGGGGTAGAAAGAAATGTTGCCAAATAAAGCAGATCATGTGTTCTGGGATGTATCTTGGCAGAGCTGATCTGATTCATTTGGTGACACAGATGTGTTCAGCAGGGAGAACAATCCCGGCATAACTCAGCAAATGGGGGAACCTTGGGTTTCTTTGCTACCAGAGGAGAGCCCAGGGACTCCTCAGGCTTCCTCTGCATTTGATGAAACCTGGGGTTTCCCCTTTTGCAGAGATAAGTTCCAAGTTGGATTTCCTGGATGTGTGTCTCTACAAATAGGGAAGCCACAGGGCACTCAGGATTGGCTCCCAGGAGCATTGGCCCAGATCCCTCTATTTTCAGAGGCACACCCCAAGTTGGATTTCCCAGGCACATGTCTTGTTATATTTACCTAAAATGGTAGAGGAATCCACAACTAAAAGAATGGGAGTACTTCCTATTCCTGGGGTGCACAGGATCAGGTCCCTGAAACCTTATGAGCGCCTACCTGGGGCAGGAGGAGAGTGCAGGCAGCTCTGGGCTGCTCATGTTTTCCTGCCCTAAAGCTAACAGATGTCCATTGCACAAATTCTTACCACCTACGTTGAAGCCACAAAAGTTGGGCATTTGTGGTGCACCAAGGGGCATGGATGTCTGTTTGTTTGGTTTTTGTGCCACCATAAACTTTTTTTTTTGAAGGCAGCACAAAAGTGACATCTGTTTGCAGCCTGTGCACACTGAGAGTGCCTGTGTGAGAGGCAAGGAATGGAGAGGTGCACTGCAAGGCATGTCTGAAGCAAATTATAGGCTGGAGATTTGAAAGCATTTGAAATGAGCTGGCTGTGCAAGGATAGAAGGCCATTGGAAAACATGAGAACATTTCCCCTGATTCATCCAGAGGTTGATTTTGCCACTGTGGAACCAAAGTTACATAGGGCTACATTATACGTTCACAGTCGTTTTTAGCTGGGTTTTTTCTAGGAGTTAGCCTGTTCACATATCCATGGTTTCGTTGTGCACTAAAAGTGTCCAGACAGGGAAGTGAGTGTGAAGTATCTAGGTCACTGCTAATTCACACCTTTACTTGCTGTGCATTATCTTCCGTGTGTAAACATGACCATAGTTAAGTCTTTATATTCATCCCTTATGTTTTCAGGAACAAGCTTGAATAAATAGATGTGCCTTATACCTGCCCTGAAGGTAAACACTCAGAACTTTCTTGGCACCTAATGGGAGTGAATGACTTCCAGAATCAAAGACCTGCCTCAGCCATGCAGCCATTTCAGTCTAGCAACTCTGTGCAAATATACCCCAGCAGATTCCAATTGCCGTACTGGCTAAGGAAAAGATTCGGTCACCCTGAAATGTGGCCACAGCCCACAACTAAATTTGCTCTTTTAACAGTTTTTGAAGGGAATCCCATTGTTTTAGTTGTGGATTCCTCTACCATTTTAGGAAGAAATAACCATGATTTATTTTATTATCTTTGGCAATGAAAGATACTGGAGTAAGCCTAAGTTAGGACCTGCCAAGTTTCACTTAGTTGGAAGTCTCTCATTATGGATGAATCTTTTAGGTCTTTTTTAGAATCTCTCTCTCTCATGATAAAGTATTTTTCAGTGTGTTTCAATGAGATGTTAAAAATCCCTTTCAAATATTTTAAACACTCCTTTATCCAAATTGCCACTGCTTGACAGCCCCATAAGCTGTACTCATCCAGAGCTGGGTTGATTCCTGTCTGTTGTAGAGTAGCAACAGAGATCTCATCTGCTCTGGTTTCACTAAGGCTAGAGACAGAAATAAAAGTGATTGGAAAACAGTTCAAATATGTAACAGAACAGAAGTTCAGTGCATACAAACTGCTTTAAAAATAGCTGAAACTGGTTTAACATAAACCTGGATGATGTAGTACTAGACTTAACCGATTTAGGTTAAATCAGTTTATTGAAGTTCTGTCCCAGATTCCCTCCAGATTCACAGTCTCCCAGCATCCCAGGATGCTTTGCACCTCCTCAATGAATTCTTCCTTGCAGGATGCACAGGCTAACTTTGGCACAAGCTGTCTGCCTCAGCTGAGCAGGAAGACATGCTTTAATGCCCCCCAGCTTCTGGACTGGGTCACTGCAGGCATGTGGCTGTATTTCCAGAATCAAAAGTGAATGTCCATTCACTTGCTTATTGGTTCAGTCTACACAGCTTAAACTAACCTGTGAAGATTGAATCAATTCCGCCTGAGGCTTTTTGACTGTTTGTAATTAGCCTAAAGGTCAAAAGCAGCCTAAAAATCTGGGGGCTCTTGATGGGAGAAATGAATGCTTCCCTTTCTCCCTGTCACTGCTACTTTTGCAGGAATATACCCAAAGCTGCCTTTCAAATTTTATTAATATCTTATGTGAAAAGAGTACCTTTGTCCAAACATGAATGGACCATAGGCTTGTTTTTCAATCACTGGGTTTTTTGTATTTCTTTTATGGTCATAGGAACCCATTCAGAAAGTAATCTGACCCAGACATGTATATTTCCAGTAAATGATTTATCTTCAATCAATGGTTATATATATGTTGGAAAATCTGCTCTGTCCCAGCTTCCTAAATTTGTTACCAAAAGAAAAAATTCGCTCAGCTGCACCTTTGGTTTAAATGAGAAAGCTGTAAAAGAAGGGTTGTAACCTTTTTAATTCTCTTTACTTCTCTGGGGGTATGTCTACGCAGCAGAATGAAATTGTGATGGTGTCGTGAGTAGCTACAGCTAGAAAGATACAAGCTGATGAAGCTGGCAATACAGACATGACAGCATGCTTCAGCATAGGATCAATCCCAAGCTCTGAGTATAGTCTCTTATTACAGTGTGGCTATTTAAGATGGACAAAATACCCAAGGCTGAATCAATTCAATCTTCGCAGGTTATTCTATGCTGTTTTGATTGAACTGATAAGCAAGCGAACAGACACTTATTTTTGATTCTGGAAATGCAGCCACATACCTGCAGTGGCCCAGGCCAGAAGTTCGGGGGTGGGCCATGCTAGAGCACATTAAAAAGCTCTAGGCATTGATACCTACACAGTCAGATAGGTTGCAAATTGGCTAGGGGGTCACACCCAGAGAGTAGTGGTGGATGGGTCATATTTGACCTGTAGGAAGGTGGGCAGTGGAGTCCCTCAGGGCTCAGTCCTCAGGCCTGTACTTTTCAATGTCTTTATCAGTGACTTGGACGAGGGAGTGAAAAGCACCTTGTTCAAATTTGCTGACGACACCAAGATTTGGGGTGAGGTGGGCACGCTAGAAGGTGGGGACAGGATACAACTGGACCTGGACAGGTTACAGGGGTGGGCAAATATGAATAGGATGGGATTCAATACTGCCAGACCAAACAGCACCCACAACTACAGCCCAGCCCAGCCCAACGAGCAAAGCAAATAAACAGGTAAGAGATAGGGGCCAGGGTAACGCTGGGACTAGGGGGTCAGTATACACACCCACAGGAGGCCTCAAATGCCTCTACACAAACGCTCGTAGTATGGGCAACAAGCAGGAGGAACTAACCCTCCTGCTGGCTGCACCAGCCCGGACATAGTGGGGATTACGGAAACGTGGTGGGACGCAATGCATGATTGGGCGGTGAATGTCAAGGGCTATAGGCTGTACAGGAGGGACAGGATAGGAAAGAGAGGTGGGGGCGTGGTGCTCTATATTAAGGAGGAATACACATCCTCGTTAATTAGCAAGGAGTCAGGGGAGGGGCACTCTGAAGTGCTTTGGGTTAGAGTACAAGGCAGTCGAGGGGAAAGGGTCTTAACGGTGAGAGTCTACTACAAACCTCCCAACCAGGGAGAAGAGGCTGACCAGGAATTCTCGGGTCAGCTCACAGAGGTAGTGAAGGCTAAGGATGTGGTAGTCATGGGGGACCTTAATTTCCCAGACATCTGCTGGGAAGAACAGTCAGCCAGGTCTGAATGCTCACGTAGGTTCTTGGCAAGAGTGCAGGACCTCCATCTAACCCAGGAGGTGCACAGCCCCACCAGGGGGGATGCCTTGTTGGACCTAGTGCTGGCCACAGGTGATGACCTGGTGAGGGGGCTGCGGGTGCTCGACCACCTGGGCGACAGTGATCATCGCCTGCTGGAATTCACCATCCAGCGCAAGGTGGCAAAGGCATGCAGTAAGGCAGCGGTCCTAGATTTTAGGAGGGCAGACTTCAATGAGCTAAGGAGGATAGTTGGAGAAGCGCTGAGGTCCCGGAGGGGAGGGGAGCCAGGTGTCCAAGGAGAGTGGTCGCTCCTTAAGGAGACGATCCTCCATGCCCAAAGGAAGGTAATCCCAACAAGGATCAAAGGGAGCAGGAGAGCACACAAGCCTCCGTGGCTCACCAAAAGCATCCAGGAATGTCTCCTTGCTAAAAAGGAGGCTTACACCCAATGGAAAGAAGGGGTCATCACCAGGGAGGACTATTCTGTAGTTGCTCGGGGATGTAGGGGGGGTAGTTAGGAAGGCCAAGGCAGAGATGGAACTGGGACTAGCTTCCCAGATTAAGGACAATAAAAAGTCCTTTTTTAAATACGTAGGGGGTAAAAAGAAGGTCCCGGGTAATGTGGGGCCCTTGCAGGACGCGATGGGAAACTTGGTCATCACACCAGACAGCAAAGCTAACATATTTAACGATTTCTTTGCCTCTGTCTTCCTAAGTAGGGACTAGAACAGCCACCTCCCTGCTGGGCCCCCCTCAGGCCCCGGGGGAGGCACACCTGGGCCACGGGTTAGTGAGGATTTAGTTAGGGAGCTCCTGGAGGGGTTGGACGTATTCAAGTCAGCCGGCCCAGATGATCTCCACCCTAGAGTTCTAAAGGAACTGGCCAAGGTCATTGCAAGTCCCCTGGCACAGCTTTATGAGCACTCGTGGTGCTCTGGTGAGGTACCGGAGGACTGGAAGAGGGCCAACGTGGTCCCCATCTTCAAAAAAGGCAGGAAGGAGGACCCGGGAAACTATAAGCCGGTTAGTCTTACCTTGATCCTAGGCAAGCTGTTTGAGAAAATTATGCTGGCACACATCCAGGAGGGGCCAGCAGGGGACTGCATGCTTAGGGGCAACCAACATGGGTTCATCAGTGGCAGGTCCTGTCAGACCAACCTGGTGGCCTTTTATGATCAGATCACCAGATCATTAGATGAAGGGGTAGCAGTGGATATAGTCTTCCTGGACTTCCGGAAGGCTTTTGACACTGTCTCTCACCCCGTTCTCATTAAGAAACTGGGGGGCTGTGGTGTAGACACCCACACAGTCAAATGGGTCGCCAACTGGCTGGAGGGCCGCACCCAGAGGGTGGTAGTGGATGGGTCCTTCTCAACCTGGAAGGACGTGGGCAGTGGGGTTCCGCAGGGCTCGGTCCTCGGGCCCGCACTGTTCAACATCTTCATCAGTGATTTGGGTGAGGGGGTAAAAAGCACCCTGTTCAAATTTGCTGATGACACTAAGATGTGGGGGGATGTGGGCACACTGGAAGGATGCAACAGGCTACAATCAGACCTAGACAGGTTACAAGGGTGGGCGGACGAGAATAGGATGGGTTTCAACACAGACAAGTGCAAGATGATGCACCTGGGGAGGAACAACCGGCACCATACCTACAGGTTAGGGAACTCCCCTCTTGTCAGCACAGCGGCAGAAAGGGATCTGGGGGTCATCATTGACTCCAAGATGAACATGGGCCGGCAGTGTGGAGAGGCAGTTAGGAAGGCCAGCCGCACCTTGGCATGCATCCACAGATGCATCTCGAGCAGGTCCAGAGAGGTGATCCTCCCCCTCTATGCGGCACTGGTCAGGCCACAGTTGGAGTACTGCATCCAGGTCTAGGCGCCACACTTCAAGAGGGATGTCGACAGCATGGAGAGGGTCCAGAGGAGGGCCACTCGTATGATCAGGGGACAACAGGGCAGGCCCTATGAGGAGAGGCTATTGGACCTGAACCTGTTCAGCCTCCAGAAGAGAAGGCTGAGGGGGGATCTTGTGGCCTGTTGTAAACTAGTCAGGGGGGATCAGCAGGCATTGGGGGAGTCCCTGTTCCCCCGAGCACCGCCAGGAGTGACCAGGAATAACGGTCACAAGCTGGCAGAGGGTAGTTTTAGGTTAGACATCAGGAGGCGCTACCTCACAGTCAGGGCGGCTAGGGTCTGGAACCAGCTTCCAAGAGAAGTGGTGCAGGCTCCTACCCTGGGGGTGTTTAAGAGGATGAACATCTTGCTGGGGTCGTTTGACCCCAGTACTCTTTCCTGCCATGGCAGGGGGTCGGACTAGATGATCTGCTCAGGTCCCTTCTGACCCTAGAAACTATGGAACTATGAATACTGACAAGTGCAGAGTACTGCACTTGGGAAGGAAGAACCAGCAGCACACCTATAGGCTGGGGAACTCCCTTCTGGAAAGCACAGTGGCAGAAAGAGATCTTGGAGTCATTATTGATTCTAAAACGAACACGGGCCGCCAATGTGAGGATGCGGTCAGCAAGGCTAACCACACCTTGTCATGTATCCACAGATGGATCATGAGCAGGTCCAAGGAGGTGATCCTCCCCCTCTATGTGACACTGGTCAGGCCACAGCTGAAGTACTATGTCCAGTTCTGGTTGCTGCATTTCAGGAGGGATGAGGCCAGCATTGAGAGGGTCCAGAGGAGGGCCACTCGCGTGACCAGGGGGCAGCAGAGCAGGCCCTGCGAGGAGAGGCTACGGGACCTGGACCTGTTCATCCTGCACAAGAAAAGGCTGAGAAGGGACCTTGTGGACATCTATAAACTTACCAGGGGGGACCAGAGGGGATTGGGTGAGACCCTGTTTCCCCGAGCATCTCCTGGTGTAACAAGGAATAATGGCCACAAGTTCATTAAGAGTAGGTTCAGGCTAGTCATCAGGAGGCACTGCTTTACAGTCAGGGTGGCCAGAATCTGGAACCAGCTTCCACGGGAAGTGGTGCTGGCTCCTACCTTGGAGGTCTTTAAAAGGAGGCTTGATAACTACCTGACTGGGATCATATGAGCTTAACTTAGTGGGGGTCATATGAGCCCAGTGTTCATTCCTGCCCAGTGCAGGGGGTTGGACTTGATGATCTTCTCAGGTCCCATCTATGAATCTCTGCCTGGCTGGAGCAGATAGCTGGAGCCAAGGCTAGCTAGCTTGTCCACCCTGCAAGGGAGAATTTGTTGAGGAAATGCAAAGGATCCTAGGACGCTGGGGGATTGTGAATTAACTTGAATCTGGAGGGGATTTAGGACAGAACTTCAGTCTAAACCAGTTAAATTTGGTACTACAGCCATCCAGGATTATCTTAAACTGGTTTTAAACATTTTGAGAGCAGTTTATGTGCACTGAACTTCTGTTGTATTACAGATTTGAACTGGTTTCTGATCACTTATGCCTATTTATGTGTCATTTTTGTTCCTAGACTGTAAACCTCAGACTGTTGCATCTTCATTGCTGTTAACCTGAGCTAGCTAAATTCACTTGAGTGCAGATTTGCCTAGTTGTGCATCATGACTTTATTTTGTCTTTTATTGCTTGTACCATAACTAACACAGCCTATGACAACATATGTGGCTGTCCTCTGCATGAAGTAAGCAATCATGGGTTGCTGTCACCTTTACTTATTTCAAATGAATTCCTCCTCACCTTATGGATACGGGACTCTATTATGTCTATTAGCCATATTAAGGCTATGATAATGTCCTGAGAAAAATAACGTAGTTCATGAAACATTTTTAAAGCACCTTGTTGTGCTTTGCTATCAAAGATATCTCAGCATGGGGTCACTCCATCTCAGCAGGGAGTAGAAGAGACAGTGAACATGTAGAGAGACTTCCAAGATTGAAAAGTAGCCAGGACTCTGAGATTGTATGACTAGCTGCAAGTGATCTTTAAGACTACTTGAGATTTTTGTGTCCTATTTAAAAGAAAACAGTATCAACATGATAGTATCCCTTAGCATGGTGCTGAGTCAGTGACTTAAAGGACAGACCCTTTATTTTGCAAGTGGAGGCTATCCTCCCATTACTGATTTAGTACTGCTCATGAAGTTTGATGACATTAGAGCATATAGCAATATGATGGGTATTATATATGTGTGTGTGTATATCTATATACAGTTACCCAAAAGGGACCTTCTCACAAAGATGCGCTATTTTGAAGGAAATTATTTGTAAAGTGTTTTGGCCTTTCTGTGCAAAAGGATGTAGTCATTTCTGGTTCCCTGCCACTTTTTACTCAGGTCATTAAAATGCCATGAGAAAAGTAAGGAAGTTTAAAAAGAAAAAATTTTTAATATGCCTTCTTATGCCTTGATATATGGAAAATATTTCAGCATAAATGAACAGCAAAATTATGGTCTCCAGTCTGCATAGTAGATATTTTATCATCACTGCAGGTCTCTAGCCACAAGCTTATCGCACAATAAATGACTCCTTAGAACGTCTATCATTTCTGAGATTTTGGAGGAGAGCAGAGATTAGAATTACTGTTGTTCCTTATAACACAAAGGACATGAAGTTTGTGTGAAAATTGCATTCTGGCATCTGGTAGAAACGATTTCTCTGCAGCAGTAAGGAAGGTTCCTTGTCACTTGCATATGATATGAAGGAATCAATACATGCTGCAGACTGTTCCTGTTGTTCCTCCATTTTTCAGTGTTTGCATGGGTTTGTGCCTGATTCAAGGGGTTATCTGTAAACAAAACTTTTATAGGTTAAGAAATACATTGGACCTTGGTTTTAGATAATGTATGCATTTATTATCCCCAAACTCTTTACTATACTAAATCAAATATTATTAGTGGAGTCAGTGACTGATGGATGTAAACCAGTGGTGACCAACCTGACTGGTGGATCCCCGAGCCTCTAGAAGTAGGGTGGATCCCTGAGCCTCCTGGGCTGGAGGGGCTGAGTGCGCGTGTGCCCCCCACCCAGCCCAGCAGGCCACTCCATGCGGGAGGGAAGGGGCAGAGACCTGGGGAGCATGTGCAGCGGGGTTCAGGGCATAAAGCTTAGCCTGCAGTGACAGCTGCCTACACTGCAGATAGATTGGGGGGGCACATGCCCCCCCCAAAATGTGGGGCAGTGCCAGTGGCTACAGCAGCTCTGAGGTAGGATATGAGGCAGGGGCAGGCCCTGCACAGCCGGCACAGGGTGGAGGACAGAGCCACGAGTGGCCCATCCAGGGGTGTGGGGAGGAGGGACACGCAGCCCAGTGGGCATGTGCCTACAGATCTGCCCACAGGGTGGGGTGGTCTGAAGACTGGGGCTAAGGAGACACCAGCTCTTCCCAGCCTGGCTTCAGAGGTGGTGATGCTGGGAGCAAGGCCACAGGGTGGGGCCATAGCCCCACCAACTGCCACTGCCAGTGCCATTGCCTCCTACCTGCCCCAACCACAAGTGCAGGCCAGGCTTGGCGAGAACAGCTCAGTGCAGCCTGCTCCTCTCATTCAAGGACTTGGGGGCTGGGGGTTGGTGGGTGCGGTGGAAGGCAGTCTGCAGCTGTGGGCTGGAAGGCTGCATTGGGCTGTTCTCACTTGGCCTTGCCTGTGCTTTTGGTGAGCGGCACCGGCCCTGGAAGTGGCAGTTGTGAGGGCTATGGCCCCTCCCCTGTGGCTTTGCTCCCAGTGCTGCTGCTGCAGTCAGGCCAGGAAGAATCAGTACTGCCCTGGCCCCAGCCTGCAGCCCACCCTGCCCTCCCCCACAGGCAGATCCAGGGGCATGTGCCCCCCATGCCCTCCCAGGCTGCGTGCCCACCCTCCCTGCACCCCCTGGATGAGCTGCTTATGGCTCCGTCCCCTGCCCTACACTGGCTGTGCAGGTCCTGTCCCTGCCTCTGCCCCATTCCCTACCGCCCTGGCATTTGGGGAGGCAGATCGAGACGCCAGTGGTGAGGGAGGGAGTGGGGCTAGGACTGGGGCCTCAATCTGCCCTGCTCCCCCACAGCCCTTTCCCCTCCCCTCAACCCCTCCCCACAGACTTACGTGCTGGGCAGGGGGGGAGGGTGGGGTTAGATCTTTGGTTCCTTTTAAGTTCCAAAAGTGATCTCTGACCTAAAAAGATTGGAGACCACTGATGTAAACACTGTAGGTGGTGGATACTTGGCAATAACATTCACATAGCCTTGGACATTTGGGCCTGTTGTAGTGAAAGAGGAAAAGGAGGCCACAATCTATCCCCCACTCTGTCTAGAATGTCATCAGTTCTTTAATTTCCACCTGGTTGGTCTCAAGGGACAGGCAGAAGGGACCTCAATTGAACATTTCAGGAGTTAGTGCCACAGAAAAAGAATAGCAAAAAAGCAATGCATCATTCAAATTCCTTTAAAACAGCAGCAGTGTGGAAGCATATTGAACTCATTAGTAACATGCAAATAGACCAAACACAAAATAGCCCAAATTAGTATTTAGAAAAAAAAGATGAAGTAATGTTATGCAATTACAAGAGCCTGAAAATATGGCTGGTTTATTGAGAGATGCCATTTTTTGGCCTCAGTGACATAGCTAAGAAAACTTTACTAGTAAGAAATGCAACAGGGGCATTTTTGGTGAAAAATCCTCCATGTGAAAGGCAGAAAGACAGAAACAAATTCTGTTTTCATTTACAAATATGCAGCCAGCCATAGGCAGAATTTGGCCCACTCGTTTATTTTTTCTCATATTTTCAAAGTATGGCACCATTCTCTTATATACTTCTAGAAAGCGAGTTAAATTAAGAGCTGCCATGTATGAAATTCTATCCAAAGCTAATTCAACTCCCTATAAGCCCTAAAAGGTTCTGTGGTGGCTGGTTAAAGCTTTTCTTTTGTATCCTTTAGCATTCCAGAAAGGAAGCTGAAGTGGTGAGAATATGATTTGAATCTTAGGTGGTTCTCATGACATCTCCGGACAAAGACATTCCAACAAGTTTTTTGAATGTTCACTCTTGTGAATCAAACCCAAATGGCAAATTCTTCACAGCTTGCCAATTCATAGCTTTTAAGGCCAGACAAGATCACTGCAAGAATCTAATTTGAACTACATAACACAGGGCAGAGAATTTCATCCAGTGACTACTCCCAGTACCTTGCTGTTGAATTTCGGAATCTCTTTTAGAATTACTACTAAGAATTACTACTACTAGTAGTAAAAAACAGAGAATTACTATTCCATCTTGCCTTTCAGACATACAAAATTCTCTGAGTATTTCAACATTTCAGTCCTTTACATTTGTTTCTTAGTCACCAAAAAAGGGTTGCCCTGTCCCATTTACACCTGTTCTTTAGCACTAAAAAACAAAAAGGATATTAGGAATGTTTCTTAAGTTCTTTTATTTGACATCCTTTTATTTGAAGAATGGGATTCTGAATGACATGGTTATTAAACAGGAGGTCTTTTCCCAGTTGACCTTATGAAAGGCCCATTGGCTTATTTTGCAGTCTGGTGGAAGATAAACATTTATGAGTTGCGCAGGTTTAGAATATGGCTGTCCAACTCTCAGCCCTGCAGCTGTAAGTGTCCTGCAAGGGGTTAATTTGTGGCCCCTGATCTTCCACTCCCCACTGCTGTGGTTGCAGCAGAAGCCATGGTCTTTAGGCTCCCTGTCCTGCCTCCAGCTTCTGCTCCCCAGGCATCGGGGGGTACAGTGCAGTACAGTCCCCAGGGCTGAGGGAACCCACATGGCACAGTGCAGTGTGTGTGGTGGGCTGGTACAGATGGGAGCATCTGCATAGCATGTGGTCCCTAACTGCTTAGAAGATGGACAGCCCTGATTTAGTATGTGTCTGCAGTGCAGTCAGCAGTGTGATGTGGGATATTGGTACTTGCTTTTCTGCTAGCCCTCACTGAAGTTCATGCTGCCCTGGCTTCACAGCTAGTGTTACCTGAGCAAGTGAGATGAAAGCTAGTGTAGCTTAAAGTTATATGTGCACCTCTGATTGGAGATGTACAACACAGCTGAGCACCTGGGACAGATGCAACACAAGGGAAGTGGTGACTTGCAACTTCCCCTGTATGGCTGGCAGGATCATGTGACAGCAGCAGCTAGTACCATCCCTCCACCCTGGTAAATCAGCACATGGGGCTGCTGCTACACTTTTTTTGCTGTAGCTACTCTGCTGCCTCTTATTACAGTGAGACATCCCCTCTGAGGCAAAAAAAGGATCAGGTTGGTCACAGTCTACTGCTGGAATTTTTGTGCTTGTTGTTTTTATCTTTCTTACAAACATCTTGAATTTAGTAACTACATTTATATGTGTCATTTGGGGCAAACAAACACTTTCTGGGTGTTTCTACACATGCATTAGATCCAGGAGCAGCTTATCATGAGTAAATTACTTGCTAGTAAATGGTCCTGGGAAGGTGTCCACATGAGCAGGGAACTGAAAGCAGATTTGCTACTATTGGCAGCAAACTATTCTTGCTTCCTGGGGCCCTGCAATGGGTCTTTGCTGCCACCAGGGGAGCTCTAGGCTCCTCCTGGTTGCTAGTCTAGGGGGAGCACCAGGCCAGGAGACAACTATCATCTGGCTGGGGATGGAACATTGTTTCCTGCCCCTGAGGGGCTCCCTGCTGTTGGGGCAGGGATAACGTCCCCTTGTCCCAGCAGCAGGAAGCTCCTGGCCCCAGCTCCTGGACTCGGGGCAGAGCACTTGGAAAGAGCTGAAGCAGAGGGGCAGGTCCTAGGCCATGGCCTGATCCACTGGTGGGGCAGCTAGTAGCTGCTCCCCAGCCTGTGCCCTACCTACTTCCATGATCATGGAACTGAGCAGAGAACAGACTCTCCAGCCCCATGATCAGAGTGGAGGTTGGGAACTGTCTTGGTCAGGGGCAGGTTCCGGCTCTGTGCTCCGATCAGGCAATCAGGGTGTGGGGCTTGGAAAGAACTGTAGGGAAGGAACTGGTCCCAGCCCCCTGCCCCCATCCACTGCTAGCTGCTCCACTGGCAGATTGGGGCAGGGGCCTGGGACCTGTCCTACCCCTGCAGCTCTTTCCAAGCCCTGTGCCTTGATTGCCCAATCGGGGCATGGGGCTGGGACCTGCCTCTGACTGGGACAGTTCTCACCCCCTGCACCACAGTTGCAGGGCAGGGAGTGGAAAGCCTGTTTCCTGCTCAGCTCTGTAATCACAGAGCTCAATGGGGAACAGGCTGGAGAGCCTGTTTCCCAGCCAGTTCCATGATCATGGAGCTGGGCAAGGAAAAGACTCCCCAGCCCCCACCAGCAGGGAGCTCCCTCCCAGTGCCAACTCCACAACCACAGGGCTGGCACTGGGAGATAAGGATCCCCCACTGCCGGCCCTCCAGTCACAGACTTGGCAGTCGGAGAGAAGCATCTTTTAGCCTGAGCTCTGTGACTGTGGAGCTTGACCTGGGAGGTAAGCATCTCCCAGCCCCCCACTCCTCAAATGCAATTGCGAAGCAGGGGCTGGGAGATCTGGGGGCTGGGAGATAAGGATCTCCCAGCCCCCACTCCCTGATCTTTATCTCAGAATGTGGGGCTTGGAGCTCCCTACTACCTGGGCAGGGGGATATAGTTCCTGTCCAGGCTTTGGTGGCAGAGCCCATCCTGGCAGGGAGCAATCTTCTGCCCCCTGCTGGACAGCTGAACGGAGCAGATTTGCACTGTGTCAGGCATCTACATGAGCCCTACTATGCAATAACTAATTGCAAGTAAATTTGTTACTTGCATTTGCAGGTAGAAAATTTACTTGTGATTAGTGAAGTTTACTGTGCAGTAAGCATGTGCATGTATAGACATGCAGGCTTACTACACAGTAAACTATGCTACTGCACAGTAATGCTTCTTGTGTAGATGCATGCAAGTATCATGAAACAATTATGGAGTGTTAGGAAAAGTCTAGTTTAGTGCTCCCTCACTGAAGTACACCCAGTCAAAATGCAGAGAAACATCATCTACTTTGCCAGCTTGGAGACAAAAAAGAAGCAGGAGATTTGAAAACTGATCCTGCCATATTGCTATAAAAATCTGCACCTGGATTTGGGAGTTACAGTCTCTCTTTTTCTCTAGTATCTCCCTCCTCCTCCATCTACTTCCACTCCCTTCTCCCTCCTCCTCTGCTTGGTTTGGAAACTTTTCATTACTAATAAACTATAGCTAATTTCCAAAAGGCACCAGTTTGTAAGCAAATGAATCCTGTTCCTTCCCTTCCTCCTCACCTACCTGCAAAAACAATATATGAAGATAAGATGTATAGAAAAGGTAAAGAACAGAAAAACTAAAAGAGAAAATGTGTGTGTGTGTATGTTTGTGTGTGCGTGCGTGCGCACGTGTGTGCAGGGAAAGACCCAGAAATCAAGGAAATCAGAACCATGCCATGTAAAATTGTTACAGCTGTTTCTGTTTTTATTGGCTGTTTCTTTTGGATTCATTTCTCCAGCAACTGCTGTTCATGTGAGCAGGAAGGCATGCAGCATGACATTGCTCTGTGCTTAAGAGGTCCTGGGGCCAAGGGTGGAGAGTGTGGGGAGAGGAAGAGGGTGTGGTGGTGAGGAGGAGGTTTGTGGGGGCACATCAAAGTACATCCTGGTAATGTGTTACAGTAACCCAGGAAATTAAATGCAGAAACATTAAATAATCTAATAGGAATATAGGATTTGTAATACAGATCAAACTGTTGGTTCATGTAGGCAGCAATAGTTGATTGGTACTTGATGCCTCAGGGGAAAAGGAGGCCCCTTTCCACCCATTAATATAAACCTAATTAGCTTTCTTTCCAGAAGTTCTTTGCAGAGATTTGGACACACGGTGTTCCTCACATACAAATAGAACAGAATGCATTACAATATATGTCCCCTACAAGCTGGGACAGTGTGAGGTGCTTGGACAGTAATGGGGACTAGACAAGCATGCAAAGAGTGCGAAGAGAGTGTACCTAGCTATTCGAGTAATTTTGTATATAGGGAAAACAGTGGTTGGGGGAAGAGATCTACTTACTTTTTCAAGTGAGGAAATATTTATTCTATTTACAGATAAAATTAAATGTCTGCTTCTGTGGGCAGAAATCCTAGATGAAATCTAAAGCCATGAAATGCAATCTCAGATGATCTACTTAGGTAACTGACTAATGAGAGAAAGAAGTCTGGCAGAAAAAGTGAAAATACTGTTTGCTTTTTTGCTCCCCCATTGGTTGCTTTGTAGTTGCTTCACTTTAATAGGTCTCATTAAGTAGTCACCTAATGGGAAGTGGACAGATCTTGAGTTTTGCTGTTTCTCAGACAAAAGACTTCATCATCCCCAAGTGCAAAAATAATTGTGAAAATTCATACAAGGCCATGCACGTGGCATTCATATTATAACAATGAGCACCTTAGAAATGTTTATTAATTAATTAAAGAAGCACTTTTTTTTTGTTGAGTTTGCCAAACAAAAGAATACAAAAATAACAATTCTATTTTTTATTCTGGAAACTCAACAGAAAATAAAGTGAAAACAAAGGAATTAAATTCAAAAGTACATCTTGTGTTGTAAATGTTGATTATTACATCCACATATACACACGTGCACACATACATGTATTTGAAAAGACAACAGGGAACCTTAACATTTTATACAAAAAACAGATTAGATGAACCCTAAACAAACTATTCCTATGTTATTACGCATTATATCTAGCTCAGCAACTTATACTAGAACCCAGGTCCTCGTTCCCACCTGTTCTTAGTTTTCCTTTGTATGTGAGCCAAAATGTGTTCCATATGTCAAAATTCTAGCAAGTATAATGAAATGTCCCCTAAAATGGTTTGTTCACTCAGAATACCTTCAAATCATACAGGGGTTGAGTTCAAATCCATGACCTAAATCATACCTTCTACAGCTTGGTTGCAGATCAGATACAGACTTGGAAGGTGCCTTGTTATCATGTCCATTTCCCATTTAGCTAAAATCAAGAATCTGAAACAGAACTTGATTTACAAAATGCTATATATGGAACTTGAGCCAGATGTAAAAAGTCACCCATTAAGCTTTCCTCTGAGCACACAAGTCAGGTAATTATGCTCACTTTTGGCTTCAATGTTTTACACACACAAATAATTCCATTGATTAGGCTCTAGTTTGTTTAAAGTTCGGTATGGTTTTGCTAAACTTGTGCTTACTTGAGTGACTATATGATTTCATAAATCCTGCCTGAACATGCAGATCAGATAACAGCACACCAAGCATCCCTTTTACTGAATACAATTACTTGTATAAAGGGGCTGGCTTGTAAATAATGAATCAGTTTGAAAATTCAGACCTTTGTGAGTAACAGTCGCAGGGAGAGACCCTCTCTAAGGTTTTGTGTTCCATACAAATGCCCAGAGCAAATCATGAAACATTAATGAAATACGAGTGTTCTTTTAAAAGCTCTGACTGGAACCTTAGGACAAGTGTGAAAAACCCACCTTGCTCATCACTTCTCAAAGCAAGGAATAGAAGATTTCTGACTTCTAATCTAGGGCCTCATCTACTGACTCAGTTGAGTTGCACTTTTGGGTTGGAAATCTTGGAAGAAAAATAATTTCTTATGAGATTTGTGTTATTTCTTGGCTCTGAATAGGGCAGAAATTCAAGAATAGATTTTCTTGTGGTATTTTGGTATTTCCACATCAGGTCTTAGCAAAATATGAGCAGTGATGCATGAAAACAAATAAAAGGTTCTCAACAGATAAAAGTTAACTATATAGTTTTTTGAACTTCATAAACGTTTTATAAGTAATTTTGATTTGAGCCAAAGTTTTGAGTCAGCTTTATGTTAATTGGATTTCTTTGTCCATTCCTAGCAATTAGTGATTAGAGCTCTGGGAATCTCTGCATTAATCAGCTACAAATGCTAGCAGTCTGAATTACATGAAAGGACTTTTTTTAAGTTCACAAGTTTAGCAGGACTGGGGTTTAAATAAAGCAATTATGTTCCCCAACTCTCCAGAAACTGCACCATGTAACACATTCTCATCATCCACCCACTCACAGTTGTATGTAGATTGGAAAAGTTTACAATTTCTGTCCTTACTTGATGTTGGAAGAAGACAACTGTTGCCCCTGCTGCCCCAACCAACTGATCCACCTACCTTCTGGCTCCCACACACACACACACACATATACACACAAAGAAGCACTTGAAAAGATCTGATTTCAGTTTTTTGTTTGGAAATGTTTTTAAAGGATGAGTGGATAGGAACTTTGGGCCATGATCCAAAAATGGGATTTGGGCACCTATAAGTTAGGTGTAGCAACACCTACATTTTAGCTACCTGTTCCTACCAGTTTGAATCCAGAATCCCAAACTAGGTACCTGGGTTCCCAATGCAGCACACAATCCCCCTATCTGTACATTTAGGACATTTGTAAAAATTTGTCCGCAAGCACCAAACAAATTGCGTGTTTGGATTATTTCAATGAACTTAATATCATTAAAATAAACCCTACCAATGAAATACATGGGATGTTGTGGCAGAATGGGTAAAGTATCTTGCTAGATCTCAAGAGATATGAGTTCAAGCTGTGCTCTAGGTTTATGGCAAAGACTGCCCCTCAGTTGACCATGGGTGTTGGTTTGGTTATGCTGAAAATTCAAAGGTGCCTGGATGGGATGCTAACCAACTCACTTCCTTTTTTCAAGGTAAAAGGGAAATATCAGTAAGTGAGCTGGCCCCTTAAGAGGATCTTCCAAGGTATTTAGCCCTACATGCCTTTGAAGACCTGGGACTCAAGCCTCAAATTCCACCTTGATTATCCTCCCAAATCATGGGATAGCAAGTTATAGGGAAGCCTGCTGAGAAGAGGGATAGATCTGAGTGCCTTTCTGATCAGGCAAAGTGATACTGGAAGTGATAAGTGGGTGGAAAACAGCTGTAGCAGCAGTAGATTTTTGTGGAGAGGTACTTGAAGCAGAAGCCTTGATGCACTGTACTGAAAGAAATGAGTCAATATGGAAGGTACATGCTGAGGAATGCTGAGAAAAACCAGAGAGGAAGCCTAAGATAGGTAGGTAATGTAGGATAGGATCCTGGAAAACAGTGACGTAAAGCAGTTCTGAACTGATGTTAGACAGTTGTCATGCATTATGGTTAAGGAATGTTGGCAATCCCTGACTTCTAGGGGGGAAAGGACTAATGAGCAGTAGAAAGCTGTGCAAGAAATGGGAAGGACAGTAGGAACTAGTGGGTTGTGAGGGGCAAAGCAATTTGTTTATATTTTTTTATTTTACTTTGGTTAGAAGGCCGAACCAGCTAGAGAAAGACACTTCCAGGAGGTGAAATTGAGCAGCTGTTCCCCTACAGAGCATTTTGTTTGAATGTGACTTGTAGACTTCTCTGAGGAATGTAGCTCTCATGTCTCTTCAGCAACTGTTTTTTTCTCCACTGAGTACAGGGATAAAATATTACTAATGCTTAACGTATGACTGTTCCTGAATTTCCCCCAGTGTATAAATCTCTATCAAACAATGTCCCTATTTTTGCAGCAAAATAAACTCTTTTTTTCCAACTCTAGAAGCTGCTGTTATTTTCTACAAGAAAGAGACAAAGTGGAGCAAGCATTGCCTTGCACTTTTACAGGCCTATGAAACTGTCGGCATCTTGCTGTTTTTATAGGCTATTATTTTCCACAGTCCTGCTCCAAGGTAACTGCTGTCTCTCACATAAAAACCAGGATGTCCATATTCGAGGCCTGATTTACTCAAACATTCTAGCTGCCTTGTGCCACTCTAGCACTGCACAGCAACTACAAGCCTGGCTTAACTGCAAGAGTGTAGTGGTGAATCTAGCCTTTAGGGCTAAGTACAGTCAGTCAAAAAGCCCAGGGCTGAATTGATTCAGTCTTCATAGGTTAGTCTAAGATGCGTAGATTGACTCGATAAGCAAGTGAACAGACATTCACTTTTGATTCCAGAAATGCAGCTCTGTGGCCCAGGCCAGAAGCCGGGGGTGCTAGAGCCGGGGGTGCTAGACCTCTGTGCTTGGCTCGAGCAGGCAGCTTGGGCCTAAGCTAAGCCACACACCCTGTGTCAGAAGGCTTGTGTGAGAGATGCAAAGCATCCTGGGATGCTGGGGGACTGTGGGTCAACTCGAATCTGAAGGGGATCTGGCATAGAACTTCAATAAGCTGATTTAACGTAAATCAGTTAAGTCTGGTACTGCATACATCCAGATTCATCTTAAACAGATTTCAGCCATGTTGAAAGTGTTTTATGTGCATTGAACTTCCGTTATGTTACAGATTTGAACAGGTTTCTGATCACTTACACCAGTTTATGTGTTATTTCTGACCCTAGCCTTAAGTTGGTTATGCTTCTGTGTGGTATACCAATGGGGAGTAATATTTTTGGCAGGCATGCTACAAATTAGCACCACACCCTCATTGTGTACCACTCTGATCCCCTTCCCTTGCCCAATCAGTCACTCTGCTTTCTGTTCCCTGCCTTATCTTCTGCTTTGCTTTCTGTTTCCTGCCTTATTTGCCACTGTACTGCCTGTCTCCTCCCCAGTTTACCATGTGACACACAGAAGCTACCTGTTCACTTGCTGCCTGTGGCATGTGTACTACAGGTTGGCCACCCCTGTGATACACAGTCCAACTCCAAAAATTAGGTTCCATCAACTATTTAATGGCTTTTAAAATATATATATAAATGCAGGAATTTTTTTGATGTGATCACATTCTTTTTACCTTTGGCTGCACAGCCTTAATTTTATTTTAGCATTTTCAGTATAAGATTAAAACAATGGGGAACATACAAATTTGAAAAATAGATTTGTGAATAATTTGAGTAAATGCAGATAATGCTGAGAAAATATTGCATTCCAATAAAACCAGAGGATCAACGCTCAATAGATATTAACTGGAATAAAAGGGGGTTAGGTTTGTGACCAAACATTGGTTAGTCAGTTGGTCTGGGTGAATTACCTGGAGTGGAAAATAAAAGGGTTGTAATGTAATTAAATTTGTACCACAAAGTAACATTCTGGAATTGAAGCAGGTCACGTGATCCTTTGCATATTTCTGTTCTATAGGTTGTGTTTCTATCCTTCAGTGATTTCTAGTTTTTAAAATCCCTTTTTAAAGTGCTAGTCTTCTTCTAAATATATTCAGTTGCAACTTCTGTTGCTGTCTTTGATAGTATGTTCCACAAATTAACCCCTTGAATTATTTCTCTAAAACGCCTCTTGAAAGATTATTTCTTTCCCAGCAAAATTTCCCTCTTCAGAATGAGACATGTTAAAAAATATTGGGAAAATCATGATTTCTTTGTGCAACTTTTTTTTTTAATAAACTGATCGGCCTAATAGGTCTAGAATAAAATTGATTTCTGGCATTGTTCAAATTCACATACTCCATAAGACCACAGTCTGCCTATGAAAGAGAGCTGAGCTGATTTGGATGTTTTAAGTCTGTGAAAAACAGTTAACATTTCCTTTTGCAACTAAATGCATAAGGATAATCTCTTTATCTGAACTTTTGATTTGGATGAGATGATCTATAGCGATGCTGTCTAATATATCAACTGGTATAAAAAGGTGATTTTTTTCTTTTTCGCAATAAAATATTTTGCCTTGTCCCCAGGTGATAAGACTTGTGAAAGAAACTTATGTGTGCAAGAACTCTAAAGAACAACATCCTGTCCTGTCTCTGAATTATGCATCAGATATTTTCCCATGTGTCTAAAGGAACAGTCTCAAGAATTACTCACTGCAAATGATGTGATGTATTCACTGTTTACTGAGACTACTTAGCTCATTTCTTTCTCTCTAATTTTACAAATAAACACTAACTTACAGAAGACAAAATTGAGAAAACAGTATTGCCTTTGGGTTTCATTGGGTTTTGTATGTATGGCTTGGAGAAGCTTTTTTGTAGGAAAAAACCAAAATGTTGATGCTTAGAGTCTGAGCATTGTGCTGGAGTAGCTTCCTCAGTAGCATGAGATCGCTCAGAGAAGATGAGGCCACTTCTTGCACTTCTTGTAGGGGGAACATGTACTGAGCACAGCAGCTGTCATCCCCCTGTTTTCCTTTGTGTCTCTGAATACGTTCTGTCTTTGCAGGCTGTCTCTGCATGCTGCTGATAGTTTGGCTTGACCTCCTGCTTTCTCATCACAGGGCCAGGTGAGACCACAAACACTGTAAGCTGGCCCTGAGTTTGCTGAGAACCAAAAGTCACTACGACGAATATACTATATTTTAAATAAGTGGTATTTTGAGAATTGGGTGGTTCAATTTAACTATTCATATTCAATTAATATATGATACAACATTCATTGTTCTGTCTCATGTATGAAACAATCCCTATATAAGGCTTCTGGATCAGCTATGTCATAGCAGTCATGTGTGGTGCTTTATGGACTACTACAATCTTGTGTTTTCCTGATGTATTATTCCCTGTCTGAAGCAGCTCATTGAAGCCTGAAGCATTTTCAGTTCAGAGGGAGAGTGCTGGTCTTCATCTCCTGTTGCTCATTTTCAGAGGAGCTAGAGCTTGCCTGAAAATGCTAGTTACCACCTTAATCAGGTTTTAAGTTTCTGTTAAGTCACAATATATTATTTCACATGGAAAATATATTCCTCTGCATTTTTAAGCCTCTTGTCATCAGGGTATAAAATTATCTTGGAAGTAGTTTAAGATAATGGTGGGGTTGTTTTTTGTGGAGATCTGCAGTGAAGAAACAGGCAGTCTTTCTACAGGGACCCCTGCATTAAAAATGTCTTTTGTGCTATGCTTACTAAACTGCATTGTGCAGCTACCATCACACTTGGGTGATGATTACTTTGTAGAAACAAACCTTTTGTTACTGGCTTCCCTTCCCCTCCATATCCTATGTTAGCTTTCTTCTCACTGTATGCGGTCAGTAAGACAGTTTCTAGGGGGAAACAAGATGATCCAGTTTGCTTAGTTTGAGAAACCACTTCTCTTGTCTGTAACCAAATTTTTGTAGCAATATAAAACCCCAAGGATCTGCAAGTGGAGAACACTGCAGCATTTTGACATTATTTTGATAGCTAAGGAGCCTATCACTATCATGTTACTTGAGCCTCTGATTTTTTGCTGTTTCTTTATTTACAATTACAAAAAAAAAGTTGGCTTTCCAAAAGAAAACCTGACTGAGGTGAACAGTGATTCTTTGTTGTAGAGGGGACGGCCAGAGGAATAGGAATTTTTCAGAGGGAACACAACCACATTTGTCTACAGCATGTTTCACTATCCCAGCCATCCAGTCCTTGCTGACTACAGACAATGGAGCCAAATACAGTGCTTAAATGTGGATATTAAAACCCTGCCAGCAACAACGATTATTAAATAACACCAGAATCTCCCCTAATCTTTTTCTAAAACAGTTGGAATTGGGTGCTGGCCTAATGTCTGTGGGCAGATTATTTCAATCCCTTGTGAAAAAGAGAATCACTGTAAGAAGTTAATACCTCTGGGACAGTATATTGGAAAGCTTCATCTGATCTACTCTGACAAATGATAGTAGTGTATTTTCCTGCCTGAGAAGGTCCCATCCATAAAAGTTAGGTTATGGCACCCATGGCATGCTCATTTGAGACGCCAACTCACATGCTGATAGCAATTCAATACTAAGGCAAATGTATTCTTGCATTTGTTGGATAGAATGCCTTTCACAAAGCATATATCTGGAATTCAAACATAAGAGAAATAATGTCTTCCACTCTTACAACTTCAGTCCCTGGGATGTTGCACAATGGCTGGGAGACAGGGGGTGTTGCCCAAAAAAACTGTGCTGAACTTCTACTTTAATAGAGTGCGGTGCACACAATAGTTTTATCTTCATATGCTTTTCAGAGTTCCTTCCAAAAGAAGTCCAACCACATACCAAATTGCTCTTGTGAATAAACTAGACCCTTGGATCCAACCAACTAGGCTTTGAATGTGCATATTGGAAGTCCATCAGTCTGATTCTCCTCTCACATCAGTATTTGTTATTGGTGCAACTTTGGCTTCAATGTACTTGCTCTTGATTCATATCTGCACAGGAAAGAACTAAACATGTCCTCTTATCAGTTTATTTGATTAAAAATATGTAATTACTTTTTAGTGCTGCAGGGAAAAAATACACTCCCATAAAGAAACAAGGTTGTACCATCATCCCCTAAATTGATTGTAACAGGTCTTTGTTCCGTCTGCATGAGATGAGAAGGACCAACTTAACCCACTTGATCGACAGCCAGAGATCTTAATCCCTTTTTTTTTCTTTTGATGGCCTCTTAGTGAAACTGCTCTGTAAATATGACTAGCTTAATGGTAGTATAGCTGGTGCTTTAATGACTAGAAGGAATTGCTTTTTAGTGAGATGGGTGCTGTGTGCTTGGAAAAGGGATAGAGAATGATTATGATTAAGGAGAGACAGCACTCAAGACCATGAAATGCTGGTGACTTACGAAACCAAAGCTATGCCTTCACAGGTCCTGCTGAATGTCCTGCTTCAACAAGGAGTTGTAAAAATATGATGCAGGGCTCCTACAAGTGGTACAGCTCTGCTGCAAAACTACTGCTGTACAGTAGGCCAGGCAAATTGAGATACAAAGGCAGATGGAGGGGGCAATTTCTTGCAAATCCCTGACTGCCTTGGACATCTGGTCCTCCTTGAGGAGGATATTCCAACAGCTGTTTTTTGTCAGTGAGAGAAAATTGTATACTCAACAACAGGATCTCATAACAAATCCATATTGTTCATTCCTGTTACAAAACTGAATCTGAAAAAAGCCTTTGAGGGGTTAATAAAGGTGGGACCTAGTACCTCCTGTTTCTATACCTTCAACTCTGTCTAAACCTATCATTATTCTGTTGGCCCTAAACCAGGCTGGGTGTTCAACAATAACAGTATTTCAAAATCTGTGGCTGCATGAGGGGTTTTTTTCTTTTGCATTTCCTCCTACTGCTTACAGCAAATATCAGACATGATTCTCTACTCTTGCCAGTATAAAATGGGTATAACTTCATTTCCTGATTAAAACTGGTTCAAGAGAGCTAGGATGTTAGAATTAGCACAAAGCAATGCCAGCAGTAGGCAGCATAATGCCCTAGGCAGCATCCATAATAGTGAAGCATGGCAGCAATACAAGGCACTGAAAACCTTGCCTTGGGAGGTTTAATAAAGTATCACCTGGAAGGGTAGATCCTGCATCTTCTCCTAAATACTTTTACAGGTTGTTGGGGTTTGAGGGCACTTCCAGATTGAAGTGAACCAAGATTAGTTATGTTCCAGGCTGACACTCCATTCTGGTTGTCACAGGAAAGATGCAGGATATGGAAGTATGTTCAGGAGTTTACCCACACTAGTATGTTCAGAATTTACCCACACTAGTAAATTCCCATTAATTCACTTGAGTTAACTTCACACATATGCTTATGTACTTTAGAACTATCCTTGACTCTGGAATTTCAGAACAAAGAATTCAAGTGGCACTAACTTATTCAGCTAGCTTTTCTAAGCCTAGTAGGAGAAGTGTCAGTTAGTACCTTCACTGCATGACAGGCTTCAAGTGATTACAATTTAAAAATCAAGGAAATCTAGGCTGACTTAGGTTTTTGTTGTCACTCTTTAGTTCACTGCATAGTGTGCTTTGTGTAGTCAGTTTCAGTCCTTGTAGTTTTGGTCTGGTACAAATAAATTAATACAGTGTTTGAAGGAAACTGTAAGTTTGATGTGTGTTGGAAACCCAGACATTGGTAAAGCAAGTCCATCACTTCCTTGCACTTTCAGTAGCTCCTTAGCATGACACTTTGATTTTCTTTGCATCCAGTGAGCTCACTACATTTAAATTTTGTTGCAGATCCATCATTTTTGGTATGGAGGTGATAACAAGAGAACTTTCTACCTTTCTCAGATGCTGGAAAAGTATGTTGTCATGGTAAGTATGCTGTCATGGAAGGGAGAAAGACCCATGAAACCATGGTGCATTGTAAAATCTGGCTCCCCACAAGGGCTGTCATCCCCTTGTACAACCTTCTAGTCCTCTCTAGTTGGTGTGAAGGACCAGGTTCTACAATCATTTCACGTATACTATTTTATAATGTAACCACTGATATTTTCTTTTGGTTGCATTGTTTGAGAAATTGTTCATTTCTTATGCTGCATGTCTCATACTGCAAGAATACCATACTGCAGTTTTCCTGATGGCACTTCACTTCAGGTCCCATTTCACTATTATATGCAGGCCTCAGACTTCCACAGAAGTGTAGATGGTAAAATTACCTGTATATTTTCTCCCACATTTAAGGTGGTGTATAACAGTATGCAATTGAAATTGGACCTGACAGTCTCACATCCTAGGGAATTCATAATCTGATAGAGCTGACTGGCACACCACAGTTCTGTTTTGCAACAACTGCTGATGTTTTACAATTTGTTTCCATTCTACATGGTAACAAAATACAACCTTTAAACCTGCCACACACACACACACACAAAGGGCCAGGCATCTGTTTTCATCTCTAAAGATCCAACTTGTGATTCTGGTCAGCATTAGGATTAAGTCTCCCCAACTGGTATGGAGACTAATCAGCACTATGCTAGGCACCTTGCTGAGCTAATTAGATCCAGCTGGGGCTGAGTAAGCTACCTATTAACTGGCTTGCTTGATTTGCTATTGCCCCATGTTTAGGCTAGGAACAGACATTCAAAAACCCTGAGCCTGAATTGATTCAATCTGTGCAGGTTAGTCTAACCTGGCTAGGCTAAATCAGTTTTGTAACCAGATAGACATCCCAGAAATGCAGGCACATGCCTCCAGTGGCTCAGGCTAGAAGCTGGCACTATGGCAGCCTTCCCTTCCCTTCTACAGAGCCGAGCTGGGGAGGCATGGCCAGGCCCTGGCAGGATGCTGTGATTAGGGACGAATGCTTCCCCCACACCTGACCAGCCCAGCAGGGAATGTTTATCACCTCTAACTCAGTGTTTATCACCCCATTAGGAAAACAAGAGAGACATTACCAGCTATCTGTTGCCTTTGTCCCATGTGCCATAGCTCAGAGGTAGCCAGCAAGTGGTATTCTAGCTAATGGTGAGAGGTGTCTGTGAGGGATGGGGGGATGCCTGCTTAGCAGAGTGTGGGAAAAGGAGAAGGGGAGCAGAAGGCAGGCAGATGCCTGAAGAGACTACTGGAGCTGCAGCCAGGGAGCAGACAGGAGGGGCCAGCACTGTTGTGGAGTAGAGAGCCCTGTCCAGCCCAGACAGCATGCTGGGATGCTGGGGGAGTCTGATTTAATTTAAACCAGGAAGGGGTCTGGGACAGACATTGCATAAATTGGTTTGAGCCAAATCAGTTAACTCTGATACTACAGTCAACCAGGTTTATCTCAAACTGGTTTATGTGCATTGAACATGTATTCGGTTACAGGTTTAAACCAGTTTGTGATTACTTAAACTGGTTTATGTGTAATGTCTTTCCCTAGCCTTAAGGACAAGTCAAACCTTTGCTCTCTGGCCATACAGTATGCTTTGTTTTAGAAACTGATTCCTAGCCTGGAATACTTCCAGATATGATTCCTAGTTCTTTCTTCCTTGGTCCTCAGATTGCATCCTGATTGCATACTTTGGCTCCTGACCTCTGGTTAGTACCTTGGGGTGCATGCACCCATGCATGCAACGCAGCACTGGGTGCTTTTAAAAGTGCCTGGTACTGCACCACATGCATTTGTACAAAAAGTGAACTGTGCATCAGCGCTGAGAAAATAGCGGTGGTGTGCTCTTGAACTAAAACACATTGAACGTGTTTTAGTTTCAAAGTGCACTGTGGCCATTTTCTTAGTGGTGACACACATTTCACTCTTTATACAAATGCATGCGACACAGCGCTGGGTGCATCAGTTTGTGTGCTCCACAGACTCAATTAATTGAGTCTGCTTTGATGCACTGGATTTCCGGTGTGTTGGAGCAGACAAATGTGGGGACAGAAGTGGGGACTAGCAAGGGATAGAAATGCTATAAAGAGAAAGGGAAAAAAAGAGTGGTGTGAAAGTATTTGATGACCCAGATTTCCCTGCCATGTTGCCATGCGTATTGCTCTGAATCAGGAAACCTGAACAAAATTTCCACTAATACCACAGATTCTTTCTGATTTTTGGCAAAGCCACTTAAGTTTAGTCTTCCATTTGTGAAATGGAAGTAATAATCCATCTACTTTGCTGGGTTCCTTGCATCTCTGATTCACAATCATAATGGTCTTGTAGATTATCAGATGGAAGACAACGTAGATTAACAAATTATTACTATGGTACCTTTCTGAGATTGGTAGAGCTTTCTCTTCCAAACTGAGATCTATCT
The DNA here is from genome assembly GCF_052110815.1 of Crocodylus siamensis. Classification (NCBI taxonomy): domain Eukaryota; kingdom Metazoa; phylum Chordata; order Crocodylia; family Crocodylidae; genus Crocodylus; species Crocodylus siamensis. The sequence goes on from NC_143397.1 coordinate 146,804,570, forward strand.
AAGATTTTATTTGAGTAATAAGCAGGCTGTACCATTGCAAAGTGTACAGATCTGTCTTCATTATAAAAACTATAACCTGCAAATATCCAGGAAGTTTTTGCCACACAACACTTGTTTAAAAAAGTGCTAAAGTTCACCAGCTTTCATGTTCCCTCTTGGGGAAGTGCAGGGGAAATGTATGTGCTAATTATCAACTGCAGAGAGCCACAAAACCAAAGAAGCAGGGGTGCATTTTGGTATAACTTCACCCAGTGTTCATGGCTGGCAAGTCATCTATTTACAATCAGTATGACAGAATGTTCTAATCTTTTAAAGACAACTAACCCCATCCCCTACCTTAAACTTGCCTTTGTTACTGATAGAAGCAGATGTTTTTTTCCATGTTACCATTTCCAACTTGTTAATAAGGAAACACTTACAGGAATATAAAAAGTGAATAATGTATTAATCTAGCATGATGCTATTAAAGTTTACTGACTTGGATGCATTGGACCTGAGTAATATTTCTTTGAAACTGTTGCTTGACTATGGAATGAGAATTATTTGGTGACTGATGGGAAATGTAGATGAGCTTGCCCTCATTTTTAATCAGCAAGGGATAGATCAAATGTACAAGGCATGCTTACTTGCTTTTGACTGACTTACCTTGGAGTGGTGTGATTGCAGGCAGCTTGTAGGAATAGCCTATTGTGCTGTCATATGTATTGGCCTTTTCTTTTCCTGCTCACAGTTATCACAGGGTTAATCACACTTAAAGGCCATTAAAGCTGTTCCATTTCTGACCGGAAACTGCTTGAGGTAGGTCAGACATTCAGATATGTAACATTTTAATGAAAGCTTTATATAACCCATTGAGTCTTGATAAAATTTAAATCCTTTTAGTCAGCTATTCTTGTAATTACTTTTTATTTTTCCTATACCGGAATAGCTTTTAGTCTTGTGTACAAATGAGAGTTTGGCACTTTACTTCAAATTAATATTTTCAATAAAATAATGCGATAACATTGAGTAATACAGATCACAAATTAATGTATGCATAGATATCACATTGATAATTTCTGAGGTTTGGGGAATGTCTTTGGTTGAGTCTATGAACATGTTTCTGGGCGCAAAAGTTAGCTGTCTGTGGCTAGCTTTCCAGAATGGCAGAAGCTCTGCTCATTCTGGTTTGTAAGACACAGGGAGACAGGTGGATTTTCATGCCTTGCTGTTTGCAGTGGTATTCACTAAGGCTGTGTGAAGCTTCAGTCCCTGATTCAATTTGGTGGAGATTTGGCCCAATTTGATGGCTGAATTTCCGAATCCAAATTGAATCAGAGGACCCTTTAATCTCTCCATATCGATTTGGACAGAGTTGGTGATTCAGACATAGAAACAGCTTTAAATGTTTTTTCTGCATACCTCTAGGTAGCAGGGGCTTGTGATTGCTGTGGTGCTGGGGTAGATGGAGCATCCCACAGAAACATGGGGGGCTCCCCAACATGCTCAGCAGCAGACCTAGAATTGGACCAGAAGCACTTCCGGGTCCACCGGTGAGCATGCTGCCCCCCCCCGCCAATACCCCTCCAGCTAGGTGACTGGTGTCTCCTGGGTCTGGGGGAGCAGTACCTGGGATCCCCTTGTGGCTGATCGCTGGGCTGGGGAGGCTTTGGGGGAGGGGAGGGAGGGCAGGCCACGCACTCCCCAGCAGACCAGGAAGTGGACCGGAAGTACTCCATTATTGACTCTAAGATGAACATGAGCCACCAATGCCAGACCGCAGCCAACAAGGCCAGCCATACCTTATTATGCATCCAAAGATAATAATACTCCCTCTCTGTATGACTTTGGTCAGGCCACAGTTGGAGTACTGCGTCCAGTACTGGGCGCTGCACTTCAAAAGGGATGTGGCCAACCTGGAGAGGTCTCAGAGGAGGGCCACTCGCTTGGTGAGAGGGCAGCAGGACAGGCCCTATGAGGAGAGACTGAGGGACCTGAACCTGTTCAGCCTCAAGAAGAGGAGGCTGAGGGGGGACCTGGTGGCTGCCTACAAACTCATCAGGGGAGATCAACAGCAAATAGGTAGAGCCCTTTTCTCTCCAGCACCACCTGGGGTGATGAGGAACAATGGTAATAAGCTGATGGAGATTAGGTTTAGGTTAGCGATCAGAAGGCAATATTTTACAGTTAGGGTGGCCAAAATCTGGAACCAACTTCCCAGGGAAGTGGTCCTCACCCCTACCTTGGGCAATTTCAAGAGGAGGCTGGATAATCACCTGTTTGGGGTCTTGTGAACCCAGCTTTCATTCCTGCCTGTGGGAGGGGGTCAAGCTAGATGATCTGTTCAGGTCCCTTCTGACCCTAGCTACTATGAAAGTATGAAATGCATCCAAAAAGACTATGGTTAATTTTGTCATTGACCTTGGTCAATTTAGGATTTTACTCCTCATTATTAACCAATATAATTTATATAGTCTGAGCCATACCTGCGTTATCATCATTTATCGACTATCATCAAAGATCTCTATATCTAGAGTAATAGACAAATAGGGCTGGAAGGGTCCTCCATTGGTCACTGAGTCCAACTCTCTATCCAAACTATCTTATACAAATCCATAAGCTAACCTATTAGTAAAACTACTATCTACCCTGACACAGCACAAGACATAACACTCTAATCTGCCACAGGTAAAGCAGGGGGACCAGGGCATCCAATATCTTGCCTTTGTAAAAGGAGATCCTAGGTAGAGGGCATACCCTCATTACAGAGGAAGGTTCATCAGCTCTACTTAAAAGAAAGACACTGTAAACTATACCTAGTCCTGGACAAGGAATGTAGATCTAAATCTGAAATTTAAATACTCACTTTGAATATAGCCACATATAGGATATTGATTTGACATAAGGGCCAACCATGAAGTTCAATTACAGATGCAGGTCTGTGGTTCAGAAAAGGTTTAGGCTTTTACTTGAGGGGCTTGGGTCAGGCCCATCTCTGTAACTATTTATAATAACAGTACCTGGCTGCCTTGCAGTGGTCTAGTCAGATATCTAGTTAAACAAATATGCTTTCCCTAATTTGCTACATGGAACTATACAGTATGATATCCAAGACTGTTATCACCCATAGGCAGCAATTCCACCAGGTGATCTCCTGTGAAAAGAAAACTTGCAGGTGCTAGGGTAAGCTTTTCTCAGCTGGAAGCTGATCCTACTTTTTATTGCCAAATGCTGTGTCAGCCAACCTGCTTAGACTTATCCAATTACACACAAATTGCTTATACATATAGCATGTGACACTTTTAGTATGGTTTTCTGTGATTGTGGTGTGTTTAATGCTCCATGATACAGTGAGACAAATGATACAAAAGACTCTTATGGAAATCTGAGTTTTGCAGGCAGCATTTAACTTGAAAGCATTGCCATTTTTTATAGGCTTTGAAGAGCAGAACAAGTGTATTTGGCTTTATCTGTTTTCCTTTATACACCTGTGTAATTCTTCATTTTAATAAGTGGGCTGACATCTTTTACAGAGGACTCAGAATCCAAACCAAGTTGTAGTCCCAAACTTTGCAGATGGGATCACTGAACTAACGACCAAACTAAGATGGCCATTAGTTCTGTAACAGGGGGAAATGGGGAAGAGACCTGAACAGTCCCGAAGCTTGAGATGTGTAACATTTGAGTCTGAATTTCAACTTGTCAACTTCCATTTCTAATTAGCTCCTGTGGGAATTGTAGTCTTCCTCCAGTACATAGGTATGACTCCTTCCTGCTGCCCATGGCAATAATGGAGGACACTTATTTGACTCCGTCTTCAGTGTGTGTGCGCATGGATCTTATTTGAACAGAAAGATAATGACCTGTGTTTGAGTCTGTTTAAACTGTGTGAAATGTGAAGGCACTCAGGGTATAAGTAAAAAGGGAAAATAGAAGCTATTATACTACTTTCTGGGAACATAAATTGCCCTAAAATGGATTTAATATTAGATTCAGACTTGCAGTCAGACGAAATAGTACCTTAGATTGGAGCAATGCATTTACCCCTCCAGACTGTAAGGTTGTTATCTTAAAATGTTGAAACATAAATCATCTAGAGCATGATTCTAGGAATAAGGGCAGAGAACAAACTTGTCAAAAAATGTGTTTCATTGTCAGATGTATTCTACTACTATGATTAATGCAAATTGAAAATACGGTATGACGTGTCATATGTGTGTTACAGATCCATTAAGAATAGACCTTTTATGATTTATTTGTATCAATGTTGTAATTCAGGCTAAAATATTCTTAATGTTAAAATGAGATGCAGTCCAATAAAAACAAGGCAGTTATGATATAAGTATACCACTGTGGGTGAACTTCACTATGCAAAAACTTCAGGGAAGGTAGCTTTCTGTAATTACGTTTTCAGGAACATGCGCATAAGCACTGGTTTGTTTTTTTTTTTTTTTAATATACACTTATTTGTGCAGCCCAAAATTTAGATGTAAAAAACTGCTGCAAGGATTTTAAAGGTGCACTTGAGGCCCCTTGAAAACATGTTCTGGTAGGTAGGCATATAAAGTTGCTTGTTATACAATAGGTACTCCCTATGCAAAAGAGCAAACCAATACTTTAATTCAGAGCCTTTTTTAGGCTAACCACCAAATGTCTGAAGGCTATCTGGGGAGCAACACACACTACTAAACTTATTCTTACAAACACAGTGAAGGTTAGTGGAAGTGCTGGTATTTGTTTTCTGTATTTCTAGTACTACCATATTACCCACACTCATTTTAGGGCTGTGTTTTTAAAAGTTCTGCTTGGCTGAGATCTGGCAACATGTGTGCAGTAATAGGGGTTTTTTGTGCAATGTTCTGGTTTTCTTAATTACTGTAGTGTTCTTGCATCAGAAGAACAGAGCATTCTATTGTGAATGATAGTTTTAAATTCAAATCTAGTACAGGGATATACAAGAATTCCCACAAAAAGGGAAGCCAGGAAAGGTGACCATTAAATTAGCTGATAGCTCCACAAGGAGCACAGACTTTAATAGAACAAATTTTAAAAGGTTTGTGCTTAAACTGAAGTGTAAAAACCATTACTAAGCACTCTTGCTAAGCGGCTGAATTTATGAGGGAGCATAACTTTCCAAAGCCATTACTCTGTAAGACTCCAAACATGACAGAAGTTTCAAATCGAACAAAAGAGGTGCTAAACCAGTAAATCCCCCTACCCAGCATATCCTGAGTCTCCCATCAACATGGCTTTAGTATGGTATCTCTCAGGCTTGTAGTGTATGATTATTATCCTCTGGGATAAATTGATACTGACTGCTGTAACATCTTAAAGGTAGCCATGCAGCACATACAAATTGGGAGACTAAGTTGTAGCATGTATCCAAAACTTCGCTGAATATATTTTTGAATGTGAAATATCTCCAAGAGTTAGCTGGTTTACTCCTGTAGAGCTAGTTAGGAAAAGAGGAGACTTCAGAACATGTGTTCTGTGAGATTAGGGGCTGCTCTTGCAGTCTGAGGAATTTAAAGAAGCAATGTCTAATGAGTACAACTGTAGCTAAAATATTTGTCTTAAAGAGCTAGAAGTCAATCCAAGAATAAACTAAACATGTCTGAGTCACCCTCTGAGATGAGACACCTAATTTATCTGAAGAAGTTTATCTTATTGGACAGGAGAAACATAATTGCTTTGAAGAGATCAACTCTCTTCTTTTCAGAGGAATTAATTATTTGAACAATTTACTAAAAATGCATTTGGTTCTCAATTACTTAAAATCTTTAAATAGTGATAGGCTTTCTTTGTATATTGAATGGAAATTGAGTTTGAGATAGGAATTGCTGGTGAAGTTCTCAGGGATGCATTATGTAGGGGGTCAGATTAGATAATGATGATGGAACCTATGGCCTTGCTATGGCAAGATTATTAGGAAGACTACATATTCATTAAGGAGCAGTAAAAATAAGCATGCAAAACTTGTAGACTGGGCCTCAAAATCTTATTTTTAGTTGAGCTCAATTTAGTACCCCTGGAATCAGAATGGTCAGTGTTAGTTGGTGGACATATGCACTGTGCATGTACTACTAGAAGAAGTCCATTTGCAGGCTGGTAAATGCCTGGGCATCCAGGCACCTTGCGTGTGCATACAATTACAGTGTCAATCAAAATGCTGTCATTACCTTCCAGCTGCTGAAAGTTTGTACCAACATGCATTTGTTAGTTCTTAGGTAACTGCCTGTTAAGAATCAGAACAAAATGTGCTTGACACCAGCCTAATGGAGCATGCAAAACCTGAAATTCAGATTTTCTACCATTTTGTGTGTGTTTTGGGAACTGGTTTAATTTTTTAAATTCTCTTTAGGTTCCAAGTATTTCAAATGTAAAAGAACTTGGTCTACATATAAAGAAAAGAAATCCAGCATGTATTCCTTGACTTTTATTTTCTTTTGCAGTTAGTTACACTTAACTTGGTGCAGTCTTGGAAACCCTGATTAAAGTATGGCCATCCCTAACTATGAGTCTCTGCCCCTTTCTGCCTTACAGACACTAATTTTAGGCTCTTCTCTTCTGGTGTTGAAACTTTTGGGCTTGGAAAACATCAGTACTTTCTTTGCAGCCATGAGGACTAAATATTTAATTTAAAAAAATCAACTGAATTCCACAAAGTGCCTGCTTTTGGAATCATAGGAAAACCCAAAAATATCACAAAATTGAGTTTACAAAATGTTATTTTAATAACATATGTTATTAATATTAACATTTTTAGTAATGTTTTGAGGTTACTTGTGCAATTAAAGGCTTCAGGGATCTTATCCTACTGTTTAAAGCTGCAGCAGTAGGTTTGGCTCAGGAAGTTCAGAGATGGCCCTTTTGTGAATGTGATCAGTGGAAACTCTTAGGTGCTTGGTGCACTTGAACATTATGCCACTCTTTTTAGGTATCCTTCAAGAGCTGAAGTCATGACTTAGATCTGTTAAGTGCTATGGACCTAGCACTTGTGGACACAGGGAAAAAAAGTCATAAAGAATGTGGATTTTAATGTCAGAGTACACATTATATTGATCAGTTTATGTAAGACATCAAAATAAGAAAAAAAAAGTTGGCCTTTTGTGAATGAAAAATTGTGGGTAAGAATATCTCTAATGCTCTTGTACAACTCATCCAGTGCAAAATTCCCAGCAAAGAATGCTACCAAAAAAGGCTCTTTGGCAAAGGAAGTGTGAACAGCAGAGTTACAATCTCCTTAAAGACCCTAATCAGCATTGGTATAAGGATTGGAGACAAAAATTTAGGCCTGTTCCACCTGATACGGATGCTATGCTGGCATAAAATGGGAGAGCTACACACCTCTCCCTGAGGTTCTCTGGAGTGGGGAAGCAAGGCAGAATTGTGCCTCTTGTGTGTGTCTACTTGGAATCAAACAGTTAAAATAAATGCTTGGGATATGCCTTGCAAGTCTTGCACATATTACCTCTTAAAACATAGAGACCTTACTGTTCGCCGCAAGGCCACTAGGGAACTAGGTCTGATTTCCATTTGGACTGGAACAAGTGAGCTGCCCTGCTCTGATACTTAAATCAGGAAGCAGAACAGTTTGCTTTTTCATCTGACCCCAGCTTTTTATTTATTTATTTTTTCTTCCCTTCAGCCCATCCCACATTCATACAAAGTGTAGCAAGGTGTTAACTGATCTGGTTCACCCTGACCATCAGACCAAGTGACCTTTAGGTCACATTTGGAGTCCAGAAATTTGGGAACATTTCTAATTCATCTGGGGGAGTTCCAAAAGTATCCATTGCCAAGTGGAAAATGAAGCTGTTGTCAGTCTAGGGTCAGCACAGGCTAAGGGCTGGGGAGTGCCTTCTCGGGCTTATTCACTTTAGTCTGTGGTCTATTTGTGTTCGTTTTTTATTGCTGGGTGTTTCCAAAGGGAGTGAAAACCTTTGTGTAGTGTCTCTTGGCTTTGAATCCTGAATCTACAAAGGAAACTTTTTATATCTGACTGCTTGGCTTGAACGTATTCCTTAGAAGCAGAAGAAAGTTGCTGGAGAAGAAAATTTGTGTAGGTGAAATCATGTTCAGAGCTGTTGCACCAGAGTTCGGTGACAAATGTTCAGCCAGGGTTGTGCTAAGATTGGAAGAGCTACCTTTTTAATTGAAGGGGTTTATTTAAAGCTCCTGTGGTCTGTCTCCTCTTCTCAAACATCACTGTGGTAGACTTTATTGGGTGCAAGTTGTATCGCACTTTCCAGTTGCTAGTAGAGCTATGCAGATAATTGCCATTTTTGTTTTGCTGGCTTAATTTGGGGAATTAATTCCAGATGGGACATTGTGTTTAAAATGCACATGAAATCAAAATAAATGTAGGCTCAAGACATTTTGAAACTGAAAATAAACATTTTTGTCTTGAAAATTCTGAAAAGAAATGTCCCAATCTTTGTTTAGGCAATTTTGCCTGTGTTTACAAATAGATTTGGTGAATAAAATAAGTAACAGGAACAGTCACCCTGGTTTGCTAGTGTGTATTGTAAAAGTCACACAGTTTTACAAAGCAATTTTCCCTCTGCCTACATTCGGTATTTGCACCAAATCTATCCTTACACCTACAACAATATTTTCCCCTGTTTGGAAATCAATCTATTGCCATTTTTTGGAAGTTGGTATGAGTCAAATCTTGCCATTTCCTACATAACCCTATAGCTAGATCCACAATACTGCAGGGGCAGCCAATAGCTGCTAACCCAAAGCACATGAGTCATTTTTTCACTTATTTTTATTATCTCCTGCATTTACTTTTAGGTGCATGATGTAATGACAGGAGTGTGGAGGAGGGCAGGTTAAGGAAGGTCAGTTTATATTGTGTTGCCTCTGGATCTTGTGTATTTGCTCTTCCTGAATCTGTTTATACTTTGTGTAGTTTGTCAGTGATTCATTCCTTCTAAATTGTGGTCTTACTTAGCTGTCCTCAGACATTAGGGCAGTCCTCAGAACAACCACAATGTAGATGGGGAAGACATCTCCCCAAACTTTTGGTATTTCCCCTTGAAGCCAACTAAAGGTGACTAATAATGTGTCTATAACTTCTTTTCTCTTAAGTGGTGGATTGGTAGTTTTCAAAGCCTATAAGAAGTTCTTGGGCTCCTGAAGCAGGATTTGAAGCCGGATCTGAGGAAGGGCATAAGTGCCCAACAGGTCTTGCATCTTGCATGTTACTGGCACCTTCATGACTATGACAACAATACTTGGAGGACCTAGGCTGTTACAGAGCTGCACCAAGGCTACAAGTCCAAAGGCAACTTCAAGCCACTTCTATGCACTTCTAGTACTGACCTGATCCAGCCTTATGATAAATTAATATGATGATGCAAGCGGTAGTAGTCTAGGGGTGTCCCCTCTTTACTTTTAACAAGCCAGGGGATCATTCTTTGTGTGGCTCAGACTGCCAGGCAGGCTTCGTGATAATAAAAGTAGCTGAAAAGCTGTTCCTCAGACTATAACATTGGATGCAGGTTAATGGCTCTTATTTTCTACTGTACTCTGTATAATCACTTATGCCTGTGCTAAGGGGTACAGGATGCAATGCATTCATTTATTACAGTGATTCCCAACATCTTTAAACTTTAGTCACCCCTCAAAACATCAGTTCTTAGCTTTTGCTCATTCTCTGACTATGGAAAAACAATAAGGACAACTTTTTTGTGTGTGCAAAGAACTGAGAAAACCCACAGTGGATCAGAATGGTTTTGACACTGTATGCCATGTGTAGATGAAAGGAGAGTCATGTATGCATGCCACTTTAAAGTGGGTTAAATACTTTTGCACCGCTTTAATGGTGTTGGTGTTCACATGTGTCAGCAGCGTATTGTGCAGTAGTTCCAGGTTCTGTAGCAAATTCAGTGGTGTAATGTGCCTTAAATGACTTAGGATGCAGCAAACTAAAATTCCTCTGAGGAGTGAAGCACCGGGCTTCATGCAGCTTAGAGGCTTTGCAGTCAGGCAGCAGCCCAGGAAGGCAGACTCCACCCAAGAAAAGTGGTAAGCCTGATCTTTTTTTCCCTGGCACCTGCCTGCCTGCCTGAGCTGTGCTGGGGCCCAGTGCTTCCCTCTGCGGCTGCAGTGCCTCCAGACCACCCAAGCCAGGTGCCTGCAGGTAGGTGCCACCTATGGGGGGGGGGGGGGCATCGCTGCCATTGGGGGAAGTACCAGCCCCTCCTGCAGCCCAGGGACTGCTCTGCAGCTTGCCCTCCCCTCCCTGCTGCTGGAGTTAGGTAAGTTCAGGTGTGTGCACGACATGGGTTGAAAGGGCCCTAGATTGAAGCAGCATTTTTAAAAACCCACCACTTCAATTTAGGGCCCCTGTTTCATCTACACACGCCCATGGATTTCTTTTTGAAACATCTTAGTTTACATTGTGAATCGTGTAGGTGTTTGCAGTTTGCACAGCTCACAGTGCTAATATTGAACAGCGCCCTGTGGCATTCTTAAAAGGTTTTCCTGGCACTCTGATTGAGAAACATGGACTGAGTGCAGGTGTAACTGACCAGTCAAGTTGAGTCAAGTCAGTCCTGAGGCTTCTGCAACTGTTGGGGTACCTTAGATATTGCGCATCATTGGTGATTCTTTGGGCAAAGTGACCTTGTGGCACCCACCTCCTCTCCATGGATGACTGTTGGCTCACAGGGAGCTCATTTACCCCTTGACAGGTTGTTTTTTAGTCCTGGTGGGTGTCCACACACCCTCCTTACCCAAGCAAATCCAGGTGGGGATGCCAGTTTAGTTGCCGACAACCCAACCATGGAACAGGATGTACTGGTTTACATGGTAAAAGATGGCAGACCAAAAGAGGTTTGGGTTGACAGGGAATTGTAATCATTCTCATTTAGGTCTGGCCAGTAAAAATCCTACTTTGTATTGATAAGTAACCAATTTTGGTCTATCTTTGGGTTTATTATTGATGTTCAAATTTATAAACAATTTTCATGTTAAGACAAACACAGAGCTGTGCTTACTACCACATACATCCAAAATGCAGTACGTGGTACTGAGTGGCTTTTAGATCCTACAGTCAGTGTATCCTACTTTTCCCATTTACTAACTTTTTTACTGAGATTGTTATTATATATTTGGATGAACCAAACAAAAAGTTGAAAGTACTTGCAAGTCTGTTCTTGCAGGCAAACAGATGAATAAATAAGTGTAAGGAGACAAATAAATACAGAACCAAATTTTATTTAAGCAGTCACAACATTTGTAGGGAAAATGTTAATAATATTTTCCTCCAAAAAAAACAACTAATTTTTTGGAGGAAAAAAATCCTTTTTTAGCATGAAAAATGTTGACCAGCTGTAAAACAGACCAGCTTCACACACAATGTTGGATAACAAATAATCAGTTTGTTACCTGTAGGTTGCAGTTTATTTAAATAGGGTCTGATACTATACTCCATTGTTTTCACATTATTAGGGACTTGAATGATGTTAGGAATGAAACCATACAATATCGAGACAATATGAGACAATATTATTTATAAACTGGGCCAAATTATTTATTAGAAATTATATTAAGTCAGTGAATGTTCCTTCACTAAAGAAGAATCACTCCATAACTTCAGTAGTAAAATGACAACAGAGCTAACTACTGTAGTGAAGTCTAAAAGCCCATTTATCAGAAGATTTACTTTAAATTTGCCAAAATCCACATTTTTTCTCAGATTGCCTTGGAATCTAGTGCACTTCATTATGGTGCCAAGTACAATTACTGACCCAAACTTAAAGAAATCCCAAATTCCACAGGATCATTTGAGGAAAAGTTTCCTGATATACCGATCCATCCAAGCTTTTCTTAATGTTGGCAGATTATACCGATATGTTTTGTGCACACCTAGGTATCCAACCGTGGTTCTATGTACAAATAGTCTCGGTTGCTCTATTTTTACTTTAGAAGGTGCATGATATCCATTAACTCTCTGAAGAAGTGGAAGGCTTTCTAGCCCATAGTTTCACTTAAGCTGGGTGATGCCACTGAATCTGAACCACTCTTCCATTCTACCAGTGCCAGTTTGAATATAGGCCTTGGGAGAAAGCTGCAGGAAAAAAATAAAGACATTTTGCTACAATCTGAGTATAGTGTGACAGTATAATATTACACCTGGAAATACTTCCTGGAAGGGTAGTTGGGGAATGGAGGACTGGGGTCAGGGTATAGGGGAAGATGGTTTGAGACTATAGTAAATGGAAGGGGGTTATAGTGAAAGGATAAATAGGAATTGTGGTTGGCACTCTGTGGGAAGTGACTGATAGGAGAGAGAGAGAAGATTTTGCAGACACAGGGCTCCAGGCTACTTGCACATTTTCCCCACCCAACTGAGCTAGGGCCTGGGATCCCCTTCTGCTCTAGGAGTGTGAATCTCTCTTTCTGTTAGCGCATGTGCTAGGAGACTTTTGTTGTGATTTTTTTGTTGGGAGCTAGGGGACTCAATCTGTCTTTAGAAGATGACGTCTGTGTAAGGATGTGAGAACAGGTGTGCTGGAAGCATGTACCCACACACTGTGCTTAGACTCTGGTAACAGGGAGAGAGTTTAAGATGTTTGTCTTTATCATCACTTAGACACTTGTCTGGGGTGGTTTAGTCCATGATGATCCTGCCATGATCAGGGGGCTGAATTAGATGACCTGATGAGTTTCCTTCCAGCCCTACTTTCCTATGGTCTGCATGAATAAGCCAGTTCCCACCTTTCAGAGCTATTTCAGGCTCTGTGGGTATTTCCATGGGTATTCTGATTCACCAGAGAATATTGCAATGGGTTGAATGAGTTCCTTTACACATCTCTTGGAGAACCTCTTTCTGCTCAAATGTCAACATTTCCAAGTTCTATGCAATCCAGTGTGTTATGAGTGTATTTTGATGTCTTGTATACTAACAGGAGTATAGGACAGGTTTGTAATCCAAATGTGAGGTCACTGGAGCAAGGGGTTTCTCTCCCACACTTGCTTTTCTTTAGACCGACAGCGGTGGGTAGCCATGATACTTTGAAATGAGCCAGAAGTCAGGGCAGGTGGCACTTTAGGCTAGGTACAGATGTTCAAAAGGCCTGAGGTTATGTGGTTTTCTGTGAGTGGTATAGTTTAGATTGGTATTGAACAGAACACACATTTGCCCTTTGGGGGCAGGGACACACTAATCTGGGAAGAGATGGCCTCCACCCTTGGGGAGGAGGCTTTTCTCAGCCAGACTGGCTGACCTGCTCCAATGGGATTTAAACTAGGCCCACTGGGGGGATGAGGGGGACTACTGCCACTGCTGGCCTGCTGAGCAACCCTTGCAAAGTAAGCAGGCCAAAGCACTTAAGGGATCCCACCCCTGTCCCAGCCCTGGTACAATCTGTGGGCAAGGCAAGAGCCCCCAAGGGGACGCTTGCCTGCCTGTACACAGATGCCAGGAGCTTGGGAAATAAGCAGGAGGTAATTGTCCTCCTGCTTAACACAAATAATTATGACATCATAGGGATAACGGAGACCTGGTGGGACTCCACCCATGACTGGACCACAGGTATAGATGGCTATACCCTGTTCAGGAGAGATTGAGCAGATAAAAAGGGTGGGGCTGTAGCTCTATGTTAAGGAAAGCTACAGGTTCCTGCAAGCTGATGTTGATGACCAGGGTGAATGACTGGAGACCCTCTGGGTTACAATCCATGGGGAACATGGCACAGGGGACACAACAGTGGGAGTCTACTACAGACCTCCCACCCAAAGTCCTGAGCTTGACCAGGAGTTTGCCCAGGAACTGGCTGAGGCCGCATGCTCCAGGACCATGGTAGTCATGGGTGACTTCAATTACCCGGATGTCTTGTGGGAGGATCACTCAGCAAAATCTGAGCAGTCACAAAGCTTTCTATTGTGCATGGATGACCTCTACCTGACTCAAGAAGTCTATAGGCCAACGAGAGGTAAAGCGCTGCTTGACCTGGTACTGGCTACTGGGGATGACCTAACTGGCAACCTAGTGATCGATGGGAAGCTGGGTGACAGTGACCATGAGCTGATCACCTTCAACATCCACCGTAAAGCTGGCAAGTCAGTCAGCAGCCCTGAAGTCCCTGACTTCAGGAAAGCCGACTCTGACAAGCTCAGGAGGCTTGTCAGTGAGGCCCTAAGGGACCACGACCCCAGGGGGAGGGGAGTACAGGAAGAGTGGTTGCTTCTCAAGGGAGAAATCCTCAATGCACAAGCTAATTCGATTCCATCTTGGAGGAAAGGCAGCAAGAGGGCACAGCAGCCCCCCTGGCTCTCCAGGGACCTAGCAGACCTCCTGAGGTGAAAAAGAAAGGCCTGAAAAGGATGGAGGACGGGATTCACCTCCAAGGAGGAATATTCTGCACTGGTCCAGTCCTGCAGGGAGCAAACCAGGAAAGAGAAGGCTGCAACTGAACTCCAACTAGCTTTGAGCATCAAGGACAATAAAAAGTCCTTGATGAAGCAGCCTTCCAGGAGCTTATATCCATTGGTCCTGGTCTTCCCCAGGGGTGCCATAGTGAACAGTTGCTCACCGAGCTCCTGATGCACTCCTCTGATATAGCAATAAGCTATCAAGTCCCCTCTCAGCCTTCTCTTCTTTAGGCTAAAGAGGCCCAGGTCCCTCAGCCTTTCCTTATATGGCTTGCCTTGTAAGTCCCTGATCATACGGGCAGCTCTTTGTGCTGCTGTGTTAAGAAAATACTATAGTTATGGCTTGTGCATGTTATCAGTACAATTTCAGCACCTAGTAAAGGAAATAAGTATCAGACTTGGTGCTGTCACTTGCTTGAGATTAGGGAGCAGTTAAAGCAGGGCTGTCCAGCTTCTAAGCACCTGGGGGCTGTATGCAGTGGAAGCTGCACACTCTGGGGCTCCCCTTATGCAAGCTACAGGCCTCTGGTCTGCTCTCCCTCACAATCTGAACTGCACATGTGGGCAGCCCCTTCATCCCCCCCTCCCCACCCAACACCACTGTACCAGGTGCATGGGGGCGCCATTTCACTGCTCAAGCAGGTGGTGCATCCCCACCCCCACCACATGTACAGGTGGCCCCACCTTGGCTCTGCCCAGTCATGGCCTATGTTGTTGCCCTCCACGGTGGGAGCAGAAAGTGAAAGTTCAGAGAGGGATGGGGAGCCTAGAGACCCTTGCTGCAGCAGCAACTTCCAGAGCAGTGGGGCAAGTGGCATCCAGCTAGAAGATTGGGGCACATGGGCTAATCCCTCATGGGCCTCATGCAACCTGTTGGTCACCAGTTAGCCCTGAGTTAAAGGGTGCACCGTCTTTACATCTCCATTCACGAAGCACCAGGCATAAACCAATTCCATAACTGAAAGTTGTGTAGTATTTGGCTAAATTTTGCATATGCAGGCTTTTTCACAGGACCATAAGACAGTTGGGGTGCACAAGAGGATTGGTACTGCAAGAGACCTGTAACAGGGTAGGTAATGTGCAGAGCATTTGGATAAGCAAGGAATGTTCCACTAGGAGCTTTAAAAAAAACCCAGAAGAGCAAGCAAGGGAGGAGGAAGCAAGCAGTGAATAGAACAGCCTGATACAAGAAGGGGCCATACTGCTGTGCTAAGGCCAGAGCCAAAGAGCTCCCCATCTAGCATCCAGGACAAGACAGAATGATTTAAGCTTGTTTGTTTGCTTGCTTGTATGCTGTTTAAATACCATGTATTTGGGACAGCTGGCTGAAGAGCTCCTCAGGGAGCAACACCTGCCTGCAGAAGTCACCAGTATAGGCCATCTGCTTAGAAGACCTTACATAGAATACTTCAGGCTATATTTCTCAAGAACTCATCATTTGGCTTCTCACAGCTTCGTAAAGCAGCAAGGCTAGAAAATTAAAGTACTTTTTCTCCCTTTTATTGTTCTTATAGTTTTATGAATATAGTGAGCTACTCCATGCTTTGCTGTGATATAACACAGAGCGCAGGCTAAAGAAACATATTTGAGGGAGAAAAAGAAGTATGAAACTGCCAAAACCTGAGTAACTTACAGATAGGCAAACATATTACCTCACCAATCTTTCTCCATCCTGGGGTGGCTGAGCTGTTTTTCAGATGGTAAAGCCCATATGATAAATTTTAGCTGTAGTATACAAATACCTGTATAATCTGGAATGTGGCAACTGACCAGTGGATCAGTTGCTTTCTAAATCTGGCTTTAATTTTTCAGAAGTTCACCTGTATCTTTACCCTTCTATTTTTCTGTTCATTGCTACTAAGAAACTAACTTAAAGGTTTTGGATTGCATTAAGTTAGTATCTGCAAGTATATGTTTCTTCATTTATTTGTCTCTCTAGAAAAAATGCTTCTATAGTAATTTAAATTTAAAATACTGATATGCCACAACCCATCAGTTGAGGTTAAGGAACCTCTGCATTAGGGGAGGAAGGTTAATGTAGTTGCAGCAAGGGAAGTTTAGGTTAGCTGTTAGGAAAAACTTTCTCACTAGGAGAGTAGTAAAACATTGTAATAGGTTTCCCAGAGAGATTGTGGAATATTTGTCTTTGGAGGTTTTTAAAACGTGGCTAGACAAAGCCTTGGCTGGGATGATAGAGTTGGGGTTGGTCCTGCTTTGAGTTGGGGGTTAGACTAGATGACTTTCTCAGGTCCCTTCCAACTGTAATTTTTCATAGTTTCACAGTTGATCGTGTCATAGTTGTTAGGGGCTGGAAAGGGCCTTACAGATTTTCTATAGTGGTAGTGAGGAAGTGGCATGAGAAGCCAAGTAAATTTGTGTCATTTATTTTATGAGGTAGAGGAAGTTACTTACTGGGCAGCTGGTGGGGGAGGTGACCTGGCAATACCATTGGTGCAGACAGAAGTGACAATTTTCACCTGATCTGATGCTAGGAAGTGGTTTAAAGCCATGAACAAAGAGAAGTGTGCAGCCACAGGCCACTGTGAAAGGGTCCCAGCCCATGAAAATTTGAACCCTCATTATATGAGGGTTCAGATGAACATACTCCAAAATGGTGCACATTCTGTAACTTGTGTCTGCGGAGTTCCAAACCTTTCACTGTTTTCAGAATGGGAGAGGGGAAAGGGAGTTTAGTCTGGGTTTTTTTACTTGGTGCTGGAGAGTGGGGAATCCCAAGAACAAGTTCCCTCTGCTTTCTTTTCCCCCTCCCATTCTGAAAATGCTGATAGGCTGGGAGGGTGAATGGTGTTGCTATGGAGACAAGGCTAAAGGCTCACAGCAAGCAGCTGGAATTCCCAACTTCCAGGCTGAAGAATGAACTTCTGTTTGGTCCGGGCAACTGTTGTCACTCATACTGCTTCCTGCAAAGTGCTGTGAGTTGCAATGGGGAGCTGCTTTTCTGTCTGTGACCCAGTTGTTTCATTGCTTCCTGCTAAATTCTAGTCTCCCCTGACACTTTGTTGCCCTCTGCTCATGATGAAGAAACATTTAGCATTATATGGTTTATCATGGGGGAAAAAATACTCTTTTGAGTCTGCGGATCTGTCACAAACTAAAATTGGCTGTTCCTCAGCTGCTGGCTCCATTAATTCCATCCCCCAAATCTCTTTTAAAAAGACTGTTGTCTTGCTGACCTATGAAACATTGCATGTAGATGGAGACCCATATGTCTAGATAAGCTGTTGCAGAATACCTGAGTGGACCCTGAAAGCATAAGATTATCTCCTTTAACTTTTTAAGCCTTCTAACATAGAGGTTCACATAATACTGATTATGCATGTAAATGTGCCCCCTATAAATAACTTTCAGTTTACTACAGACATTAACAGTACATATACTATGTATCTGTGGTTCTGTTGAGCAAAGGTGTATCTGTTTTTTTCCTGCTCTAAGCTTCCAAGATGATGACCTTGGTATGGGGATCAGGTACTGTTTTGATGGAGATATTTTCAACCTGCACAGGCTTTGAGTGAACTCCAGAGGCCAGCCATGCTTCACGACTTTCTCTTCACTGATGACTGTGCGTTATGAGGAGGATCAAAGGCTGGCATCCATGCAACGATCCATGGACCTATACTTGTCAGCCTGTGACAACTTCAAGCTCACTATTAACATGAAGAAAACCTGAAGTCATGTTTCAAGCTGCACATGGCACAACACCCCAGGAACCACATGTCTCCGTTAAAGGCTAACAACTGTCGATGGTCAACAACTTTGTCTATTTAGGCAGAACACTCTCCCATGCTGTCCACATCTATGACTGTGGCAGCGCACCTTGGGGAGCTTGCCATGTTAAGGGCTGGAGGCAGACACCTGGCAGGTGCCTGATTAGGGTGGCCATTTTAAGATCCAGTGTAGTTTCCTATGGCATTTGCTTGAGCGTTTTGGCTTTTTGGGCCTATCATGTGTGGCTGTCTCCTTGTGGGTCAGCAGCTTGCCCTCCAGTGGGAAACTCTAAAGTCCCCAGGGGTTCTCTCCTGCCATGACTTGATGTTAAGGATTATTGCTGGGAGGAGGTTCTCAAGTCCTGCCTCTCCTGGTTCCCTCTTCGATCTCTAGCTTTGCCTCCCCTACAGCCTGCTTTACTTCAACCATAGATGATGTTAGGTCTTGGCTGAGGCTAACCCAAAGCAATGAACCATGGTTGGGCTTTAGCCCATATTTAATCTCAGTCCTAGTTTGGACAGTGTACCGTCCTTGTCCAGGCCTCACGTCGGCCTAACTCATCGGTGTGTGTACCCTCCTTTGTTCAGGTGCCTTCCTTCAGGGCTCACTCACTCCCCACGTGTTACTTATGGCTTTTAATATCTTTCCTCTTTTCCTCCCTCCATAGGCTCACTGCCACCCCAGTCTCTATCAACTTTGTCTGGGATCCATGGCTTCATGAGAGGTAAGTATCCTGATCCTGGCTCCTTTGAGCCAGCCTTAGCTGGGCACTTCAACTCTTGGGGTTGCCACCGCTTGCCCCTGCCAAGTGGCTCCCAGCCACTCCAGGCTCTCAGGAGGCCTCAGTTCCTATTCCTCCTGGATCTTGGCCTGTGGGGATTGTATCCCTCTCTCAGAAGGCTAGCCGGTGAATTGACATCTGCATGCATTCACAAAGCGTTCCCATGGTGGTATGGGGGAGTGCATTTGGTCTTCGGCAGCATTCTGCTGTTGCTGCTTTTCCTGCTGCTCCTGCATTGATGTGGCTTTTCTTTTTGTGGCAGCATCTCTGCCGCAGCACCTTTGATTTTTGGGGGCATTCTGCGGCTGCTACTTTTCCCTCTGCTCCTGCACCAGAGGTGAGTTTTGGTTCGTGGCAGCATCCCTGCCACACCAAGTTTATATAGGATGAGGCAGCAGTTTGCTGCCAGTGGCCAGGAGAGAAACATCAGCTGAGCTACGGCTCAGGAACATCTTGGAGGTAAGGGCAGGAGCTATGGGAATGGTTTGGAGGCTCCTGGTCCTGGTCATGACCTAAAACTCCAACCTGCCAGGGTAGGGAGGCCTGGTGTGGCAGTCTCAATTAAATATCATGACTGCTAACCTCCTTGGCAAAAGGCAGGTAGGGGCACCTTAAACCCAGGCCCCACCATCTGGTGGATAATTGGTGAGAGCTGTGAAGCAGTTTGGTCAGGTATGCCTGTTAGTAGGCACCTGAGCCCAGAAAGGACAAAGGGCCCCGGAGGGGGAAGTATTGTTGTGAACAGTTATGGTGATGGCCCACTCAGAGTAGGGTGCAAAAAGGAGTACTTGAAGGACTGTGTGCATGGGGTGCAGAGTAGGGCTTCTGAGGGAAGCTTGAAGGGCTGCACCAGGGAGGTACTGAGTAGGGCTGTGAGAGTGGCCTGAAGGACAGTACATGGGCCAATCCCCATGAGTGAGAATAAAGGGGCCCAGGGCAGTCAGCCTGGTATTTGGCATAAGGCCAGGCCACATAGAGTAGGGAACCTTGGGGGAACCAAAGGGCTGAGTGTGTCCTACCGGAGTGCAAGTAGCAAAGGGGCCACTTGAGGGGAGCAAAGGTGGTGGAGTATGGCCCATGTAATGGGCAGTATGTTAGAAGCCCCTGTGAGAGGGGGGATGGAGTGAATGTGTGCATGATACAGGCCCAACAGTGGACTGAATTTGACCCAGCCATGAAGTGGGGAGAACAATAATAATTTGGATGCACTGGCCTTCGAACAGCAATGCACAGCAGAAGTGATGAAGAAATGTGTGGCCAGCAAAATGAAAACCTCTTGTACCCAGACCTCATTACTTTCCTGCCCCTGCTGCAGTAGATTGTTCGAGGCAAAGGTCAGACTTATAAATCACCTATGTACCCACCCTCCATTCCCCTCCTTTCTCTTTCCTCTCTGTCTTTTCTCCTTTTTCCCTTTTTTCTCCTCTTCTCCCTCCCTGTTCCTTTCCCACTTCTTTTCTCTCTTCTTCCCCCCCACCCACCCTGCTGGATGCAGTTGTCTTCACCTGCAAAGGATGGACAAGCTTCTAAGTAAAAACTGTGGAGAAAGAAATCATACTTCCAAATTGCACCTATTTACTTATTTGATAGACAGCTGACAACTTGAATAAACATACAGGTCTACAAACAACGTTGTGCAATTGCAGCATGTGACATTTTCAATTTATATATCATCTACAGGCCTTGAGTTTCTCATTGTATTTAATATTAGGAGCAAACTTGCTTGATTCCATTTACAAGTAGTAAATGTTATCTTTTTTCTGACTGCTTAATAGCCAAGGATTACAAATGGCCTGTTTAAGATTTTAATAGGCAGCATCTGCCAGTAAACTGTAAAGGTTTTGGAAGTGTACCAGAAATGCACACATGGTTAATAGAGTTTGTAGAGATGTGATTTTTTCTACTTGGGCAAATGAGTAATGACTATTGGGATTTTAAGAAGCCAAAGGGATTTAAGCACCCAAGTCCTACTGAAATTTAATGAGACCTAGGTGCTCATATCCCTGAGCTTTATTTGGAAATTTTACTTATACATAATGCTCAGTAGCCTGTTTTCGACCATAACATGCTTTACCAGTTTGAGAGCGTTTATCTCTACTCTGCAGGTTTACAAACAAAGGTCTTCAAAACTAGCTGGTATGTGCCAAACTGGTACAGTGAGTCAATGGAAAAGATGGGAATCAAACCAACCTATGTCAAACTTCCCTGCTCTTACCAATGGACTGCTGGCTCCCCAAGTATGAGTTGGTATAATTAGCAGAATTAAGTAGATATATGGGACTGTGGTACAGATTTAATACTCTTTAAAGATAACGGGTCATGTCTACCCCACTCCCCCCGGAATATAATGCCTGGTTCACATTAGAGAATTCTGTAAAAAAGTAAATGCTGCAGATGTTACTTTGGGTGAAAATCTCATGAGAAGAAGGGTTTTTCTTTCTTGTGTGTTGACAAGTAGAATGGGCCACCTGAGATATCAGGCAATGAACAACTACCAGACATGTGGAACAAGGGAGAAAAGAGGCAGAATAGCTGAAATACTTCCATATGCTTTCAATGCTCTATTGTGATTTTTTTTTGTGTAAATACCCCTCTAAAGGGGCCATTGTCAGGGGAAGTATTTTTACTTCAGGCTTGGAAGTAGCTAGGCATGTCAGTGCAAGAGTAGTGTGTTGGTTCTTTTGGAAGCTAAAGGCCTGTCGCTGAATTATTCTCTTTGCTAAAAGGAAAGCTTTCATTGAAACAAATCTTACCAGCTGGTGCTGTTTGCATGTCCTAGAAAATGTGAGGTCTTGGCTTCAGCTTTCCAATGAAAACACTTCTGTTTGGACCTTATTTCATGGCAGGAACTTGTGTGTGTGTGTGTGTGTGTGTGTGTGTATGTTGCAAACTACAGAAGTCTGGATGATATTTATATAGCACTTATAGTCAGGCTCAGAGCTGCCTTTTTGAAATATTAATCTGAAATCTCTAAAACTAGTCATGCGGAGCAAATATCAATACTGTTAAATCAAAATGTGTGGAGCCTAAACTTGCACAAGGAATAATAATGTGAGTTTGCCATACATAATTATGTTTAAAGCAGTGACATGTATAAATCCTTGATATTGTTTACTTGCATATCTAAATCTATTGATAGTAATTAAAAAGTTTATTTAGGGCCTTGGTTTAAAATGTGCCCTATTGTGTGGTATTTAGTGTATAGCTATACTTCTTGTTGTTCTAAAATAAGCATGATTATCTATATGTAGGTTAGTATACCACATATTTTTTATAGTGGAAATTAGACTCCAAAATAACATTTTAATTAGTTGTAGCCAATATGGTTTATTCTTTCCTAAAGAACCTCTCTGGGAAAATTCCATAATTAATCCTTTCATATTTCAAATTAAAATTTCTCCCATATTACTACATTTGAGTAAATGGGTGTGTGTGTGTGTGTGTGTGTGGCAGGGGGTGGGTGTAAATATAACTTAATTCCTATGATTTAGAGTGATAGAAAGGTGCCATTTATTTCATAGATTTCATAGACATCAGGGCTGGAAGGGACCTCGGGAGATCATCGAGTCCAGCCCCGTGCCCAAAGGGCAGGAAGTCACCTGGGGTCATAGGATCCCAGCAAGATAAGCATCCAATTTACTCTTGAAGGTGTTCAGTGTAGGTGCTTGAACCACCTCCGCTGGCAGACTGTTCCAGACCTTGGGGGCTCGGACAGTAAAGAAATTCTTCCTTATGTCCAGCCTGAAACGGTCTTGCAGGAGTTTGTGACCGTTTGACCTCGTCATCCCTTGGGGCGCTCTGGTGAACAAACGTTCCCCCAGATCCTGGTGGTCACCCCTGATAAACTTATAGGTGGCCATCAGATCACCCCTGAGCCTGCGCTTTTCCAGGCTAATGAGTCCCATGGCTCTCAGCCTGTCATCATAAGATCTGTTTTCCTGACCTCTGATCATGCGCGTGGCTCTCCTCTGGACTCTCTCAAGCTTCTCCACATCCTTTTTGAATTGTGGAGCCCAAAACTGGATGCAGTACTCCAGCTGTGGCCTCACCAAGGCCTTCTCGTCTGCCCATTTGCTGAGCTTGTCCAGGTCAGCCTGGATCACCCGCCTATCTTCTGGCATGGATGCTTTGCCCCAAAGTTTGGTGTCATCGGCGAACTTGGCCAGTCCACTCCTGACTCCAATGTCCACATCATCAATGAAGATGTTGAACAGGATGGGTCCAAGGACAGAGCCTTGAGGGACCCCACTGGTCACAGGGCACCACGATGAGTTACTGCCATCAATTACAACCCTCTGGGTCCGACCACAGAGCCAATTTCCCAGCCAGCGGATCGTGGTGGAGCCAAGGCCACAACTGGCCAGTTTGGCCAAGAGGTGATCATGGGATACCAGATCAAAAGCTTTTTTGAAGTCAAGATATATGACATCAATCTCTTCTCCCTGGTCCAGGTGAAGGTCACCTGGTCATAGAAGGAAATGAGATTGGTCAAACAAGACCTACCTGCAACAAACCCATGCTGGCTATCCCTTAGGATGTTAGCCTGGGCCAGTCCATCAAGGATGGCCTCCTTAATAAACTTTTCTAAGATCTTCCCCAGGATAGAAGTCAGGCTAATGGGCCTGTAGTTAGCTGGATCCACTCCCCTCCCTTTCTTGAAGATCGAAACCACATTGGCCGCCTTCCAGTCTTCGGGCACTATACCAGAGTGCCAGGAGTTTTCAAAGATCTGTGCCAGGGGCTGGGCTATGACGCTCGCCAGCTCCTTGAGTACCCTGGGGTGCAGATTGTCAGGGCCAGCTGACTTGAAGGTATCCAGCTTCTCAAGATGTTCCTTCATGAGGTCAGCATTTATGGAGGGTAGGGGATCCCCAGCACCCGGATCTCCCTGTCCCATAGCAGGCATGGGTGTCCCATGGGACTGATGAAAGACTGATGCAAAGTACCTATTTAATAGGTTGGCTTTTTCCTGGGCGTCAGTTGTCAGTTGCCCCATCTGGTTTAGCAGGGGTCCAACGTTGCCCTTGCTTTTCCTCCGGCTCCCCACGTATCAGAAAAAGGACTTTTTGTTGTCCTTGATGCTTGAAGCTAGTTGGAGTTCAGTTGCAGCCTTGGCTTTCCTGGTTTGCTCCCTGCAGGACCAGTCCAGTGCAGAATAATCCTCCTTGGAGGTGAATCCCGTCCTCCATCCTTTGTAGGCTTTCCTTTTTAGCCGCAGGAGGTCCACTAGGTCCCTGGAGAGCCAGGAGGGCTGCTGTGCCTTCTTGCTGCCTTTCCTCCATGTTGGAATAGATTTAGCTTGTGCATTGAGGATCGCTTCCTTAAGAAGCAACCACTCTTCTTGAACTCCCATCTCCCTGGGGTCATGGTCCCTAAGGGCCTGACCGACAAGCATCTTGAGCTTGTCAAAGTTGGCTTTTCTGAAGTCAAGGACTTCTGTGTTGCTGACTGACTTGCCAGCTTTATGGCGGATGGTGAAGGTGATCAGCTCGTGGTCGCTGTCACCCAGCTTCCCATCGATCACTAGGTCACCGATTAGGTCGTCCCCCATAGCCAGTACCAGGTCAAGCAGCGCTTTGCCTCTCATTGGCCCATAGACTTCTTGAGTCAGGTAGAGGTCATCCACGCACAAGAGAAAGCTTTGCGACCGCTCGGATTTTGCTGAGTGATCTTCCCACGAGATGTCTGGGTAATTGAAGTCACCCATGACAACCAAGGTCCTGGAGCAAGCGGCCTCAGTCAGTTCCCGGGTGAACTCCTGGTCAATTAATATAATAAGCATTTAAACCTACTAAGGATCCATGCTAGAGTATTTCACTTAATCTCATGATTCCTTAAACTTGTGAACAATCTCATGTCATGGCTTGTTGATTAGTTTCTAAATAAAGTGTTTTTGATTCTATGTTCTCATTTTGGAAATGAGAGTGAATATATATTTGTATTTTGATTAATATTCTTCTGCATGCAACTCCTACAACAGGGGCGGGCGATTGTTTTGGCTGCAGGGCCGCTTAATGTGTTTTGGTGAGCTATTGAGGACCACATGGGTAGCTCTTCCCCTTGACAGTTGCTCCACCCCCTGGGACCTGAAGTCCTGCCCCATAACCCCAGACCTTTTCCACTGAAAGTTCCCCCCCCTTGTCCCCCAGGTATACTCTTTGGGGGGAGGTAGGGGGCTGCCATCTTAGAACCAGAAAACCCCCCCGAAATCATACACTGAAAGTCGAACACCTACTATAACATATTTAAATGTTATTACAGAAAATATTTGTCATGATTTGTGTTTGTGTACTGTGTATAGAAGGGCTTACATAATAACTCAAAAATAAAGTCTCACTCCTTTATATTTTTGTGGGGGGGGGGTGTTTGTGGTGGGGGGTGTGTATATGGTGGTGGGTATGTGTTATGGGTGTGTTTCTATGATGGATTGTGTGTGTATGGTGCAGGTGTGTGTTTAGGGTAGGGTGTGGGGTGTTGTAAGGGGGTATGGCAGTGTGTGTGGGGGCATAGGGTATGTTGCGGGGGTATATGTCCGTGGGGATTGTGAGTGTGGGGTTTGGGTGTAAAAGAGGATGGGAGGTGTGGACCCCCCCACACACACTTCCCCCCACGGCACAGTCCTTGCTGTCGGCAGCAGCAGCAGGTGGTGGTGCTCAGGGCACTCATTCCTGGTGCAGGCACTGGTGCCCGGCAGGGCTTGGCTCCAGCTAGCACTGTGGGCGAGGTGAGGAGCACAACATGCTTGGCTGCCTCTATCACAGGGGCTCTGCTCAGTGCTTGCAGGTTCCACACTGGCACTGGGGGAAGCCCCACACTGGACTTCATGGGGAAGCAGGGGGTGGGTTCCCTCCACTCCGAGTGGAGTCTGGGGACCTGTGCGGCAGGGGGCAAGGAAAGCAGACGGCACCAGTGCAAGGCTTCGCCCAGTGCAAGTGTGGGAGCTGCAGACATGCAGCCCCCCATGATAGAGACAGCCAGGCAGGCTGTCTTCCTCA
Source organism: Crocodylus siamensis (assembly GCF_052110815.1). NCBI lineage: Eukaryota > Metazoa > Chordata > Crocodylia > Crocodylidae > Crocodylus > Crocodylus siamensis. Next base: position 146,830,439 of record NC_143397.1, read on the forward strand.
CCCCTATGTGCAGCACTGGCCGGAGACCCACCCTGCTAGGTACCAGCATCTGGACCAGGCACGAGCACCCTGAATGCCCCTGCCTGCTGCTGCTGTCAACAGTAGGGGCTGCACCATGTGGGGAGCTTGTGAGGGATCCCCATAGCCTCTAAGCTGCGTGGTGTGCGTGGCCATGCAGGCATACCCTGGCAGCGCAGCCTGTGTGGCCATGCACACTACACAGCTTAGAGGGAATGCTGCCTCATCCTCCTTCACACACACACCCACGTCCTGCCCAGCTGAGCTCCATGCTCTTACCAACCCCCTGGGTGTGGACGCCGCACTTCAACTCAGCTGCAACTTGACTGCCCCTACCCTGGCCCTGGCCCCAGCCCTGCTGCTTCCCTAACTGCTGCTTGGAGTAAGCTGGATGTCAGGGAATTCAAGCAGGTTCCCATGGGGTGACTACAGGGGCAGCCCTGCCCAGAAACTGTGTGCTGACTGGGCCAGGCTCTTCTGTCCTTGAAGGTGGGAGCAAGGTGCAATAGGGTATGTTGGGGTGGGGCATACACTTGGGTGCCTCGCTCCCATACTCACAGGTAGAAGGGCTGGACAGGGTACAAGTCACTGGTCAGTGCTGTGGGCCAGATGAAAGTGCCCGGTGGGCCAGATACAGCCTGTGGGCATATTTAGCCCACCCCTGTCCTATAATATATTGCTGTTATGGGTTTGGAGGGGGAAGCATCCCCCTGAAAAAGGATATTGCCCTGTTTGGCAGTCAGTAATGTCCCTCAGGTGAATAGACAAAAAATCATTCTACCATTGCCAATATTATTTCCTGTCTCCACTCTACTCCAACATGTCATGGAGCCCGTTTGTGTGTGTGTGTATGTAGCCTTGGTGATAAGGCATATACAGATTTTAGGAATAAAAGACATTGCTATAACATTTTCATAGATTCATAGATTCATAGATGCTAGGGTCGGAAGGGACCTCAATAGATCATCGAGTCCGATCCCCTGCATAAGCAGGAAAGAGTGCTGGGCCTACATTACCCCAGCTAGATACACATCTAACCTTCGCTTGAAGACCCCCAGGGTAGGGGAGAGCACCACCTCCCTTGGGAGCCCGTTCCAGACCTTGGCCACTCGAACTGTGAAGAAGTTCCTCCTAATATCCAATCTAAATCTGCTCTCTTCTAGCTTGTGGCCATTATTTCTTGTAACCCCCGGGGGGGCCTTGGTGAATAAATACTCACCAATTCCCTTCTGTGCCCCCCTGATGAACTTATAGGCAGCCACCAGGTCGCCTCTCAACCTTCTCTTGCGGAGGCTGAAAAGGTCCAGTTTCTCTAATTTCTCCTCGAGTGGCCCTTCTCTGGACCCTCTCCAGGTTATCCGCATCCTTCGTGAAGTGCGGCGCCCAGAATTGCATGCAGTACTCCAGCTGCGGTCTGACCAGCGCCCGATAGAGGGGAAGTATCACCTCCTTGGACCTATTTGTCATGCATCTGCTGATGCACGATAAAGTGTCGTTGGCTTTTCTGATGGTTTCGTCATACTGCCGACTCATGTTCATCTTGGAGTCCACTAGGACTCCAAGATCCCTCTCCACCTCCGTGCCACCCAGCAGGTCATTTCCTAGGCTGTAGGTGTGCTGGACATTTTTCCTCCCTAGATGTAGCACTTTGCATTTCTCCTTGTTGAACTGCGTTCTGTTGTTTTCTGCCCACTTGTCTAACCTGTCCAGGTCTGCTTGCAGCTGCTCCCTGCCCTCCGGCGTGTCCACTTCGCCCCATAGCTTAGTGTCATCTGCAAACTTGGACAGAGTACATTTCACTCCCTCATCCAAGTCGCTGATGAAGACATTAAAGAGTATCGGTCCAAGGACCGAGCCCTGCGGGACCCCACTGCCCACACCCCTCCAGGTCGAAACCGACCCATCCACCACGACTCTCTGGGTGCGACCCTCCAGCCAATTCTCCACCCACCGGACTGTGCAGTCATCCAAGTCACAGCCCCTTAACTTGTTCACCAGTATGGGGTGGGATACCGTATCAAAGGCCTTCCTGAAGTCCAAGTATACGACATCCACCCCTCCTCCTGCGTCGAGGCGTTTTGTAACCTGGTCATAAAAAGAGACTAGATTGGTCAGGCACAATCTGCCTGCCACGAACCCATGCTGGTTTCCCCTCAGCATAATTTGTCCTGCCGGGCTCTCACAAATGTGAGCCTTGATAATTTTTTCAAAGACTTTGCCAAGGATGGAGGTGAGACTAACTGGCCTATAGTTGCCCGGGTCCTCCTTCCTCCCCTTCTTGAAAATGGGAACCACATTGGCCCTTTTCCAGTCCTCCGGGACTTGACCCGTGTGCCACGAGCGTTCAAATATTCCCGCCAGTGGCTCTGCAATGATGTCGGCCAGTTCCTTCAGTACCCTCAGATGGAGCTCATCCGGGCTTGCCGACTTAAAGGCATCCAGTTCTTCCAAGTGACCCTGCACCACCTCAGGGTCCACGCATGGAAGTCTGGTGCCTTGCTGCTGCCTCCCTACACTCCCAGTGAGAGACTTGTCATGCCTCTCGCTTAGGAACACTGAGGCGAAGAACTCGTTGAGGAGTTCAGCCTTGTCCCCTCTGTCTGTCACCAATTGTTTCTGCCCATTTAGCAGAGGTCCTATTCCTCCCTGGGCCTTCCTTTTACTCCCTATACATCTAAAAAACAATTTCTTATTGTCTTTTACTTGGGTTGCCATCCTCAGCTCCATGGTAGCTTTGGCCTGTCTAACTGCCTCCCTACAAGCACGAGCAGAAGAGGTATATTCCTCTTTGGTGATCTCTCCCTGTTTCCACTTTTTATGTGCTCCCCTTTTGGCCCTTAGTCTGCCCTGGATTTCTCTGGTCAGCCAGGGAAGCCTCCTGGCCCCTTTCCCTCTTTTACCTCTCACGGGGATCGTCTCGCTTTGTGCTCGAAGGATAGTTTCCTTAAGGCACAGCCACCCTTCTTGGGCTCCCATCATTTCAAAACTACTACTCTGTAGTGCGTCCTTCACTAATCGCCTGAGTTCACTGAAATCAGCTTTCCTAAAGTCCAGCACGTTCACCCTACTAGTTACCTTACCCACTCGACGCCTTACGCTGAATTGTATTTTTAGGTGATCACTGTCCCCCAGATGGCTACCGATCTGTAGGTCCCCTACTATGTCATCCCCCATTGCCAATACCAGATCCAGTAAGGCATTCCCCCTAGTGGGACCACGTACCTCCTGCGTCAGGTGGAGGTCCTGTACACAGGTTAGAAACCTGCTGTGTTCCTCCAGCAGGCACATTCAGTAATACAGTAAAAGCTCTGTTATCAGGCGTCCCCCGGAAATGGGGGATGCCGGATAACAAAACATGTCTGTTAACTGAGCGGCCCAAACAGATGTCCTTGCCTGTTTGGGCCGCCACTTCTCCCGGCCACATCCAGAGTGTTGCTGTCCCTCCTGCAGCATTGGTGCCCCTCCCGCAGGTCCCATGGGCCCTGCAGGACAGGGAGGCGGGCCCCACACAGCCTGTAATGCCCCCAGGCCATGGGGGCTCAGCAGTGCAAGCTGCTTTGCCCTGGGCTGTGGGGGCTCGGAGAAACTGGAAGTGCCACAGTGGGCACTTCCAGTTTCACTTTTTCTTACAAGCCAGCATGCTGGTTAACAGAGCATGCTGGCTTGTAAGGTGCCAGGTACCAGAGATTTTACTGTAATATGCCTCCCAATAAATATCCTCCCTTCCACAACGGGGCGGCTGCAGCTCACTAATAACAACAGCAGGTTAAACCATGCTCCCTCTAAAAACAGTGGGAGAATCAGGCCCAGCGTTGGGCCAATAAAACCTGTCATGATCCAAAATTAGAAATAACCTAACTAATTTTCTTCTCTAAACTAAAGCATATTTTCTCTTCAAGGCAGGGAAAATCTTATCAGCTAATGTCTTTTACTGAGTTTACTGTAAAATTCCAGTTCCAGAAGAATCAGAAATCAGTATCTGTCATGTTGAAGCACATTACCTGCAAGACACAAACAGGTGCTAACAAATACAAGGCCACTTCATTTCAATTAGTAGCATTTACTACTAAAGGCAAATCTACTTTTCAAATATTCAGTCTCTCAACTACACATTCTATTTTTATGCATGAATATGTTGTTTATATTCTAATATTTTTGGCCAGCTCATACCTGAGTTCTATGGATATCTTTCTTTTTTGCCATCTTACAGGGTGTTCTTCTTTCAGTAATTACATACCCTACTTTTACCACTTCAAATCCTATGTCAATTTCACTAGACTGCAGACTTTAAGAATACTGGGAGGTCCATGGTTAGGTATGTATTTGTGGCATTTTTAAAACTATTAGTGTAATAGGTGGTGGTGAAACACTGATCTTTAGGACCTCATTACCCTATAGGCTGGAACTGTTGTCAGTAGACACACACACACACACACACACACACACACACACACACTTCAGTAAGGAATAAACTTTCCAATGTTGTTAAAACAGTTTGATTTATGTAGAACAACTGTAACCTTGATATGTGGAATGGCATTGACTCAAAAATGTGCTGTGGCAGACCTTAAAAAGTTATTAATAATATTCTCTCTATATGTAGACATACATAGAAAAAAGAAATAGAAACTATTTTAGCCTTTGGAAGATTTGGTAAAGTAACAGAAACATGTGCTACTCTATTTAGAGTGGTCAAAACTCAAAGGACATATAATGTAATCTTGGGAACATTTTTAGAAGAAAAATAAAGCTAGGGTATTTCTGATTAAGAGCATACAGTTTTTATGTTTTCATTTTACAGTCAAGAAATTTTATTTTTAAAAGTTTCCTTCCCCACAAAGTCAGCTCTCTGCATGTGCAAGAACTAAACTAGTTCTGGAAACTAAAGCCCTTTGTATAATATGACAGTAGGTTCTGTATAAATGTCTCTGCTAATGTCTTTCAGGGATGTAAAACCTTGTGCTTTATGGCATAAACCAAACTTTAACTGATGAAAATTAGGAACAAATATTCCCAATTGTTACAGTTAATGATCTGAAATATTCAGTGGCTATAGTGAACACAACAATCAAGTACAAGTCAAACTAAAATAGGAAACGTCTTAAAATTCACCTTTTTCTTCTTATACTCTTGAGCACTGGATGGTTCATGTGTAAGCTAAGGCTTTCATGACTCCCTGTCTTGCCTGCCTTATGGTGGCTTGTCTAGCCTGGGAAAATAAGCTTTTACAAGAAAACAGATTAATTAGTTTTAAATGGGACTCAGTACAAAATATGGATAGGGCTACTTGTGTTTAAAATGCATTAGTTGTTCATATTTAAGACGTGCTTGTATTCATTTCATTGAGGCCACTCATTTGCTTAGCTGATGTTCATTAATAAAATGATATGTAACTATAAAAGATTACTCTCCATATTGATTTGCATTCTTTTGTTTTATTTTAGATTCTAAGGAACAAAATTAAAACAGCTTTTTATACTCAAAAGAAAAACCTGATATTAAGCACTCATTGATGATTGTTACCGGTAGATACAAGTAGGCCTGTGCAAATAGGGAACTATTTGATTCAGATTCAGATTCAGATTTGGCTGATTTGGATGCCAGAGATTCGATCTGGAGATCCAAATCATTTTCCTGATTCTATTCGGCTGAATTGCTTCAGAAGATTCAGAGCTGATTTGGAGATTCGTCCATAGAGATTCGTCCATGGGGAATCAATGAAATATCTATAACTTTGTTGTATTTTGGCTGATTCAGATGATACTTGCAGAGATGATAGCCTCTACTGAGAGCACGACATGTGCCAAGCTTTAAGTTGAGAGGTGCAGGGGTTTCTGGGAAACTGCTTCTCAAAGTCCTGAAAGCAAAATTCATGTCACATGTGTGTGTTAAGCCACAGTGGGGTGAAAACCACAGGGATGGTAGCTCTTACTGAGGCCACAAAGCCTGGCAAGGCTCAAGGAGATACATGTAGGGGTTTCTGGGAAACTGCACCTCAAAGTGCTGACAAACAAAACTTGTGAGATAGGTGACACTGTGTGTGTGTTAAGGCATGGTGGAGGGTGGTGAAAACTGCAGGAATGATATCCCCTGCTGAGGCCACAAAGTCTGCCAAGTGTCAAGGAGATAGGTGCAGGGGCTTGGGGTAAACTGCACCCCACATTCTTGAAAGCAAAACTCATGTCACGTGTATGTGTTAAGCCACAATGGGGTCAAAACTGCAGGCTTGCTAGCCCCAGTGGAGGTCACAAAGCCTGCCAAGTTTCAAAGAGATAGGGACAGGGGTTTGGGAGAAATTACCTCAAGCTGTGGACAAGCAAAACTCATGGCATGTGTGACACTGTGTGTATTAAGGTGCAGCAGGATGAAAGCTGCAGGCCTGCTAGCCCCTGCTGAGGCCACAAAGTCTGTCAGCTTTCAAGGAGATCAGTGCAGGGACTACTGGGTTCTGGGGCCCTTCACCTCTAGCTGCTGACAGGCAAAACTCGTGTCATGGGTACTTGTGCAACTGTGTCTGTCTTGGGGCACATGGCGGGGGGGAGGGGTGGAACTACTGCATGCCTGGCTGCTAGGTCCTGCTGCTGCTACAAAGCCTGCCAGCTGTTAAGGAGATAAGTGCAAGGGGGTTCTGGAGTCCTGCAGCCCTAGCTGCTGACAGGCAAAACTCGTGCCATGGGTGCTTGTGCTCATAGGTGTTAACCCTTGCTCATTAACTCATTATCCACACTAGCTACTGTGTTCCCAATAAATCATGATTCACTCAGGGACCAGCTCAATACACAGTAGCTAGTGAGGATAATGAGTTAATGAGCAAGGGTTAACACCTACAAAACCACAGACTAAGGAGAGGAAAGAATCAATACAGAGCCAGGAACTGCTTCTGCCCCAAGGCAGAGACAGTCAGTCCCACAAGCACCCATGTCATGAGTTTTGCCTGTCAGTAGCTAGGGGTGCAGGGCTCCAGACCCCCCCCCACCCCCGCACCTATCTCCTTAGCAGTTGGCAGGCTTCATGGCTGCAGCAAGGCCTATCAACCAGGCCTGCAGTAGTTCCACCCCCCAACCCCCGCCTTCCCCAAGACAAACACAGTTGCACAAGCACCCATGACACAAGTTTTGGCAATGCAGGCTCAGGGCTCCCTGCCCTGCTGGCCTCCCCCTGGGAGCCCTGTGCTGGCTGCGCCACCATGATGTGGCACCCCCTGCCCACCCAGCAGTAGCAGGGGCAGCAGCACAGAGTTGTGTTTCCTACTGCTGCTGGACAGGCAGGGGGCACCTCACCATGGAGGTTCAGCCAGCATGGGGCTCCCACAGAGAAGGCGGCAGGGCGCTGCAGGGATGCTGTTTGAACTTCTGTACAGGTCATTTTTTTCCCTGAGGAGAACAAATCTTAGATAGTTGTCTTGGATGAGTTAAATGTGTGTATGCAGCCTAGATTTACTTCCCACTCAGCATTAGGGTGAACATGCTAACCATAGATTTCAAAATGGTCCTTATTGTGTCTGTACCCAAGAAGGTCTGAATTGGACATTGGGAAAATCCAGCAATTTTGGAAACACTTAAGCAATCTCTGCATGCATGAGAACCAGTAGTGCAGCAGTGGGTTGGCCTGCCATGGGGACCTATGCCAAAGAGCATTTTGAAATGGAAAGAGGTCTACTCTGTTGCTAAATTGCAAAAGAAAGTGTCCCATTGCCCAGTGTTTTGCTTAAGAATGGAGGAGTTCATTATATTCTAGTTTTTTTGTGGAGAAAGTTAAGAGGTGACTTGATCACATAGCTGTGCAGGGAGGAGATATTTGATGGTGGAGAGCTCTGGAGATTCCAGCCACTAGGTTTTGTCATGCTTTGGTCTGCTAGATTAAAGTCAGAAAATGTGGATTAGAAATAAGTAAATCAGTATGAGTAAGAAACCATTGCAGCTGATTTACCAGGCAAGTGGTAGATTAGTCGTCAATTGACAACTCAGTTGTCATTCTAAAAGATACAGAATTTATTAATCTTTTAGTGAAGGGTCAGTGCAGTGGATCATCCTGGTCTCTCCAGGCTTTTCAGTCTCTAAGGTCTACATATGCTGAGAGAACCTTTGGAAAATTGGTAATTATAGCCTGTGATTGTAGGATCTGCAATATGCTGTGCAGTTCGCACCTTGAGCAAAGTGTTCAAAGGTGACCCTCTGTGTTAAATTATACCTCAGTTAAAGTTACAGCATTTGTGGATTCTATCAGTGCAGAGACATAAAGTGAAGAAAATGTGTAAGAGTGAATACACTATTATCAAATTTAGCAATAGGAAGAGGCACTCCATGTTCTTTAATACCTGCATTATGTGTTCTTATTATAGCATATAAGTATATAGATTTAACTTAACACAGTGATTATTGTTTTAAAGAGATTGCTTTCGTGGCACCATTACAGGAGAAATAATTTCTCAGGTGGGTTTTAACAACAATAGGTATAAATAGTAATCTAATTGTACTTAGGAGAGATTTATAGTGCTGATCACTTCTGCTTTAAAATTCAGGAGGACTGACACGAGCAATCAACACATCCCATCCTGAGAATCCATCTTGGTATTGTAAAAACTACCTGCCAGTTGCTTGTCAGCAGAATGACATGCCACACTGCACACACTGTTTAAACAACTGGCAGTCCAACATTGCATTTACTTCAATGCGAAGGCATAGGACCTAAAAATATTTAAAATAAGAGGGCCCTGGCAGACTTTCTGTTAAATGAGTGGTGGGTTGTAAACCACCATCTTAACAGTCGCACCTTTTGCAATTCTGCATGTGTGTGGCAGGAGGCACGACTGTAAGATCAGTGATCATGATCCCAGTGGCACCATACTGCTGAGGCCCCCAGAGCTAGGAGTGCAGTGAAGCCCTTAGCTCAAATGTGCTCCTGTGGCAGGGGGCACTTGTTATCCAAGCAGGGCTTCCAGCTGCAGGAGTGCATGGAGCCCTTGGCTCTGTGCTTTCCTGGCTGAATGCCCCAATTGGCCGATCGGGCTCCTAGTCAAGGACTCTATGTGCTTCCACAGTTGGGAGTTCTGATTGGCTGACTGGGCTGATCAGCTAATCTGAACCCTTGGGATTTGCCACATGTTCAATTTATGCTCTGGGAACCAGCCGCACTTGGGAAATGCCAGAATTAAGGATGCTTGTATAACCTTAACTTGTTCACAATTGTACACATGCATTCATTATAATGCATATTCGTTTTTTTTCACAGAGCCTCAGCCTCCTTCAGTGCATAGAATGCAATCTCTGAGAAAGAAAGAGGTTGTGTACTAAGAGAAGTTGGCCTGTATGACCTCTACTATACTAGTTACAAAAGTTTGTAGTGAATGTGGCAGTGGACTTGGGGAGTTGGGGAAAAGGGTGGTCTCATAATTAAGTTAAATGGTGCTCTGAAGTTCTATCCCTGCTTTGGCTTTAGAGTTTCTTGCTGATGGGGCAGAGGAGACCTAACTAGTATGCTGAAAAGTTAGTATGTCATCACAGAATTAAAGACTGGATCAGAATGTGTAAAGACAAGGTTAATTTTGTCATTTCCTAGCTTTAAGGTTGCAATGCCAAGCATTAGTGTCCTTGTAACCTAGTTTTGTGACAGTGAGTGTATCACTTTTGAGGTCATCTTTAAAAAACCCCAAATAGCACAGATTCTATCATATATTGTTTTGACTGGGACTGTAAATTTAAATCTGCTACACAGAGGACAGCCACTTAAGATACTGCATTAACTAATAGCAGCAAAAGGTTAATATCCGTTATATGTGACGCATACTTTGGCTGAAGTTTTCACAGGTATTTGCTGATGGGAGATGAATGATTCTCAGGAGTCCTAGAGTGACAGCCAAGCTCTGGAGCTCCAACAGGGAAAGTCTTATCCATTTTCCCCCAAATCCCTACAACTAAAAATTCAGTATGTAAAGTATAGGGCAACCTTATAGGAAATTCTACCAACCCACCTGTGATATAAATTCTACCAATCCACCTGTGCTATTGCTTTCTTAGTGTGATATCTTTAATTGAACCATCTGTGTAGTTGGGATAGAGACAGATAAACCTCTGAATTCAAGACATTTTGTCAGGTCACTTGTCAAATACCTTGCATGTGAAAGCTTGTCTAACTGTCCCAACTACACAGTTGGTCCAATAAAAGATATTACCCAAAGAAACTCTTGCCTCTTGTAATTTCTGGGCTGTCATGACTACAACATCAGTCTTATGCTACCATAAATTGCTATGAAAGAGGATTGTCTGTGGGTCTTTCATCACTTCCCTTTTCAGTTCAGGAAGCAAGACCCATTCAAATCCTCTTACCAGAAACGTAATTCAAATATAAATTGAGACCATCAGAACTGCCCTGATTATCCTTCCAAAAGCCTGTCACTCCAGGTGCTGCTTCTGCAATACCCTCCCGTTCTGCCTGCTGTTCTTCACATGCACATCTGGGGCAAGAATTACTAAATTCTGCCTCAAATACCAGTGCCTGCATGACATGAGTTTTGCTTTCAAGAATTTAGGGTGCAGTTCCCCCCAAACCCCTGCACCTATCTTTTTGAAACTTGGCAGGCTTCATGCTCTCAACAGAGGCTACCACTCCTGCAAGGTTCATCCAAATCAGACAAAAAACAACAAAGTTATAGGTAGTTGATTGATTCACCATTATACCCTATGGCTGGATCTCCAAAGCAGCTCCATGGAGCCGCTTCGGCGGAATTGAAGTGGGAAACCAATCCAGAGCTCTGGATCAGATCCCTGGCATCTGAAGTAGCCAGATCCAAAGCCAAATCAAATAGCTGCCTATTCACACAGGCCTAATAGGCACCCCATGTGCCTAACTTCGCAGTTTTTGCTGTTGGGATCAAATAGTGCCTTTACAATGCAGGGGAAAAAAGAATGAAAAAACTTTTATTGATAGCTCTTAAAGAACTAGCAGAACTTTGAATAAAGAATCAAAAGTGTGTTTGTACAAACTATGTGATGAACTTTCACTCACTTCAGTGAGAATGCCATATGTTGAGAACTTGTAGGAAAGGACACTTACTGGAAACTTATCATTTCAAATTGTTACTGTGGGGGAAAATGTTCTGTTTGAAATACAAAAGAAAACTCAGTGCGGTAGGAGTTTAAAAGGCAAAATAAAGCTTACTACTTTAAGTGCTGCAGTAAAATATTGTCTCTTTTTGAGATGAGGTGTTGGATTCAACAGGTTTGTGCTGTTACACATTAAAGTTTATTGTCACATTGTTATCTTGTAGTAGAGGTGATTCTAGATAAGTGTGGGTGATTACAGATGGTAGAGATTAATCCATTGGGTCCATGCGAGGCAGATACAGTGGTTAAAATATACAAGTAATACATCAAATTTCATATCACAGGTAATGAAAAATTCCCGTTTTTATTTCAGGCTCATTCTTTGCCAACTGGAAGAACTAGTTTTTCAAACTGGGACCTTGAACCAGTAAAATACTTAAGAATATGCTTCACTTAAAATATATGAATAGTCAGATTCCCTTCAGTGGGGTTATGTGTTTTGAGTTAACATTAGGAACATATTTAAAAACTTTGCTAGGTTGGGGCATTGCTCTTTTCCAGTGAGAAAAGGTGCTTAGGTTCAGCTAAAATTTGTCATTGTCTTGACAAACAAGGAATATCTGACTTTATTTTTTTAAATCTGTGTGGTATTGTCCAATTTATAGTTTATTACCATATTTCTTCACATGTTACAACCTTTTCCCCAAAAATCAACTCTCCTTCCTCCAAAATTCTGTGTCTTAAGTGAGGGAAACTGATTTTTGCACCAGAACTGAAGTATAGGGATCCTAATAGCTTCATAGGGATGCTATAATGGTGCCAGGTGGTCCTTCTCTCCCAGCTAGGCATGGAGAACTGCAATGTGCTTTTCAGAGTCACAGTTAGTTTTACCAGTGTCACAGCCACTGCCAAAAACTGAGCCAGAAGCTGCTGGCAATTCAGCAGTGGCTGTGAGAGGGTAGCTTCGGCTGAGCTTTGGTTAGGATTTATTAGAGCTGTGTGACACTTTGGTCTCTGACTGGATTCAGTAAAGATTCAGACCAATTCAGTGGCCAGATCTCCAAATCTGAATCAAATCAGGAGATCCTTTAATTTCTCCGTATTGAATTGGAACCCTCTGAATCAATTTGGAGAGATTCAGAAAGATTTGGTGGTTCAGACATAGACACAGCTTTAAATGTTTTTTCTACATACCTCAAAGTACTCATCAACAATGAGATGGTGGGATGGATGAAGCATTGCACAGGAGCGCAGGGGGCTCCCCAATGTGCTTGGCAGCAGATCTGAAAGTGGTTCAGAAGTACTTACGGTCCACTTCCATGTTTGCTGGGGGGGCTCCCAACATCGCCCCTGGCTTGGTAACTGGTGCCTCCTGGGTCTATGGAGGGCAGCCAGGGTCCCCCTGTGGCTGATCACTGAGCCAGGGGGATGTGGGGAACCCCCGCATGTTCCCCGGCTGACCCAGAAGTGGACTGGAAGTACTTCTGGTACAGTTCTGGCTTCAGAGCTGAGCATGCTGGCGGCCCCCACATCACCCTGGCTCAGTGATCAGCCTGTGGGGTGCTCCATCTCCCCCAGCATCACAGCATTCATGAGACTCACCTGCTACCTCCAGGTACGTAGAAAAAACATTTAAAGCTGTGTCTATGGCCAAATCACTGATTCTCTGAGTCACCATTGAATCTTCAAATTCAAATTCAGCTAAATCAAATTGGGGATACTGATCCAAATCAACTAATTGAATCACTGTCCCCAATTTGGTCCAAATCCAAATCCAAATCCAAATCGAATACTGTCCATTTTACACACCCCTACGATTTAGCCACATGGTCAGTATCCCCGGGGGTCAAGTTTTAGCTGTGACTCTTGAAAATGTTTTCTTGCTTCTGCCTTTCCAAAACAAGATACATGGAGGTATATGGAGTATGTGAAAATACTGTGCAATCTTCACTGTCTCGAGGTGACTCCTATTTACATTACAGAAGCACTGGTGCTAGGGCTTTTTAGTAACAGCTGTAGGTCTAAGATTTCCCTACTTATTAGAGCTATTGTGCCTATCTAATAACTAAAATCTTCTAGGGCTTTAGTGAAAAGCTTGATATCAAGTGTTTCTGTTTTTTTTTCTATCTTTCAAATTTAATTAGTCATCAAAGGCTCTTGTTTGGTGATTGCAGCTCCCATGAATCAAACTTCAGTACCAGAATGAAGAAAGTAATTGGATCAAAGAATACAGTTTTTAAGTAGTTGTACCTAGGAATACTTAAATATTACTTTGCTATTCAAGTCCTTTTCATCCTTATATATCAAAGTGCTTAAAAAATTGTATATAAATTGTGGGGCATATGAGGTGTACAGGAGTGGAGGGATGTGCTGAAGGTCACTTATACAAGTCAGTGGCATAGCCAAGAATAGATTATTTAATGTACTGGAGATATTTGTGGAGCTTATCTGTCTCTTCTAGAATGGACGGCTATAGGACTGACTACTTTTCAGAGAAGGTAGGCAGAACTCTGGGGCCTGAGTCCATTTAACCCAGTATGTGATCCAATGCAAATCATTTTGGGCCTGGACAGATGTAATAATTGAAATATTTACAAGTGAAGTGTTACAGCCTCCTCTATCACCAGCCTGGAATCCTGGAGGCTGCAGTGATGGGGATGGGAAGTAGACGGGGGGGAGGGGGGGGGGAGGAAGCAGACAGCTGGAGATAAGCAGTGCGGGTTGTATAGGATCCACTGACCCACCTGCTGGGAGTCTGAAACTCCAGCTTCAGTCCTGTCTATAATTCCTTTCTGGCTTTGCTACACATTAATTTTAGGCAGATCATAGAGTTTTTAACCACTGGATTGACCACACTTTAACACCTGAAACTAGCTTTAAGCACTCTTTAGGCGGTTTAAAGTTATGCCACTTTAGGGCAGGTTAAACCCTGATCCATGTTACCCAGTTCATGTTCCGTTACTGTGTGGTCAGTCCCCACAGATGAGCTACCCAAACTGCATCCCAGGCCAGTGTCCTGTCCCTTGTCTTCCTATTCTGTGTGGATGAACTTTCTCCCTCCTGAACTTTACTGTTCATGGGTGGTCCTGGCACTAAGCCAACTTCCCCTCCTGCCACTGGGGATGCGACCTTCCTGCTCCCAGGGATGCAACCCCATGCAAACAGCCTTCAGAGCACATGACAGCTAGCCAGGTCACAGGGCATGTTCAGGTTTGGTAGTGGTAGCTAGGGCAGATGGGGGTGAGGAACAAGGTAGAGGGCCAGATTGGGTCCCCATGACCTGAGGCTTCCTTCCTGGGACAGGGGCAGTCACTTCCCTAAAAGTGCCTTCCCTCACTGCTCCCACCTCCTGGCCACCCCAGGAAGCATGACCCCCAACACCTCAATCCCAGTTTATTTGACATGAGACCTTCTTCAATTAACTTCCTCTTTATTTTTTTAAATTTTTCTTCTTTTTATTTTATCCTTCAGTGGCTGGCTGACTTCATTTTAACTCTCCCCCCCTCCCCCCCATTTCCTTTTCACTGCCCATTTTTTGCCCCCCCCCAAGCCACCTCTCCAACACGCCCCACCTAGAGCAGGGGTACAAACCTGTGCTGGCCTATAGTGGCAACTCACAGCTGTAGGTCCTAATCAGGCCCCTGCCCACCAGCCCTGTACTGCAAGTCAGAGCTGTGCAGGTGGGGGACAGTCAAAGAAGGTTTTTAGCCTTGAGGTATGACTGCTTCAAACTCAAGCTAGCACTAACGCTGATCAACAAGTTAGCAGCTCAATGTACAACATGTAACAACCTTTCTCTCAGTCAAGCAGGGAGATAAAGGAGACTGAAGTTGAAGGGCCCAGTTCCAGAGCAGGTGGGAACCCGGGGAGTTGACAGGGTCTGGTTTTGGGAAAGCCTAACTACAGATTTGGCATGCGCAGGGGTCCCACTGGGGATCTAGCAGTGCCCTGGGACCATGGGCTGGGACTTGGTAGATTGGACAGCTGGCAAGTTGCTCATCCTGATCTCCCTTCCTCCACTGGGTAGATATAACAAAAAGTCAAATGATCCAAAATAGTACTTCATTTAAAAAAGTATTATTCCGGCCACATCCGGAACATTTTAAAGAGCATTCATGCCAGTAGAGCTGGCCCTTTTGAGACATTTCAAAGGTGTTTGGGATGTTTTAATTATGTCCATCTGCACCCCTGGGTTTCAGACCCCCCTCCCCCACCTCAGTGTGATAAAAACAGGCTTTTAATACCTAAACTAAAAAATTGCAATCCCTAAATTCCTGCAGAGTGGCCACCTAACCTGCAAAAAACCTGGTTTAGATCTGCCCATGTCAGAGAAGGTAGGCATTGAAGTTGGGTCACGGAGCAGTAAGGAAGAAAAGATTCATTACATCATAAAGAACACACAGGAGAGAGCATGATTCCATTCTAACTATATTCTTGTTCCAGGAAGTTGTGTTTTAAACAGACATTCAGAAAATAAAGCAGATTATTTCCTGGAGCAAGCAACAGAATTCATAAACTTCCCTATCAATCTAGTGACATAACCATTAGACTTCAGAGTCTCAGTCAGAGATGGGATTTCAGCCACCCCTCTACTTAGCATTTTATTCTATCTGGCTAGAGCTAGGCAGCTCCCTGCTCAGTGTGCATTGGTTTGAATAATCTTTTTGAGTCACCTAACTGAGTCATCAGTCCCATGGAATGCCCATGCCCACTACGGACAGGGAGATCCAGGTAAGGGAGATCCCCTGCCCTCCATCAATGCTGACCTTGTGAAGGAACACCTTGACAAGCTGGATACTGTCAAGTCAGCTAGCCCTGACAATCTACACCCCAGGCTACTTAAGGAGCTGGCAAGCATCATAGCCCAGCCCCTGGCACGGATCTTTGAGAACTCCTGGTGCTCTGGTGTAGTGCCCGAAGACTGGAAGAAGGCCAATGTGGTGCCTATCTTCAAGAAAAGGAGGAAAGTGGATCCAGCAAAGTATAGGCCCATCAGCCTGATCTCTATCCTGAGGAAGATCTTAGAAAAGTTTATTAAAGAGACCATCCTTAATGGACTGGCTGATGCCAACATCCTGAGGGATAGCCAGCATGGGTTTGTTGCAGGTAGGTCTTGCTTGACCAATCTCATTTCCTTCTACAACCAGGTGACCTATCACCTGGACAAGGGAAAAGAGATTGATGTCATATATCTTGACTTCAAAAAAGCCTTCAATCTGGTATCCCATGATCACCTCTTGGTGAAACTGGTCAGTTGTGGCCTTGGGTCTACCATGATCCACTGGCTGGGAAATTGGCTCTGTGTTTGGACCCAGAGGATAGGAATTGATGGAAGTCAATCATCATGGTGCCTTGTGACCAGTGGGGTCCCCCAAGGCTCTGTCCTTGGACCCATATTGTTTAACATCTTCATTAATGGTGTGGACATTGGAGTCAGAAGCGGACTGTTCACTGATGGCACCAAATTCACCGATGGCACCAAACTTCGGGGCAAAGCATCCACACTTGAAGACAGGAGGGCAATCCAGGCTGACCAGGAAATGGGCAGATGATGACCTGATGGTGTTTAACACTGGAAAATGCAAGGTTCTTCACATTGTGAGGAAAAACCTGCAGCATTCTTATAGGCTCGGCAGTGCTACACTTGCTAGCACTATGGAAAAAAGAGACTTGGGGGTCATCATTGACCACAAGATGAACATGAGCCTTCAATGCGATGCTGTGGCTAGTAAAGTGAGCAAAATGCTGGCTTGCATTCATAAATGCTTCTCAAGTAAATTCCAGGAATTCATTCTCCCCTTGTACTCGGCCTTGGTGAGGCCGCAGCTGGAGTGCTGTGTCCAGTTTTGGGCCCCACAATTCAAAAAGGATGTGGAGAAGCTTGAGAGAGTCCAGACGAGTGCCACATGCATGATCAGAGGTCAGGAAAACAGACCTTACGATGACAGGCTGAGATCCATGGGACTCTTTAGCCTGGAAAAGTGTAGGCTCAGGGGTGATCTGATAGCCACCTATACGTTTATCAGGGGTGCCCACCAGGATCTGGGGGAATGTTTGTTTACCAGAGCACCCTAATGGATGACGAGGTCGAACAGTCATAAACTACTTCAAGACGGTTTCACGCTGGACATGAGGAAGAATTTCTTACTGTCCGAGCACCCGAGGTCTGGAATAGCCTGCCATCCATCGGAGGTGGTTCAAGCACCTACACTGAACACCTTCAAGAGAAAATTGTATGCTTATCTTGTTGGGATCCTATGACCCCAGCTGGACTCAATGATCTTCTGAGGTCCCTTCCAGTCCTAATGTCTATGAAATCTATGAACTCTCCCTAAGCATTGTACAGAGCCCAAACATCTGCATTGGTGCTTTGGGTTCCATGCTGGGGGCCAAGTGCTGAAAACTTTGGCACTGCAGTGCCTAATTTTATAGACATCTATGATTTTTATTGGATATGTCTATTAAAACCTAAGGATCCTACTGCCACTAAAGAAGATAAAATTTTCACAGACTGAACAGGAAGCAGGATGCGGCAATTTTTTTATGGCCACATTTTCATTGTCTGTGCAAAGGATCAAATATGTTCTTGAGATTTCCTGTTTTGAAACTACAATATTTCATATTCTTAGATATGAAGTAAGAAATTTTGTTTTGAGATCATTTTCTTAATTCTGCAACTTTCCTCTTGGGTTTGATCAAAATATGATGTTCCCTTTAGAAAACAGCACTGCTGAGGTTTTGATGGGCATCATCCTATCTTGGTTTAAAGTACATCAGACAGAGAGAGAGATTGAAATAAAAGGTTATATAGAAAATATATATCTGGAAAAATTGTTTTTTAGAGCTGGTATTCTGGTTCTTGCCTATGTTTGAGTCTTGTATAAACCAAAAGCTTTGTTCCTTGTTTGGGTTAGTGGCAGTGAAGTCTTTAACTTTCAATATGTAAAATGGACTCTGCCATATGGGGTGGGTTCAAATGAATTCACAAGTGTGGGGTGTTTCCTGGGATTTCTCTAGGAGTTCACAAACATGTGCTGCTGCTAGTTGTCCCCAGGGAGATGCATATGCATGCTCATCTGGACATGCCTGTAATGTCAGAGATTCTTCTGGAATCCTGTATTTTGTGTCATTTTTCCTGGTTTCATTTGAATGAACCTCTTCAATTTCCTGCTTTTATGTCATGGAGATCATAATTAGGGGTCTATCCAATGGTGGCTGGCTTATTTCGCAGGTAGGTCACCAGGCCTGCTGCCATTTTTGCAGGCTGATTGTGCTGGGCCTCCCCCCACACCTTTGATTGGTTGAGAGGCCCTAGTGGCCTTGCCCTTTGCTGCTGATTGGCCCTACCCTTTCTGCTGATTGGTTGAGGGCTCTCTGTCATGCTAATTGGTGAAGAGGGTGGGGCTACATGACAGGTAGTCCGCTCAGCCAATCAGCAGCAAAGGGTAGGGTACAGCCTTCTTGGGCTTCCCTTCATGCTGGCAGCCCCCATGCAGGGATAGGCTGAAGAACCATGAGGACTCCCCAGTGGGAGCCAGCATGTTATTTTCAGTGAGGTTCTACCCCTCCCTCTCCACTGTAGATTTGTTAGGCATTGCCCAATTTTGCGGGCAATGCCAGATTTTGCCATTTCCACAAAATCTGCAAAATCGCAATTTCGGTAGGTACTTAATTGTAATGGAAATCAGGCAGGATCATCCTAAATGGAGAGACCCTCTGTACAGAATATATAAGGTGTCAGGGCATATATAAGTTACTCTGTGTGTGTGGTTTGGTTTTTGCAGAATGGCAGTGTCTTGTAACTATAATTTTTAAAGACAGTGTTAAATCTCCATTTGTTTTAACCATGGAGTACAAGGAAAGAAAATGTTGAGATAGGTTTTAAGAATCTGACTAATAATTATGATGACTGCTACATGTCTCATCTAGGTAGTAAGCTGTAGATTGCAGAACAGAACTGGAGCTTATAAAGTTGAGATAGGACTCACACTGTGCTGAGGCTTAAGCAGGAGGATGTGTATCTAAAGGAGAACAGACATGCAGCTTTCAAAGGAGGGAGGAACTGGCTGTCCTATTCATGACCCTTCCCTGTTGACTGGCCAAGAAGGAAAAGTAGCTTATATAGCACACCTATACTTCAAAGTGGGTTGGGTAGCACCCAGTAATGGAACAGAATGAAAAAGGGAGGAAAAAGCAGGAATTAAAAAGTGTACCCAGATACACACAGTGTGCTGATTCTTGCCTTTGGGAACTTGTTTTACTACACTGGTTAGCTGAATCATGAAGTTGTTTTTATATATTCCCTCTGAGACATTCAGGCTCTTAAAAATTCTTGGCAGAAATCCAGTTATTCTACAGAAATCTGTTCCACTCAGCCTCTAGGATTTCAGCATGGGATTTGCTGTCAGACTTTTAGGGCCTGATTCATAGCAAATTTTCACATCATTTATATGGGACTTTTAAAGAATTTACTCAGAGAGAGGCATACACACACACACACACACACACACACACACACACATACACACACTGCTTAGAGGCAGGAATTTCCCAGCTTTATTTAGGGCGAAGGAGAAGAGTGTTTTCATAAATCCCTTAACAATTTCATGCATTCATTTCTGCCCAAATACTATTCAGCATATACCTGCACAAGTCTTCATTTTTTTCCTGTTTGGAAGGGATGTGCAATGTTTTAATTGGCTTGTAAAGACTGGAGGGACTGGGGGAGAGAGAAATCCTCCACAGCTGAAATGTATAAAAAAAAACTTGCAGGCTTTTTATATTGTGTGAAAGGAGATGGGCCCCTTACTACTGTAATTATTTGCTTCTCCTGCTCCTTCACTCACAAAGACCCTTTTCTATGATAACTCTGTACTTCATTCCTTTAAACCTCATGTCAAGTTCTGACATGGATGGCCTGAACTTGCAGCCAAACACCTGCCTTAGAAAGCTGTCATTCTCCCTCTCAAATATCATAGCTGTAGGTGTCATCCATCTTGTCAGAGTTCGAAAAAGCACCCTCCCACAACACCCTGCCCCCCGAGACACCCTCCCCATTTCCAACTCCCTTTGCCTCACTGGAAAGCCCATTTCTTGTAACTTCACTTGAATTCTTGGCTCCCTGACACGGTGCCTCCTGACACTGTCAGAACAGTATCTCTCTCTGCTCTATTTCCCAGAGTAACGGGAAAAAGGAAACCTGAAGGTATTCATTTTTTTTAACAAAATCCTAAACCAGCTACTGTATCTGTCACTTCAGGCTTCTGAATTTCATTACTGTTGACAGAGATGTATGACAAATCCTAATTGAGGATTTGCACCTGTGGCACTACGGTGACTGCGTCTTTTTGGATCTGGTGGATGGCTCCTTTCCCATTCTCTGCTGTTCAGAGGAATCCATCTGTAGACTCAGTGAATTGGGATTTTAGGAAGGTGAAGGGGTTGTGAAGGCTCTGAAAACCTGTTTGCCTGAGGAAGAGTACATTATGGTGTGAAAATATCTTCCAGTTTGTAAATTGCAAACAAGCATAATCAGAAAAGAGAGGGAACTTCCCTCTAGAATTACTATTGCTCCCTTTTCTCTGTGCGAGTATACTTATATACACACCAAATATATAAAAATAATGTGCATGTATAAACTGCCATTTGGGATAATTGCACCATGCATATAGGTAGAAATGTTACTGCTCTCCTCATAATCACGTTTTCAATGATTTACAGTATGTAGTATGTGGTTTATGTGTAGACCAGTAGAGTTGCATTGAGCTCTGTCCACAAACTGTTCTGAAGTGCACACCTGCAAAAAACCTGGTATCTTGTTTTGACTAGAGCATGCAAATTGCCCAGTGGTTTGTGGTGGCAGTTCATCTGAGCTGTCAGTCCGTTACAGACCACCAGTGTGCTACCAACACTTGTTCACCACACTGCCTCTCACCATTGCCACACCACAGACCACACATGCTATCGCACCACACAGGCAGAAAGGCTGACTCAAAGGTCACTAAATACTGTTACATTCTCTGATGTGCTGTAATTGCAGAAGTCACACCCATGGCTTACCCATGTATTGCAGAATTTCTACTGGAAAATTTCCAAAGATCTTTTGGAAATATGTAATATTGTAAAATCTAGAACTACTTTTGTACTAGATAAAGCCTTATGACCTACAGGGTCTCTAAACTTTGAATGGGGTCAATTTATGTCTAACCTTAGTGTACCTGCACACTGATGCATTATTCCTTTCTAGCACTTGTTGTGGGGATCAGGGCATGCAAATAGGGATGGGATCAGATGCAGCCATGTTCTTCCTGTTCTTTCTGTATAAGATCACAGAGATGGTATACTATGGGAGTGAGGCTGCACAATTCACAGATCTGGTATAGTATGAGACCTGCCCTTAAGTGCCCCTGAACTGCTGTAAGTGATCTGTCTCTCAGATCCTTCCCCTATACTAAGAAGATAGGAGTGGAAGGGCTCTTCTTGGTCATAGAGTTCAGTGCCCTACTATAGGCATACATGTCCTGTAATCTCTTTCATAAACTGGATAATCCCTTTAATAAAGATCTACAAATATTTCTTATATCTCTCTTCCGCCCCAATAATCTGTGACTCACCCTTCAGGTCCCCATTCCATACAGTGTCCTGGACTCCTGCCTTACCACATTTCCCCCTGGTTTCTCTAGCAGTTGGAGTCAGGAAGAGGTCATCTTGTACTATAAATGTTTACACAATAAACTTTGCTCCTTGTATACTTAAAGACAACCTTCTTTATATTCTTAACCTCCTAGTGAACCTGCCCCAAATATTTTGAAGCCCTTCTCCTCAGCAAAGGCTGCAGAAAATAAGTGAAATGTTTAGGTCAGGCTATTTTAAGCACAGTGTGTGTAGACACCAAGAGCTTCTGCAGGGTTGCTCACACGCTAGTAGACATTACTGTGTTTGACCAATCACATTCTGCCACTTCATTGATAGAAATCTGATGACTGCTTCACCAGGCTTCTGATGCAGATTGGATGTCTCTTTAAAGTCCATATTTCTGGAGCCCTATGATTTGAACAAGAATCTTGCATTTCATTAAAAAGATAAAGGAAGTTCTTAGCTCTCATAGTTATATAGAAAAGCTGGGAGCCACAAAGCCTAAAGGCTCAAAATCCAGAGGACAAATAAAATACCTTATTTTTTTTAGTCATTCTCTTGATTTGGGAGTGGGAAGCAGAAAGCATTACTCAATTTGTAAAATTTTTGAAGTCACAAAATTGAAATCACTGCTTTGTAAGTTCTCTCCTTCCCATACTGACTGTTCCAGCTCATTCTCTTATACTTCCTGTGGTTTGACTTTGCTCTCCCTGCCCCCTTTTCCCCATTTTGGATCCCTGCCCCCTTTTCCCCATAGTGGATCTGAGGGGTGGGGATGCAGTTGCACTCTCTTCCCCCTTTGATGCTTACTCCACCCAGGCTTTAGAAGCAATTGTATGGGGGCAAGGGGAGGGCAGCAGCATTTCTATTTAAGCAGTGGCTGAGGAAGTCAGTTGCCTTCATGGTTTATTGCCAACTTCCTGATTCCTGTTAATCTCTTCACTCCACACATGTTGATTATCCTCTCTCTTTTTTAATGATCTCTGTTCCATTGTTTAAACTATCTTTTCTTCTGAAATTCTGCTGTCTACTGGCCATTCCTGATAATGTCTCAATTTCATACCTCGGAAAATTGTTTTTAGCTTTAGGTAAAAGCCTTAACTCAGGTGTGGTAACATTTAACTTGGGTGTGGAAATGACTGACAGTGAAATACTGGATGCACAGTTAAGATGCTCAAGGTGAGATTTTGCTTTACAAATCTGAATAAGAGACATATTTAGCTATAATGACTGCTGGACTCATGATACAATCTCTTTTGACTATTTCAACTTTTTTGCCTAATTTTTTGTATTTTTTTTAAAGATTAAATATAATCTAGCAAATCAGCGCATACTCCAATAGTTCACAGCAAGTAAAAATCCAAAACTCTGATGCTGCAATCTATTGATTCTGAAGACACCAAGAGATATCCCATCAAGTATATAATGTCAAGCTGGCTCCCAAGTAGGTGTTTCCTGAGTATCAATCAAGTTCCTGAGATGTTCCACCCAGATAACCCCTTGTCAATAGAGAGGACAATTTGATTTACACTATTGAGAATGAATGCCTGAAAGAAGCTGAACTGGGGATATAAAAATCTGTAAAAGAAGCAGCAGTGTATGTGCTGACACCACCTGCTTTCTTCTGGAGAGGCTGAAGGAGGAAGATCGTCTCCCTTCAAGGATCGTGCTGAGAACTTTGACCTGTCAGCTTTGCAACCCAAGTGCCTTGGACTGGTGAGATCCCAGCTCTCTCTCTCTCTTTTCTCTTCTCTCTCTCTAAGCATAGATTTCTGAACTTGAACTGTATTAGTTAAGCTTGAGCTAAGTTTCCCCAAATACTTAGTGAAACCAGGGTATACTGTGACTGTTTGTGTTTGTTTTTCCTTTGCATGTCTATTACTACTAGTGTCAATATATATTTAATCTACTTAGCAATAAATAACTTTTATAGTCAAACTGGTGGTAATTGGGTATATTTTACCTTCTTTACTTCTCTTTTCCCCACTTGCTCTGCAGCACCGCCCCTCTTACCTAAGCTAAAGATCCCTGTGAAGCCCCGAAATACTGTGGGGTCTGCTCATCAAGAGGCTAAAAGATTGGGACGTGCTGAGTTTGAAACACTTAAGGGGATCAACTTGTACAGGCTGATTGACCCAGTTTGGCTCAGACGTGCCCTAATGAACTGAATGGTGGCCCATAAGGGTGTCATCTGGACACCCAGCCAGATTCAGAGGTATTCTGTTTAACTGTGTGCTTGTGACTGACTGTAGTTTATTGTTGCTCTGATGAACTGATTCTTGGCATATGAGGGTGTCAGCCTGTCCATGCTGATCAACCTGGCCAGCTCAGGTGTGTCACGTTAATTTGTGTATGTGTGTGTGTGTGACTGATTTGGGGACTGGAGGAACCCAGCCCCACTGAACTGAGTCCTGCAAGATAGCTCCATCGGGGGGTTAGGGCTTGCAGAAGGGAGAGATACAGCTCCATATAGAAACACAAGTAATACAAGCAGCACATTGATAGAATTACCAAGACCCTAGCCCTAATAAATGAGCACATCCCAAAGTAGCGGGCAAATCTGGTAACAGTTTGTGCACATAAACTGAAAGCTCCAAAATTGGAAGACAAGCAATTTATTATTTTTAAAAGATTTATGACCTTTTTAAAGACAATCTCATAAGTTTTGGGGGGACTTGACTCATGAGTTTTGCATGTGAAAAGGGAAGAAAAGAGAGCCATACACAAGTTGCAGCTATCCAAATCCAAGCGTTACTAAAACAGAAAAATCCATTATTTTTAAATGTAAAAGAAATCTGTTGACATCAGTGGAACTTTTTACATGAACAAGGGGTAAAAGATCAAGCCCTAAAAGGGTAACTTTTATTATTGCTAATGAAAATTCTGATGTCTCCCTCTGTTTATAGACAAGAAATTGGCAAATAGTCAGGAATAGCCTCAGGAACTTAGTTGTAAATAGACATTTTCTTTAAAAATATTGCTTTATGTACAGTCTAAGTAATCTAAAAACTTATAAAGGGTGAATGGTACCACCATAAACATTTTCCTGGCTTTCTGTACTAGGACATAAAGGGCCAGTCCATACTGCCTATGTTCTGTGCCCAGGAATATACTGTGAAGAGTATATCCTGTCTACTCACTCCTTTTCCTTGTGCCCAACTCCTGGAACGAAGGCAGTTTAAGCACACTAGAGAGGTCCTGTGGGTGTGCATGCCCAGTTCTGCTCTTAGATTCTCAGGTATAGGAAAGTGTATGGTGGTGCTCTGTGAAAGCTTTATTGCTTCATCTCTGGGATTTAGCATGCAAGGAGCAGGGGTTGGGTGGTCAATGAGGCTAGGGACAGACACTCAAAAAGCCTGAGCTTGAATTGATTTAATCTTTGCAGATTAGTCTAACCTTCCTAGATTGAATCAGTTTGCAACTGCACAGTCATTCTCTCTGGACTGAGTAAATGCAGGCACATGTCTGTAGTGGCTCTGGCTAGAAGCCGGGGGTGCTACAACAGACCTCCCTTCCCTTCCACAGTGCTGAGTTGAAGTGGAGCATGGCCAGGCCCTGGCAGGACCTATGATTAGGGAGGGGTTTAAACCTCCAGATCCTAGCCCCCAGTTAGCATTCTGAGGCAAAGGGTGGGGTATGCAGTGCATGCATCTGTTGATGATACTGAGCTTTTCAATCTTCCTCTCCCTGCTTCTTGATACTGTCTGAAAACATGACAGGTGAGGGAGCCAGTAGGGGGCTGATAGAGCATTTATCAGCCCATCAGCAAAACAAAAGCCTCTTTCATTAGTTCAAGCTCTTCTTAAACAGTTTTTTCCAAGGAAGGAATGGTGGCACATTACTATCTGTCCTGTTGATTAACTCCAAAAAGCCTTAAGCAGACACTGCCAGTCTGCCAGTCCCAGTGAAATTGGAGACACACACACACAGACACCTTTCAGCATTAGCTAGCATACCACAGGCCTAGAGTCCATGGAGCTGGGGTCTGTGCTGTGGAAGATGGGAGGGAGATAGGGTCCCAGCTTGAGCAGTGAGCAGCAGGGGTGGGGTGAGGCAAAGGGAAGCCAGGCAGACCCTATTGTGCCTGGAGTCT
Organism: Crocodylus siamensis; assembly: GCF_052110815.1. Lineage (NCBI taxonomy): Eukaryota > Metazoa > Chordata > Crocodylia > Crocodylidae > Crocodylus > Crocodylus siamensis. The sequence continues at coordinate 146,856,227 of NC_143397.1, forward strand.
CTGCCAGAGCTCTGACCAGGGAGCAGAGGCACAGGGCCAGCCCTGCTCTTTGGAGCAGACAGCCCAGCCCAGCCCAGCCCAAGGCTGCAAAGCATTTGGGATGCTGGGGGACTCTGGTTTAACTTAAACCAGGAAGGGGTCTGGGACAAACATTGCATAAACTGGTTTGACCTAAATCAATTAAGTCTGATACTACGTTCAACCTGGTTTATCTTAAACCAGTTTCAGCCATTTTGAAACTGATTTATATGCACGGAGTGTCTGTTCTGTTACAGTTTTAAACAAGTTTCTGATCACTTAAAACTGGTTTATGTGTAATGTCTGTCCCTAGCCTGCATGTTTGGGTCCTATGTTTCCACATGGAGCAAAGAGTGAGAAGACATGCCCTAAAACCTTGATAACTGAAGGTTGGGTAGTTTATCTGTCTCCCCCTCTCTAATCAGTGGTTTCTGTTTGGCTCTAGTCCACTTTCTCATGTGAATAGACAATGCCTGATGGATGGAATGATCTAAGGGTTGAATAGCATAATTGAGAACTTTTTTGCCTAACTATATTATTTCCATTATTCCTAGAAGCCTCAGCTGGGGACCAGTTTTATGAGGGACTGTACAAATGAAAAGTAACTTCTATACTAAAGACCTTACACTCTAAGTATTAAACAAGAGACAGCAGATGGATGCAGATTGAGAGATGGGAGGTATGGGGGAAGTATGAGACAATATGAGACAATATTAGTTAGCCTTAGAGGCAGTAGTATCACTGCATGAGAAGTCTAACTGTTGCTAATGTACATGTGTATGCAAGTGTGTGTGTATGTTCATATGTATCATAACAAAGGATTGCTTATGGAGGGATGTAAAGGAAAATAATAAAATGGTTCTGAAAATGTTTCCTGAAACTCCTCACAACGGGAAGCATGAACAAAAATACAAATATGCTTCTTACATTTTCAAATAAATGGGTAGTGAAAGCTGGTATTTTTGCCTGATTGGAAGTAGGGGTTGATGTTTCAGTATTGAGAGGCAGAGGATACAAAGGGCTTTGAAAGTGAAGACAAGCAAATTAAATTGTATGTGATTAAGAGGGGAAGTCCGTAGAGAGATACAAAGAGGGCATGACATGGTCAAGTGATGGGACAGGAAAATGATCTTGGTAGTTGTATTCCACTATTGATGTGATCTGGTCTGTTAAAATCAGAGAACAGTGTGTTATCATAATTGAGATGCTGGAGAATGGGGGTCTGGATGAGAGTGGTAGCTGTGTGGATGCATAGGAAAAGTCTCATCTTAAGGGTCTTATGTAGAAAACCAATTCAGGATTTAGCTATAGCTTGGATAGCAGGGCCTAGAGAGATGTCTGAGTCAAAGATAGCATCCAGGCAATGGGCCTGAATGACAGGCGGGATGATGATGATGTTTTCCACATTATCAAAAGGGGAGGTGAGGGAGTTTCAGTGATTTTTTTTTTTAATTTGAGCTGATGATTAGGCATTATCTCAAAGATGTCAGAGAGACAGGCTATAGAGAAAGGATGGAAAGGATCTGGCCATTTTGGAGTAGAAAAGTGAATCTATGAATTGTCTTCATAAAGATGGTACTGTAGTTAAATTTGAATTTGCAAGTGAGCCTTATAAAACACCCACAGAAAACTGTATAGGTATGAGCAGGATTCTTCTAAGGACACACTGAAGGAGTGATTAGAGCACCAAGGGAGGCCAAGATTTCAAGGTGATGGCTGTGATAAAATGTAAAAGGCACGCCAGAAAGGATGAGGGTGGTATACTTTCTAAGACTTGGAAAATAAGAAGTTCATAGGGAAATTGGAAATAGCAGCTTTCATTAGAGTAAGGGGGCAAGGGAAGGGGAGCCAGGTATAAGAGGATCTAGGATGGGACTGGAGCAGAGGAAATCCAGAACATTACTGGGAGCATAGCACTGAAGGACCCTAGAGATGAAAGGAAGAATGGAGGATAAAGCAGCAGCTGGCAAAGAACGGAGGGTCAAGAGAATGGTATGTGTTTGTAACTGTGGGAGAACTGAAAACATGCTTATGTTGCAAGGGGAAAGTAAGAGATTAAGGAGAAGAGTGAGCAAGAAGAAATCTGGTTCAGGTCAGCAGCACCTGGAAGTTATTAACAACTAATGGCTGTTTGGCCTATGTGAAATGAGTTGCTGGTCTTGCTCCGCTTCCACTGGCCCACATGTTAAACTTGCAAATGAACGGCCTTAGAAAGGATACTAACATTGCTGGGAGGGTTCGGCAGAGGCAAAGGATTGAATAGACATGGGACATGAATTCTCTGTACATCTACAGAATTAGCCCTTCCTAAACAAAGCTGTGGGAACCTGTTGCTGCTGACAATGCCACATCTATTGTTATGCAGATAAATTTGGAGCTTGAGCCTCCAAGTCTGTGGTTTCAACACCTTTCATGAATATTCAGTTCACTTATAAGTAAACAGGAAGAAGGCAGAGATTCACATGTACATGTGCTTTTGTGCAAATGTACTTATGGGTAAGGCTATTTTGGATCAGTTGTTTTTCATGGGTAAGCAGGATATTGAAAAATGTTACTTTTCTATGATTTATAGTGGGACTTTATTTTTTTATAAAAAGACATCCTATTTCAGTAAAGAATTGTGCATTTCCTTTGGAGAAGGTTAAGCAAGCTGCATTTATTCAGCTAAGTTGGGATTTTATGATTAATGTTTAGCTTGAGATGGTCAAAGGGAATCTGTCCAGCCAGGGCATGACCTGGGGAAATGTAACATCATTGGATTTAAAGGAAGCTTGATGAAGCTGAATTTGTTTTGAGTCCACCATAACAATATACTTATAAAAGGCAAATAAGGTAAAGGCAGAACAAATATGCGAGCTGTTGAAAGCAGTGTAAATGGCTAGTCAACAGAAGGACATTGAAGCAGCAAATGACATAGAGCTATGCCAGACTGTAAAAAGGCATTAGTAGAACAGGTTGAAGCCATTGACATTTGTTTAAACAAATGCCCCAAAGAACTGGTTTTTACTCTTCATTCTTTATGTCAGCTTAGGGGGTTTCTAGATGGTATGATTTTATGTTAAGGCATACTTTAGCATGTGGTAATCCAAATCTGTGAAAAAAAATTGAACTGCAGCTAGTACTTCTGAACATGTAGAAGTTAGACTTAAGAATTTCAAAGCTTAAAACAGTAAGTCCTACTGTAGGACATCACTTGTCAGCCACTGACATAAAAAGTAATTCTTTGGTTGTCATAAAATTGCATTTTATGTTTCACTACATGTTGTATACATAATCATCAAGATGTTGCTGAACAAAAGCAATATTGACATGTGTGAAGTCTTTCTCAAAGTAAACTTCTTCCTCTTCCCACCTTCAGTTACTGGGTTATGCAGGTTAACAGAATTCATCACATAAACGCATAAACTCAGGTTTGTTAGAGGTTTTAATTTTTTTTTTTGCATTGACCTTCTCCATAGTCTTTTAGAAAATGTACGTTTTGATTATTATTATTTCTGTTCAACCCAGGGTTAACAGTGAGGCATTCATGTTATGAACCTGCAATATCTTGTCACTTCTGCAACAAGTATTGGTGAATATCTTCTTGTGGTGTCTAAAAGAATAAAAACATAGCACCAGGGATTTGGGTATGACAAACTGGGGACAGATAGTTGCTCAGAAAAGCTGTAATTTAATTTCAAATAAGGGGTGGGGGGAGTGAGTGCTTTAGTAGGTTGAATTAAGCAGCATGTTGTTTAAAGAAGTTTACATCAGCCTAAGGTTATGACCCTGGTAATTTCTTGATACTGTATAATGTTGGCGTATTTCATCTGACACTTTGCATCTTAGTTATGAACTAAAAATGGGATTGAAGTATGAGTCAGCTTAAAGATGACACAAGAATTTAAAAGTACTGGAAGTATTGTGAAGTTATGAGAAGTATTGAGAATCTCAGTTCTAATTACAGGGGTGTAGGTTGTAGCCATGTTGGTCTAAGGACATAGGCAGACAACATCTTAAGGTTACTGGATGGCACTGGCTTCAATTCATTGAAATTGTAAGCATTTGTAGTACTTGAAAACTATGTTTATGATATCATTGCTTTATGTTTTTAGGGCAATTTAAAATAGGGGTTTTTTTACTATTCTTTCTAGTCTTTGTGAATACTCTTGGACTTGTAAACAGCATTTCCCTTAGTGCTTACTACCAGTCAAAAATGCAATTTCCATTTGTGTAGGGAGACCAGGCTTTTAAAAGCATCAAGCATAGACCTAATTCCGTTTCCACTGGATGCGTCTACATGTGCATATTAATATGCTTGAATAAACTCCAGAGCTTATTGCATCTTTACGTGCACCCAGGACTGCAGCATGTTGAGCCAGGGCAGAGCAGCCCTGGCTGGCAGGGGGCTGAGGAGGTCAGCCTGTCAGTCCCTGTGGGGCTGCTCTCTCTGGCTCAAGATGCTGCAGAGGGGCTGCCTGGGGCATGAGGGTGCTTCAGCACAGGAGTATCCAACAGGCAGCCTCTGCACTGAAGCACTCTTGTGCCCCAGCCAGCCAGGGGAGTGTCTACACGTGCACTGCTATGGACTTTTTCACTCTGCAGTAGGACTGTACTTGTATTTACAGCCTAATAGGGGTGTATGTATAGACATGCAATGTTTAATACTCAGCTAATTAGTCTACTGTGCAGCAAACATCTTTTGAAGACATGCCCACTGATGTAAAAGTTACATCAATTTCTCAGTTCCCCTCCCCCATTTTCTAAGTCCAACCCAGAGAACATATTGCATCCAGCACTATTTCACTGCAACATTCAGAAACTTAAGACTCAACCTGTAAGAGGTACTGAAGATAATCTTTAGATTTTGTGTGTGTGTGTGTGCATGTGTATGTGTGTGTACATGCACATATGTGTGTATGTATTATATCATATTTTCATATATTATACTCTCATGAGGTTTTGTGCTCTGACACAATTTTTGAGCACTTGAGGTATGCAATATTGGGTAATACAAAGAACAAAAGCTTTTGTATTTAACAGTTCAGTTGTTTTATTCATATGTTATCTAATACCAAGACCATATCCTGTGCATGTTATAGTTGGCTGCTGTTTTATCTGTTTCCTGCCGCCCAGGTCTTTGCCTTCTGAAATAGAGGATGGACTTTGTTGTTTACACCTCCATGATAACTTTAAATAAAAATACCAACAACTCCACATATGTTTTTCTATGATATCTTCACATTACAGAAAAGGACAGAAATGTAATGTCCATGTATTTTGAAGTACTCTTACAACACAAGTGTTTTGACTTCTGTGTTGTCTCTGAATACTTGCAGCATTTTTGCAGAGGCTTATCTGTTTCTGAAAGGGCAGAAACAGGTAGTTTAAAACAAAATCTAAAATGTTTTGGAAATTCCCCCTGTGACCTACTCAGATTTCATTGACAAAATGTTCAATTTTCATTATATTAAAAAAGTTTCCAAGGAACAACACTGATCAAACAGCAACCTAATCATCTTGAAAGCCAGCATGTGTCACTTCAACAGCCCTAAGGCTGATTTTCTGTGAAAACTGTTTTAACACTAACTTATTATTCATTCTTTGTATGCATATAGAACAGTGTCTGTGTACACTGGAGTTCAAAACGGTAGCTGTGACCATGTATTGCTATTTATCATTTACAGGTACTTTTTGCCAATATGAATATGGCAACTCCCATGTAGATAACTGTTTTTGTAATAATGTGGTAAGTAAAGGGTTAATTATCTCAGTGTTTGTACATGGCCTAATTTTTTTCTCAGTATATGTACATGGATAACAGATTAACCCATATCCATAAATGTTGAAATAATTAACTGTTTATTGGATCACTGCATTGTGTGATGCACATATCTAATAAATATCTCCATGTTTTATGCTGTAATGGTTTTCAAAAATCAGAGCTGCTGTCATAGCCAGTGTCTTCTCAGATCCTATAAATGAAATCTCCCCTTGTGAGCATTATGATGCACCTATTTACCTAGTCATAGTAGTCACGGGGAATTAAGTTAATGAAAAAATGACTTGTTCTTTTGCTTAAATTTGCCCAAATATGGTGATGAATATAAAACTGGGGAGGTTCTTCCTTAAACCAAAGTCTGATATTAACAAAAATACCTTTCATATTCCTGTTAACTATCCTGTCGTTAAATTTTTCAACACTTTGGCAACTGAGTGTAAAATCCAATACATTTTTTATTTAAAAAAACCCCAACTAAGCTATGCTGCTAATTAATGTTATCAAAAGACATAGTAGGATTATTCCACTGCCTTTTTATCTCTGCATGAAGAGTAGCTTCAAATATCCTCCCTTCTTCCATTAACAGTTGGATGTCATTTGAAAACTAAGTAATAGCCGTAACTATACTCAGCAGAACTGTTGCAGCGCTCCCTCTGGAGGGTGAAGTAAAATAAAATACGCATTCTGCATTTCAACCATAGACTTATACCTGGTTAGATTTTTCCATCTTAATTGAAAAGCTGCAGATTAGTAGAAAGAGCAGACTCAAGGATATATTCTTGGATTAGGGGATGTACCAAAGGTTCTAATCCTTCTATTACTGGCTCTCTGCAATATCATTATTATTTATTTTTGTCTGTCATATTTTCTGCCAAAAATAAAAGTTCTTGCACCTTTCATTTCTCATTCTAGCTACTAAGCAGTAGAGCAGTTGTTCCGTCAAGACAGGAAGTCTCTTTTGACAATGTTTCAACGTTTCTCTGGTGATGGGAAGTTGGGCTGACTTCCCATCCCCTGCATTAGATTGTGGGGGAGGGGGTAGTGGTAACCCAGCTGGGTTGCTTCTCTGTCCCCCATTCTAGATCATGCCTGGGGCTAGCTAGATCACATCCAGGGCTGCTTCCCTGTCTCCCATGCAAGATCACACTCCTGACTCCTTCCACCCTGGCATGGTCTAGCACAGGGGACAGGAAAACAGCCCAGCTGGGCTGCCTTCCACCCCCAGTGCGATCTAGCACGGGGGGGGGGGCAGGTAGTAGCCCAGCTGGGCTGTCTTCCACCCTGGGCATGATCTAGCACCAGGGACTGGGAAGCAGCAAAGCTGGGCTGCCTCGCTGCTTCTTAGTAGATTTTATGGTGGGGATGGGAAGTCAGCCCAGCTGCACTGACTTCCCATCCCCAGCCTATAGTCAAAACATTTCAACTTTTGAAATGTTTCGACCAGCCTCATTTTGTTTCCAGGCTATTTCGATGGCCTTTGTTTTGTCCTGATTTTGCTGTTTTGACCTTGACATTGGTTGAAACAGTGTCAAAATGAAATGGCCGGTGAAATTTTGCACAGCCCTACTAAGCAGGTGTGACTAACAGTTTGTACCCCATCCTTATCCCCCCACCCCAAGTTAGCAGATTCGTATCTTGTTTTCCAATATAACTATAAGACCATAAATAGCTATATAGCATATCATGCCAGCACAATGGCTTTAGCTTTTTTCCCATCTGTTTTATGTACTTCATAGGCCAGAGGTGGACTAGGTGTACTGGCATGGGACTACTCTGTGGTCACACAAGAAGGATGTTAGGCTGTTTGAATTTAATGACTTAATCCATGGGTGTCAAAGGTATGGCCTGTGGAACTGTTTGTCTGGTGTGTGGGGCTTGTAGAAGAACCAAGGTTTGGGAGGGAGAAATTTTGGGCACAGGACCTCATTGGGAATTCTCACTGACAGTGGAAAGGGGACAGCAATGGTTGTGCTAGCCCCTGCTGCTGTTGTTTCTGGACCTAGCCAGCAAGAAGCCAGCCTTTAAAGCACAAGACCAAGATTTTCTGTGGCCTGGGTGAGAGAGGAGTTAGTATCAATTATGTCTCTTTGTTCCTTTGTTTTATTCAGTGCTGTTTTAATGAAACTTCTGTTGCTGCCACTGTGAATTATAGTTCTTTTGCCTGTCTTTGTGGAAGAAAATATTATAAATCAGGTTAGTGCTTTTGTTGTTTTTGCGCTGCACTTTTTTCCCGTCCTTTCAGCAAAATAAAATTAAAAGCAGTTTCTAAAAACCGAAGCAAAGCTTTATTGTGATGGACAACCATACAGAATCATCTCAGCTGCTTTACATTTTGAGCTGTAGTGGGCTTTGAGTTGGTGCAGTTTCAGTTTTACATCATTCACTGTTGTTTTATTTGTAAATAACTTGTTTTACAAATGAAAACAAGGAAGGTATGTGGTGTTTTCTGCTTTTCAAATTCTATTCGTGAACTCTCAATGACTTCAGTGGGAGCACTATTGGACCCTTTTATTTTTAACAGTATAGGGAGTTTTTAACAATCCAGCTGGAAAATAATCTTCCCCCATGTTGTATAGTAGGTTTTAAGTAAATAATTAGTAGGAAACCATTTTCAAGCAGTCATTTTCCCTGTTGCCTGCTCTGAGCTAAGATGTTTGTTATTGCTGAGAGCAGTGCCATTGTACTTGTTAGATAATTTACAGTAAACACACGTCCTCTTAATTACATCATAGAAGCTTAAACAGATTTGTAAAGCCATTAAAAAATCAATACTTAGCTTTTAGGTGATGAATTAATTAATGGAGTATGAATGCTGAAAGTTTGCTTTAGTCAGTGTGCACTATGACTTTAGCATCAGCATGAGGAAAGTGCAAAGTAACGTGATGTTAATAGTGAAAGAGTGCTTATGAAAATGCATCATTTTCTGCCAAGCATCAAGAATATTCCTGTAAATCTTTCAGTTAATCTAGAACAGGAATGATAACTGCTTTAATTTTTTTTCTAAGGGATATGTCTTACAGTTCTTGCTTCAGTAAAGCTCCTGCTGAGATCAGTGGGAGTTTTGTATAAGGACTTGGTGTGGAGACAAAATCAGATCATGCTCATGGGCTAATAAAGCAGAGACATGGGATATATCTGAAGTCTTGATTATATGGCATGCTGATATAAATAGTATTTACACCAGTATAAAAAAGGACTCACAAGGCATGTCTACACGTGATGCTATGTCACTGTAGCAACACACTACAACAATAAAACGTCCACTGGTGCCTACACATAACCAGCAGCTCCTTTGCCATAGTGGCACACTTCCCCAATATAGTGCACTGTTACGATGAAGTAGCTGTTAAAAATAACCAGGCGCTGCACATATGGAGCTAGTACGGGTGGTTACTGTGCCATTCTTTAGTTCTTCCAAAAGAAAATTCTAAGGCACGGCATAGAAACAACATTCCCATAGGGTAATATGTAGACACACCCACAAGCCCATACTGGTGTAGTACAGATTTACTGTGGGAGGAAATCCAGGAATAAATGTACAAATGTAACTTATACAAATGAACACATGTAACGTGCATCAAAGTATTTGTTGTGTGTCTGTGACTATCTCAGGGTAGCTATTTGATATAGGGATTGCTCTCCTGCCTCATCATAGTAAAGCACTGTAATTGTGCCTACTGTGAGCAGTTAGTTTAGAATAGCTACTCTTTCTGCATCATGGAATATCTTCATTTTGTACACCAGTATAAAAGTGTCACATGCTCAGTTCCTGAAAGAGGGTTTGTCTATGCAGTTCAGAAAATTACAGTGAACATAGACAGATTTCACAAGTAAGATTTGTCATTCTTTTTTCCTCATGCTTCCTGGATTGAAGCTGGACATAGGAACAAAAATATCAAAATAAGGAGAGAGACTGTTCTATTGTTTCAGGGAAAAAACAACTATGGCTTTCAGTGAACTATATGAATGTATTTAGGAGTTTATTTGAAATATGAGCAGATTAGAAAATTCAAATAGGCTCATGTTAATGTTTTCATTGCTTTTCTCCAAGAAAATAATTATCTCAAGGGAGGAAAAAAGTTACAAAAATTCTAGTGAACAAAGAACAGGTATATTGTACTAGTCTGTGATCCTTTGCAGTCAAATACCTGGATGAGTATATGTGGGCCTATTTACAGAGTATGCTTAAATATCTGTGTGTAGGCTCTCATAGCATCCCCAAAATAGGCTCCCTAGCTATACCTAGGAATGGGACCACTTCCTGCTGCATAAACAAAGGCGCCTGGTGTGAATACAACTTCAGTTTTCCAGCTTAGAATTCTTGGTTGTGTGACATGGACAAAGATATGAACATGCAGCTTCTCATTGTAAATAAGACATTTAAAGGGTGATATTAATACATGAAATGATAGAAGCACAAAAAACCCCCACAACTAGTTCAGGGTTGTATTAGTGTTTAAGGAAGAAAGCCACACTTTTCTCCTTTAGTTGGGCTTTTTCAGAATATGGCTGCCCAGTCAGTAAATAAAAAAAAAAAGTGCTGAATATTTGAATAATTTGTTTTAAGTGTAGCAACAGTAAAATTTGAGCCATGGTAGCATTTGATTCAAAATGATGCTGATAGTTGGAAAAGTGTAACTCTTGTTTAAAATCTCCTTCTCTGTTCAGTGCAGTTGTTTCCTTACCATCATTCTTCCATTTTTCTCTCTTTCAAGTATACACAAATCTGTTCAGATAAGATATGAGCTTTCCTAAACTTTTGCCTACATCTTGAAACAAAACTAAAACTATTTTTTGTGAGACTCAAACTTACCAGTAATTAACTTCTTTTCCTCCCATATCTTGGCTTGCATTGAAGGGCGAGTGCAGCGTATATGCTTAGAAGAAATATTTTTGCAATATTTCCAGCTACTTCTGCAAGTGGATGCACCAAAACATTTGAAAGTAGTTTTTTTTTCCTGTTGTGAAATTTTAAGTCCAATTTTCCAAATTCAACCCCAAAAAATTACCTTAGGTTAAAAGCCAAACTTTTTAGGGCGTGTGTAGATGAAATGGGGGCTGTAAACTGAAGCAGTGGGTTTTAAAAAACACTGCTTCAATTTAGGGCTGATTAAACCACTGTGTCAGGCACAGTCAGCTGACTTGCCTGCCTGTCTAGCAAGGAGGGGAGGGTGAACTGCTGCAGTGAGGGCTGGGCTGGTGCTTCCCTATGCAGCAGCAGCAGCCTCCACCAGGCAACACCCACCTACAGGCACCCAGCTCGTGTGGTCCTGTGGGGGGCACCGCAGCCGTGGAGGGAAGCACCAGGCCCCCGTGCAGCTCAGGCAGGCAGGCAGGCTCCAGGGGGGGAAAGAAAAAGGGATCAGAGGCTTCCTGCAGAGCTGTGGAACTGCACAGAGCCTGGTGCTTCACTCCATGGCTGTAGGGGCAGCAAACTAAAACTCCTCGAAAGAGTTTTAGTTTGCTGCATCCCAAGTCATTTAAGGCACATTACACCATGGAATTTCCTGCAGTGGCTGGAATTAATGAGCAATACGTCACCGAGGTGTGCAAACACTGACACCATTAAAGTGGTGCAAAAGCATTTCACTTGCTTTAAAGTGTTGTGCACAGATACCTCTTGTTTCAGCTACATACAGCCTTAGATGCTTGAACTTAATCACCATTGCTTGAACTGTTAAAAAGAATACTTCCTCCCTATTTCATGTTCCAGGCATCATATATTCAACCCTTTTTGCCTCTGCAGTGAGATCAGACAATAAAAGCCAGGGACAGTGGCAGAAGTGATGGTGGGCACATTCCTCTTAACCAGCTGGGCTCTGCCCAGCTCCCTGATGTCTCCTTGCCACTTTGAGGGCCCCAGCCACACCTCACCCCTATACCCTCGCATGGTCTGAGAGGCAGTATACTGTACCCCTCTTCAGTAAATCATAGATCTGCCTGTGTTCCTAATGACTAATAAGCATTGCTCTCACCAAATGTATCAACATCGTTATCTGCTGAAGCAGTGTTGTTTTGTATGGATGCCTATTGGATAAAGAGAATGGGTTAACATTTCAAATAGCATTCAAGTCAGTAGCATTTTTGTCATCTGTTTTATGTTCTTTATAGGCCAGAGATGGACTAGGTGGACTTGCATGGGGCTACTCTATGGTCACACAAGAAGGATGTTGCGCTGGTTTAATTTAATGGAGCCTGTGGAACTGGTTTGTTTGGTGTGTGGAGCTTGTAGAAGAGCCAAGAATTTGGAGGAGGGGAGAGGGTTCCCCAGAAATTTTGGGCACAGGACCCCATTGAGAATGCTCATTGGCAGTGGAAAGGGAACAGCAATGGCTGTGCTAGCCCCTGCTGCCGCCTTGTCTGGACCTATTCAGTAAGAAGCCGGCCTTTAAAGCACAAGACCAAGATTTTCTGTGTCCTGGGTGAGAGAGGAGTTGATATCAACTATGTCTCTTCATTCTTTTGTTTTCTGTCTTTTGTTTTCATTCCTTGTTGTCTATTCAAGGAAAGTGAGTGGTCATTCAAAATCTGACGAGAATATCATATATCACATTTTGGTAGTGCTGAAGTGACGTTGTAGCATGATGGTCCAGGAAATATGTGAAAGGCAAGAATTCCTGTGGGTGATATTTTTTATTGGAGCCACTGCATGGTTGGGTAGACTTAGGTAAACTTTCAAATATAATGTATTCTTCTTTAGGTCACCTGCTTGGGAAGTGGTGGCCTGTTGGAGCCTGAAGAAGAATCTATTTTGAACGAGAGAACAAAAAAGGGGCCATCTCTTTATCATCTTTACCTTGTTCATGTGTTTCTAGGGCTAGGGACAGACATTCAAAAAGCTGGAGCTTGAACTGATTCAACCTTTGCTGGCTAGTTTAACCTGCCTAGGCTGAACTGGTTTGTAACAGGACAAACATGCTCTCTGCACTGAGGCAATGCAGACAAATGCCTGGAGTTGCTCAGGCCAGGTGCAGGGGGTGCTAGAGCTGGCCCTCTGCTTCAGGGAAGCTGTGCTGAGGGGGCATGGCCAACTCAGGCTGAACGAGCCAGAGAGGGGCTTAATTCCCTGTCCCTGTGGTGCTGGCAGGGACCCAACCTGGGTCTGCCCACACTCCCCTCTCGCTGCTGCAGCAGGGGGGCACCATGGCCCCCGAGGCAGAGGAGGTCAGGGAGCAGAGTTCATTTCCCCTCTACCCCACTGGCAGCTGGGTGGCTCCCTGCCCAGAATAGGCCCCAGCTGTCCCCTCTGCCAGAGGAATAACCCTATCCCTGCCCCCACAGGGGCCCTGCCCAGCCATGCCCCCTCCCCACTGCTGTGGCAGGAGGGGCAAAGCCCTTACTGGGGGCAGCAACCCCTGTCACACTATGGGGGAGAGCGAGCCCATTCCTGGTGAGGGGCTGTGCTACAGGCTCGGGCTGTGTACAGCAGTGCTGCAATCTGGAGCCAGAGCCCTGCAAGCCCCTGCAGTGCTGCCACGCTCCACAGCCGCTCTGCTGGCCCCACAACACAGCCCTGTTGGGAAGCCATGATGGGCTTCTGCCCGTGGGTCACTCGCCTTTCACTGCTCCAACTGCCGGGTGTGACCAAGGCCGACCCCACCGCTTGTTCTGTGCCGGTGCAAGACATTGAGGGGGCTTATTCAGCCCTCATTATTCCTCCCCTGAGCTTCAGGTGCAGCCTGGCCAGGCAGACCCCATGGCCAGCAGCTGAAGAAGCCCCTTCCTGCCAGGTAGGGGCTTGCCCAAAGCACAGAGAGAGGCCACTTGCACTGCAGCAGGGTCTGCCCAGCCGCATCTGCCCAGCCTGGACACTGCTGTCCTGTGCTCAGAGACAGTGGCTGAATAAGCCCCCTCTTGTCGGCAGGGACCTATCTCCGAGCACAGGACAGCAGCAGCAGCTGGGCAGACCCGGATGGGCAGACCCTGATGTGATGTAAAGCTGGGCCTTCCTGCTTGGAGGGGGCCTGCTCCAAGCACACAGGGTCTGCTCATAGTTCCTGACCACTTAAACTGGTGTATGTGTAATGTCTGTCCCTGGCCCAGGGGTTTGGAGGAACGTGAGAAGTAAGTCAGCTTACAAGAGGCCGCTGCTTTCCAAGCTCTTGAAAGTGGGGAAAAGTATTGGCACACACACCTCATTAGCAGTTTATTCTCATGCTTTTTAGATAGATTCCATTCGCTAACAGTCAGAAAGATTGGGCCACACATTTCTAATGAGTCCTAAATTGACTCCAGAAGAGATTTCTCTTCTGTGTGTCCTATAGGTGACTAGTTCATTCTTTCCTCACAGGAAGCCCTTTGACAGCCATATTTTCAAGGTTCCAGTAAAATTGGTGGCAGTACTAACAAACATTCAACATAACTTTGGCAGAATTGCTTATATTTAACTAATTGGATTAAAAACGATTATCGAGAAACCATCAATTCCTTCCTGTGCTGTTATATTACTTTACTGCTGGAATTTTTGTAACTGTTGCCAAGCAGCTTTCAAGACGCATCATCTACTTTCTTGAGAGCGAGACTGGCAGGATTTTTGACACAGAAGTGATGTTTTGAGGTTACTAATGGATGATTTTAAAAAATGAAGGAAAATCCAGCTTTCTAGGCAGTGCAGCTCACAGGCTGACTAATAAAGCCATTCATTTGTAACAATTTCTGAAGTCCTTGTCCTGTACATGTACAAATTCTTTCAGCATGCATGAGCCATACTATTGTGAACATGTTAAATGAATGATTAAGATTGTATTGTATATTTCATATTAAAAGTCCTCCCTCTTGTGTGTGAGAATGTTCCATCTCTCTTGCATGCACTTTAAAGATAGAAATCTTTAATTTTCATCTGTTAACGCTTCCCCACTGCCCTTTTTTCATTTCCCATTTTCCCTGTCAGCACATGCCTTTTTATTCTACCTACTACTATCAAATGGTGAATTAAAGCTGGAGTTTTAATTGAATTGCAGAAGCTAGTATCCATGCCTGTTAAATATAGCAAAGTCAATGTAAGCATATGCCAAGCTTTCAGTAGATACGGTATGTGCTATAGAGGAATTTTTCCCATTGAGTGCCTGGAAAAATAATACATTAATTCCAAAAGGACAAATCTCATGTAGGGAACTTGCAATATATTGAGGAGGCCTTTAGATTGAACAAAGCTGCTGATTGTACATTTATTTTATGCTCCCTTTGATTAAACTGCTTCTAATAAAGTGAAGGTAATTAACCTGACAAAAAGGAAATCATTTGCCATACCTGTCTCTAATGGCTACACATATACTCAGTTATACCGATCATCATGTGGCAGGTCATTAGGAAAGAGCAGGACTTTGTTACTGACGTCCTCAATTTGAACGCCATCTATTTTCAGGCTGCAAACTCATCAGTGTTGGGCCATTCTCCATCCATCCTACTATCCTTCAGCTTCTAGTTAAGTGCTGCTTTAGTTGCAGAGACTTAGTGGTCTCCAGCCAGTGCAGGCTCTACCATGTGGTGAGGTAAGGTGGGCCATATTGCTTGTTACTTAGGGCCCTCCTGCATGTTCAAATTAAAGCTGAATAGAAACCAGCAGTAGAGTTGTTATACATTTTCAAGCACTAACTTGGTAGTCAGTTGGCTCCTTTTATATTGGCTATTCATTTTTATTCTGTGATAATTACTTTGCACATGTGGCTGGTCTAAATTTATTACACAATTAACCAGTTAATCATGTGATATATGTAATGTGTAGCCTTATATTTATAAATATAGGTACAGGGGCAGATCGATATTACACTTGCGCCCCCCTTTGATTCCGGCTCCACCTACAATTTAAAACCAACTGGCTGGCAGTGGCAGCGGCATTTCTAGTCAGGGAGTGCTGAGGGAGTCTTCATGGCTTTTTATAATCTACCCGATTCCTTCTAAACCCTTCATTCCACAGGTGTTAATGGCTCTTTCTTCTGTTTAATGGTCTTGTCCTTGCACCAACCAAGCTATCCTTTGTTTTGCAATTCTGCTGTCTGTTTGCTGCTCCTGATAATGAAACCCCTATTTCACAACCCTGCAGGTTGTTTTTAACTCATTTCAATGACGTTATATTTCTTTTTGCTTCAGTCTTAAACTGAATAATGCAGTTGTGGGCCCCTCACATTCTAAAGCTTCTAGTTCATAGTTAACTGGAGAAGAGTAGTTGGTATTTCATATGTAGTGATGCACTTAATCATCTGCACCCCGCTTTTCAAAATCCTAGATCTGCCCCCGGATAGGCACACTGTTTCTTTAAATCTGTGACTGACACAGCTGGGCTGGAGAACTTCTACCACGAAGCAGAGATGGAGCAGGGGTTGGTTAAGAGAAATATAGTTTAGAGATACATTTTTTCCCATTAGATTTGGTTTATGCTACCTAGCTCTGCTGACAGAACTCTGGCTTCTCTGGTGAAGCACTGAGGGTACCCACACTCTCAGGCTGCCTTTGGTGGCAAACCCCCTGAGTGACAGACAGCTTCTGGTACCACATGGAAGTTTACAAAAATGTGTTGGTGTGCCCATGCTCTCCACCAGCAGCCATGTCCCTTTTAAAAGCTATTGTCTCCTAGGGTACCCTGTACACCTTGCTGGCATAGCTGAGAGTCTTCAGAAGCCAGGCTCTGGTAGCTTCCTGTGGCAACTTGAATTACTTCTGGCTGAAGTCTTGTCATGTAGGTAAGCCCTTTAGAGTTATGAAGCTTGACATTCAATGTCAGAAGAAAGTAACCTTTTGTTGTGTGATCAAGTGCATTGAAGAAGTTTGTTTGGACTAAGAATGACTTAACCAAAATCACTGCCCATTCCCTCATCAGGACAGAAACAAACCTGAACTATGTCCCTTATGCAAAAAGCAAAGGAAAGACCTTGGAAGCACCGTGTCAGAGAGTTATGAGGAGAGGAGGGACACAGGGAGTGCATCTACACATGCAGGCACGTGCACTTACAGCAACTCCAATAGGAGCAGCAAAAATTTGTGCCAGAGATTTTTGCCTTAGCACACATGCCTGGACATGCATTTTGGTGTGGGACAAGTTGTGCCACTTGAGGCAGAAAAATCCTGGCCAGCTCCTCCCAGATCTGCAGCCAGGGGGAGCTAGAGGCTGGGGTTCAGAGCTGGTGCCACCTGTGCTGCTTGTCATGGGTCTGGCTTGGCTTGGCACAGGGCCGTGCACCTTGAGGCAGCTCTGGGTCACTCAGGCTGTTACCTGGGGCCTGGCCCCACTTGCAGGGACTGTGTGTCCTGCTGGTCTGGGTCCTGAGTGCACAGGCCCTGAGAGTCATTGGGCTGGGCCGGTTCCATGGAGGCAGGACCTGGCCTGGCATGACATGCAGTCCCTGTGAGTGGGGCCAGGCCCTGGGTGATAGCCTGAGCAGCCCAGGGCTGTCCAAAGGTGCATGGCTCCATGCTGTGCCATGCTGGGCTGGACCCGTGACAAGCGGCACAGGCAGAGCCAGCTCTGAGGTGGCCGGAGCCGCACTCTGGCTGGGAGGCTCTGGCTGCAGTGGGCCCTGAGTGCCCCATGGCCACTACTGCTGCAGGGAGCGGGGGTGCTGTGGGGCCTGTGAGGGACCCATGCCACCCAACCAGCACCCCCCACTCAACCCCCACACATCCACAGGCCTCCCCCCAACCCATGGTCCCGCCAACTACTTACTAGGGACAGTGCCCAAGTCATGCAGCCTTGCACTGCTCCTGTTTTCCTCACAAGTGAACCCAGCATGCTAGGGCAGCTAGGACATCAAATTTTTAGCCCACACTGCAAATATGCAGCATGGGGAACATTTTTTTCTTTCTGAGCATGCCTTTTGTGGCATCTCAAACAGGTTTGAGATGCTTCCAAAGGCATGTATGTGCTTGTCTGGATGCGTCCAAGAGGACCATTAGCCATAGTGGGGAAACAATTCTTCCTTTACTTGGGTTGCTGAGGATTCTCAGTGTTTGAGGAGAGCTCTTTAACCTTTCTTTCTAGGGAGAAAAAACTATATCTCTGCTGAAAAGGTGTTGGAGAATCTCTCAGAGACAAGATTCCTTTGGCATTACTCCTCTTAAATGACCTCTCTTGAATTTGTATCTAGGATCTGTCAGAATCATGAGAATTATACTTAATATTAAGAAAACATACATTAGCAATACAATGCAGTTACCTGGGACATCTTTACAATATTAAGCTTTCTGAGAGCATGAATTTGAAAAAATAAATATTGTTTGCAGGTTATTCATACCAACGTTTATCAGTCCTTTCACCTATGGGAAGCACTATTTTCAAAACTTTCCACCTGTTCTGTGTTCTTCATATCATAGCCTCAGTACAACTTTTGTGGTAATAGTTCTCATTTACTTCTTGCAAGAAACCTTTGTGCATCTTTTGTTCATAAAATAAAAAAAAAATCTGTCCATGCTTATGATCCTAATCTTTACTTGAGCTGAGTAACTCCTGAAATACATCATCTTTCTCTATCCCCAAAGTATCTTTCATGTGACACCTTACTGCCTCCATTTCTCTGTCTTTTACACTGTTGCATGCCCTAGCTTTTTACCGATGGTCAATACCAATTGTCTGTCCCTTTTGTTAGTTAACATGATTCTTTTCAGGTCTTCTTCCTCTGCTTTAGTCAGTATTGTGCTCTGATCCCATTAAGATTAATGGAGAAAATTACCCCAAACCTTTGAACATTAGGGCATTCTACAGACTTTCAGTTTCTCCTGGGACAATCACTGTTTTCTGGGCAGAAACCAGGAGTATGAGTGTATTGATGCTCAGTCTTTTTCTCCCAGAGTAAAAATGGCCACTACAGGAAAAAAAATAATCTTGGAACAACCAGGATTAAATCACATCCTGGGGAGTTTTTCCTGGAACAGTGAATGTCTGTACAAGCCTTAGTTTACTGGTAGAGCTTATTGTCTAATCATAAGACCCTCTTTGGTTTTTTCAAGCTCTTTGTAATTATGCAGAATAATATAGCCTAGTAACATCTATTTTCTAGAAGGCTAGCAGTGACACGTTTCCTAAGGGAGAATGTGGCAGTATTGCTGACTTGACTTTTGTGAGTACTTATGTTCTTGTTTCCTGCCTTCCTAAGTCTCGTTCTCATTCTCTCTCCCTTCCTTGTAGGTTCTTAATACACTTATTTCTCCTATCATCTTAGCTAAAGTGTACATAACTGGGCAAAATCCTTGACTGGTGCAAGTTAAGATGAGGCTATTGACTTCAGTAGTTACATCAGTTTAGTCTAAGTAAAGATTCCACCTCCCACCCTTAGGTATTTTAATTGTTTATAGCTGAACGCCTAAAGTAGTAGCAGAAATTATAATGAAAGATCAGTAGGCTCATCCTGCAATTTCATCAGCTTACTGTGCATTTAGCTCTATCCTCATGGGATGGCTGTAAAGCCAAATCTGCACAGTGTCATAATTCACCCTGAAACATAGAAAAGTCCTTCTGCACATGCCCATCTGTCCTACTTTTTCCTTTGAGGTCCCCTTCCCCCTAGACTTTGTAAGCATGCTTTTTTTTAATCAATGCCAATTGATTCCAGATTAAAAGGGGCTGCAATGTATTAGATAAGTGATTAAGTTCCTATATTTGAGACTGACATGAGTTCATTGCCACCATCATTTGAAACACAGGTCATGGGATTCTTATCTGAAAAATAAGACTCAGGTAACAACTGTAGATGAACAGAAATGCAGTAAAAATGGATTGCTTGGCAAGTTGGAAATGTAGTAGCACCAGTAGAGGGACAGGTTGTGAAAGAACTAAAGAAAGAATGTATCCAGGTAAAAAAGCTCATAGGTTGGCAAGTTTGCTTAAAAGCTTTCATGGTGATTTTAATCCTGGGCTTTGGTTTTCTTCACAAAGCACTGGTAGATGGACAACCAGCTGAGTTATAAGACAATGTGTACTGCTTATTTTTTTTGCTGCCAAATGCTCACTTGTATTTTTTTTGAAAACTTTCAAAGTTTTTTCCATACTTTATATTAAATATGGGGTGTAATATAGTACTTGTTGTTATTCACAAAATGTCATTGTAAAAATTGTTTTACATTATATATGTATTGTGAATGCATTGACTGGCCTCGTTGCTCTGCCCCGTCAAAAGATCTCCTCAGCTACACCAGGCGCCCATTGTACAGACCACATGCACCGAACTCACCTGCCATGTCTTTGATGATTCCCTGGTTTAGTTGGACCTTATGGCACATGCATGTCCAAAAATGAGACCTAATGTCCGCCGGCCGCGGAGCTGTTGAGGGCTTCTCCACCCCTACACCCTTGCCCAGGCCTCCGCTTGGAACAACACCACAGTTCGGTCCTCTGGACCCACTCTCCGCAAAATAGTGGAGGAAAAACATAAACGCGGCTCCTGCCTGGAATTGCCATCTCAGGAGCGCTGGTTTCAACTCAGAATGGGGTTTTGCTCGTCCCTCTGGGGACTTCCCCGAATGGGCATCTTCAGCTGTTCCCTGGGCACGCTGGGTGCCCTACCACTGCGGCCTCACCGCTAATAGTCCATCTGCCCCTTTGTCCTCAGGGCCTTTCTCCGCCCTACTCCCTCCTGAGCATGACGTTCCTGGGTGTTGCGGTCTGACCCTCTCAGCTGCAGTTCGCTGCCCCGGGGTCCCGCTCCTCACCGGAGCCTTACCCCTGCTCCAAAACGTGTGGGTGCGGCCTCGGGCAGCGCGCATCTGCCCCTCCGCGTTCTCGCCAGTGTCTGTCAATTGAACCGGTCCTTCCGGTTCCACCTCTCTGATCTCCCGTTCTGGCGGGGCTTTTGAGCCCACATCTCTCTCCGCACACCTGTAACTGGTAAGTATTTGCCCCGTCTTCCAGGGCAGAGACAGGTGTGTCCCTGTGGGGGGTCCGGGCCAGTGAGTCCCGGGGCCTGGGGCTTCGTCTGCCCCCGCACACTTCCCGCCCCTCAAGACACTGCTAGGTGTTCTTTTACCTTGCTCCTCTTTTCTTCCCTTTTTCTTTTTCTCCCCCGACCTTCGTCTTCACATCTCGACAAGAAGTCCACCACAGTGTTTAACTTTCCTGGCTTGTACTCCAGCTGGAAGTGAAAGGGCTGAAGAGCTAATGTCCCATGCATTATCCAGGCATTGTCCATTTTGGCTGTGTGCAGCCATTTTAAGGGGGTGTGGTCAGTGATCAGTTTAAACTCCTGTCTGAGTAGGTAGTACCAAAAATAGCCAATCCCCCATCGAATTGCCAGGCATTCTCTTTCTATAGTGGAGTACCTTTTTTCCTGATCATTTAGTTTTCTGCTGGCATGCGCGACCGGCCGCTTCACCCCATCGACATCCTGGGACAGCACCACTCCAAGGGCGTACGCTGAGGCATCTGTCGGTAATGTAAACGGGATGGCAAAATTGGGTGTGTGTAACATTACCTCTTGACATAAAGCCTTCTTTAGTTCCTTGAATGCTCCCCATCTCTCTTCGTTCCACTCAATCCGTCCTTTGCACTGGCCCTTAGTGGTCTCCACCAATCGTCTAGATATTTCCGCAAACTTAGGGATGAATCATCTATAATAGCTGGTTAAGCCTAGGAACGCCCACATTTGCCTCTTCGTCGGGGGCGTTATAGTCCCTAATAACCGCTATTTTATCCGCCAAGGGTCGTACTTGTCCTTGTCCTACCAAGAATCCCAGATATTTAATTTCTTGTTGGCCTAGAGAGCTCTTCTTAGGGTTGGCCATTAAACCTGTTTGCCTTAACTCTGACAGCATGGCTCGGAGGGCCAGCAGGTGCCGCTCCCATGTTTCTGTATAGATGACAATATCGTCAATATAGGCTGCCGTGTACCCTTGGTGGGGCGCAAGAACCCAATCCATCAATCGTTGAAAGGTCGCCGCCGCCCCATTAAGGCTAAAAGGCATCCTTTTAAATTCAAATAGTCCCCAGGGGGTACCAAATGCGGTCTTCTATCTATCCTCCCTGCATAGTGGGATCTGCCAGTAGCCTTTGGACAGGTCGAGGGTCGATATGTACCTCACTTGCCCCATACGTTCCACCAAATCGTTAACGTGCGGCATGGGAAATGCATCAAATTGTGTCAATGTATTTAGTTTTCTAAAGTCTACGCAGAGCCTCAGGCTCCTGTCAGGTTTCTCCACGGGCACCAGAGGGCTGCGCCACGGACTCCGAGAGGGCATTATGATTTCTTGTTTCAGCATCTGCTCCAGCTCCCTTTTAATCAGCTGGCACTTATGATAGGGGATATGTCGCCATTTTTCCCTTGCTATCTGGCCTTCCTTAGTAACAATCTTATGTTCTGTCCCGGAAGCCCTCCCCGGCTGATCCGAAAAAACATCCCGAAACTCCCTCACCAGCCCTTCAAGTTGCTGGCGTTGGGTCACCTCTAACTATTTCCCTAACAGGACTGTTCCTCTTTCTTGATTGCTCTCCGGCAGGTCTGCCGGTTGGTCCTCCCGCCCCTTGTACTCTGGAACAGGGGACATTAGGAGTCCTTCTGACTCATGCCATTCTTTTAACAAGTTGATATGATAGATTTGTCTCTCGCGTTTGGTCCCAGGACATATTACTTCATAGTCCACGGGTCCCGCCTGTCTAGCCACCATAAACGGTCCTTGCCAATGGGTTAAGAACTTACTATTGGAATCTGGCAACAGTAAGAGCACCTTTTGCCCTACTCCTAGCTCTCGGTCTTGTGTCGAGCTATCATAACTCGCCTTCTGCTTAGCTTGGGTGTGCCCCAAATTGGCCGTGGGCTATTTCCTGAACAGTCTGGAGACGTTCCCTAAGGTCCTGTACATGCGCCTCAGTCCTTCTCCCTGGGCTCGGTTCCGCCTCCCACCCCTCCCGCATAACATCTAGGAGGCTACATGGGCGATGCCCGAAGGTTAATTCAAACGGAGTAGCCTAAGGAAGCTTGAGGGGCATCCCTCACCGCAAATAAAAGTGGGGGAATCAAAAGGCTCCACTTCCTAGGTTCCATCTGTGCGCATTTTCTCAACATTCCCTTCAGAGTGCCGTTAAAACATTCTACTAGATCATTAGTTTGGGGGTGATAAACGGCTGTCCTGAAATGGTGAATCGAAGCACCCCACATAACGCCTGTAATAAGGCCAACATAAAATTGGATCCCTGGTCCATAACAATTTCCCGTGGGATCCCGAACTTGGACACCCACCTCATTAACTCTTCCGTGATCTCAGTGGCCGTAACCACTCTAAGCGGAATGGCATCAGGGAATCTGGTGGCATAATCTATCAGCACAAGTATGTATTGATGTCCCGCCACACCCCGAGGTAGTGGGCCAATCATATCCAAAGCAATCCTGGAAAAAGGCTCCTGGATTATGGGCATCGGTTGTAGGGGCGCTCTTGGGGGCTTATGGATGCTCACCGTCTGGCATACCTCACAAGTGTGACAGTACTTTTCTACGTCTTCATATAAATGTGGCCAAAAACACCACCGGGTCAGTCGTGCCTCCATCTTGTTCTTGCCTAAATGCCCTCCCAAGGGTTTCTTATGTGCCAGCCACAACAGTTGTTCATGATAGGTTCGGGGAATGATTAGTTGGGCCACCTCCTCCCCTTGTGCATTACCCCGCTTAATTCTATACAACAAACCGTTTCGTATGTCTACATTAGTAAGCGTCCCTGCATGTTTGGGGTGTCTTACCTGGGCATTGGCGTCCGGGGCTTCCATCTCCCAGAATGGTCGAAGCTCCGGATCCACTTCCTGAGCCTCCCGGAACTGCCCCGCCTGAGCCAGGTCCTCTGCCACCAGGTTCCTCAATCCTGTGTCATCAGTGCCTACCAGCCCCTCTCTTACCTGCCCGGCACTCTGTTGTGCCGCTATCAGGTTGAATATTTCCGGCCAGTCTCTGCCCAGGATCATTGGGTACAAAATCTCCTACTCCAGGCCCATTGGGAGGTTCCTCTGGATGCCCTGCACCTGTACTGCCAACAGGCGTCATTCCACATAACTCTTCTGCTTGTGCAGGCACACCATGGTCACCCCAGGACACCAGGGTGCTTGCTCCCACCGAACTAGCGAGGGCCGGACTAAGGATTGAGCGCAACCCATATCCACCACTGCCTGGATGGGGCTCCCCTCAACCCATGCCTGAACTTCGGGTAACGGCTGGATCTGGGCCCGGCTGTGACTGCATACCTCACAATCCATTGCTTCTACTTCCTAAAGAGTCCCGTGCCCTGATCGCAGACCCATCAAGCCCTGTTCATTGGTTGACCTGGCTGGGGCCCCTTGTGTACAATTCCTGGCCATGTGTCCCTTCCGTCCGCATGCAAAACAAGTCAGGTTAAGGGTGCCCCCCTTCCGGCCTCCTTTGGGCTCAGCGTTCTGCCTCCCCTGTGCATCTATCCCTTTTGTACCTTGAGTGCACCGCCGATCCCCTTGGGCCATGTTGAATTGCTCTGCCAATTGCAGGGCCTCACGGGAGGTGATGGGGCAGTGGCACCTTACCTACTTTTGCGTGTCCTCTTCTAGGTCATTAATAAACTGTTCCAATATAATCTGATCCAACATCTGTTCCTTGGAAGATAATTCCAGTCTGAGCCACTTACTTAAGCAATCTGCCAGGTGTTGCCACAGCACCCGCGGGGACTTGGTTTCACCTGTCTTCCTTTCCCTGAAGGCCTGGCGATGTTTCTCTGGAGCAATCTCAAGCCGGAGCAGTATCTCCACTTTCACTTTATCATAATCTAATGTGTCCCCTCGAGACATCTCTTGGTAGGCCGTCTGGGCTTGCCCGATTAACAGGGTACCCAGCTGTCCCACCCATTTGGCTTTCTCTATGCCGGCAGCTAAGGCCGCTCTTTCAAAGATTTCTAAAAAGGCTTTCGGGTCGTCCTCTGGCGTCATCTTTGGCATCCGGCATTCCCCAGTACCTTTTTGTGCCCGCATCTGCTGCTGCAAAAAATGCTCTTGCAGCATGGTCTACTGCATAGCCTGTTGCTGCTGCTGTTGCAGCATCTGCACTAACAAGTTCATTACCTGTTGCAAGGTTTCTGTTCCGGATAAACTCGCCTGAGGCTCCATTTGCGCTGTCAGATGCAGCCAGGGAGGCCGCTGCCGAAAATTCCCAGCCAATGCACCAGTGTGAACGCGTTGACTGGCCTTGTTGCTCTGCCCCGTCAAAAGATCTCTTCGGCGACACCAGGCGCCTACTGTACAGACCCCATGCACCGAACTCGCCTGCCACATCTTTGATGATTCCCTGGTTCAGTTGGCCCTTATGGCACATGCACGTCCAAAAATGAGACCTAATGTCCGCCGGCCGCGGAGCTGTTGAGGGCTTCTCCACCCCTACACCCTCGCCTGGGCCTCCGCTTGGAACAGCACCACAGTTCGGTCCTCTGGACCCACTCTCCGCAAAATAGTGGAGGAAAAACATAAACGCGGCTCCTGCCTGGAATTGCCATCTCAGGAGCGCTGGTTTCAACTCAGAATGGGGTTTTGCTCGTCCCTCTGGGGACTTCCCTGAATGGGCGTCTTCAGCTGTTCCCTGGGCACACCAGGTGCCCTACCACCGCGGCCTCACCGCTAATAGTCCATCTGCCCCTTTGTCCTCAGGGCCTTTCTCCGCCCTACTCCCTCCGGAGCATGACGTTCCTGGGTGTTGCGGTCTGACCGTCTCAGCTGCAGTTCGCTGCCCCGGGGTCCCGCTCCTCACCGGAGCCTTACCCCTGCTCCAAAACGTGTGGGTGCGGCCTCGGGCAGTGCGCATCTGCCCCTCCGCATTCTTGCCAGTGTCTGTCAATTGAACCGGTCCTTCCGGTTCCGCCTCTCTGATCTCCCGTTCCGGCGGGGCTTTTGAGCCTGCGTCTCTCTCCGCACACCTGTAACCAGTAAGTATTTGCCCTGTCTTCCAGGGCAGAGACAGGTGTGTCCCTGTGGGGGGTCCGGGCCAGCGAGTCCCGGGGCCTGGGGCTTCGTCTGCCCCCGCACATGTATAAAAAATGTTTTTCCAACTATGTAAATTTGTTTTGTGGTTCAGATAAGTTGAACTCAGAGCCGAGTGACCTCACTTCCAACTGCAAAACTACAACAGGTACAAAATCCTGACCTTTAAAATTGCCTGTTATTATGAACAATCCCATTTTGATATTTTTACATTGACTTAATTGGGACTTCTCCGATGTCAAATACTATTTGATGTGAATGAAGCTTTCACATTCAGCCCCTACTGATCCTTCAGTTCTTCAACCTGTACTCACCAGGGTTTTTGTTTATTTATATATACATTTAAAATGTGGACCCAGCAAAATGCTTTTGGAAATGAATTTTTATCTGTGTCTCTTCTGTGTGAACAATGACATATGGTGTTTCCCTCTTCCATGTTATATCCCTGACCTCCTATAGATGCTGTTGATGAACTGTCTCATCCTTGCTGCACAGTGGAGTTCTATGTTTAGACTCTCTACACATAAGCATATCCTGTTCCTTGCCATCCTTGAACACCCACCACAAACTTCCTCTGACTTTTGTCACTGTCAAGTTACTTCAAACAAATGCGAGCTATTTTAGACACTTTTGAATTGTATTTGTGTACAGCTTGACAATACCCCTCCTTGCTTTATTTCCCATTAAAAATGTTTCCACAGTTTGTTCTTTCTTACTTTCAATGAAGTAAATCTTGACCTTTCCTCTTCCCTGGGGTGGAATGTTAATGGGGTACAACTATGTAGGAAGTAAGATATATAGAGCTCAAACAGATGTTTCTAAAACTCTAGTTTGCTACAGTTTGGGTCTATGAAGACTTTTTACATCATAATGTGTGCCCCTCCTGTCCATTGCTGCAGATATCACCTGTGCTCCTTCCATATGCTTAGGTGTCGGCAGGTTGCAGAGTTGAGGCCTAGCTGAACTTCCTATCCTCCTGCTTCCATTTTTAGCATACTTTTTCTTTGTGGTAAGGGGGGAAGAGGTATAAGGAGACAGAAAATACACTTTTAAATCTGTATTTATTAATTCTTTGTAGCACCTTATGTTTGTGAGACACTATAATATGAGAATTCTTCTTTCCTTGCAAAAGGCTTAGGGAAATGAGATAAACCATGGCAACACAATATAGAAACAAAGGAAGAGTCAAACGTAGATTGTTAATTACGACCTCAGTTCAGCAACAAGTGTACATTGACTTCAGTTGAACTTATGTATAGGCGTATATAGGTATGGTATAGAAGATGTCATTCAAGTTTTGAGAAACTTTGTGAAGGAAGGAGAGATTTCAATTTTAAATATTGAGATAATTCTTGAGCTTTTTTCAAAATGTGTGCATGTCTCTGTGTGTTTTCACATGCTGTTACTTTAATGAGATCCCCAGCACTTTTACCCGTAGCATTGCTAAAAGTCATTTGAGTGGTATAAGTGGTTTGCCATTTTATCCAGAAGCTATTTCATCTCATATTTCACTGTTCTCCTGAGTTTTCCAAGTATCATATTATTCAGCTCTTTTCACACCCCTAGCCAACTCCTCATCATGATCATTATTCAACCTTTTGGGGTGATCTACTTAACACCTCATTAAAAAAAATATGTTCAGCTCCTCTCTTCTCACTGCTCTTCACTTGTCAACAACTCCTGTTTTTCCCCCTTTTCACATGTGGTCTTTTTGGTGCTTAATGTTTGTCAATCATTATCTTTAGCCTCTGGTATGACTTCCTCACACTGTTCTTATTAACCACCCCATCTATCCTGTATCTCCTTGCATTTTCAACTTACATTTTGTTCCCGTGGAATTTCTTGTTCTTGTTTATCCTTAAGGCTTGAATGCTAAAGCAAAGGCATAATAGTGTGTAGAAAAATGATGATATCTGCACTGTCCTCTTATTAAAATATATTTGCTTTGTCTTAATTATAAGAATCTTGGCTAAAGTTTTCCATAAATTCATTTCTCATTTTGTTGAAGATTCAAGTTTTTATTCTTTCTTTAAAAAGAATTCATAATAATTTCTGGAGAAACCTTATTAGAAATAATCTTGTAATTTGAGAGATCTGGTCTCCTACAAGGAACACTTAAAGAAAATTATTAGCTTAGCAGGCAGTCCTTCCATTTCACTCCAACAAAAGACAATTATGATGAAATGATATGGGAAAAGGAATACGTTGAATGTATTTCAAATGTGCAAATAGGCCTTTTGACTCTATCCTTGTCCTTTTGACTACATTTCATGATGACATTGATATATGCTGCAAGGAGATGTGGAATTTGAGGACTTCTCAAGACTAGTGAAAAGTTAGTCTAGGAAGTGAAATACTGCAATTAATGTGGTTTCTAAGAGTTCAGGAACAAAGGTTAGCATGAAGATAGCCACTTAGGGCCAGATTCTATTCCACCTGTTCAGTACTTAAGTGCATTTAAGCACCTAAGTGCAATTCTATTCCACCCTCCTTGAGACCTTGAAAAACAGTTAATGCAAAAGGTGGATGGGTCGCCTTCTTCCATGCTGGTTTTGTGATTCAGTCTTAAGGGTAAGATGACAGTGTGTTATAAAAGTAGTTGCATTAATGGATTTCAGGACTTGAACAAGGTGGAATAGAATTGCACTTAGGTGATTTAGTGGAATAAAATCTGTCCCTAACAAGTAAACTACAGTTGGCCTTTTAAAATAAATTAGTATTCTTATATTACAACATTTTTCTTTTCTATATTTAACTATGGTGTCTGAGGTACTCATGTGTGGTAATGTGGGTAAATGTTCACTTTATAATGGTAACCACTGTGTGTCTGAAGGACTATGGAAAGTGGGAATAAAATTTGTGGCTATCATGGAAACAAGTGATCCATTAGTGCCAAATACTCCCTGCTGCGTGGTTTGTTGCTAGACCAGGTTTGATCAGTACTCATTAATATTTTAGCCAACCACTAACAAGCATATTATTAAATTTCTTACTCAAAAACCCCCCGTTTCTGCTTTCCCCAAAGGAAAATTTTAATTGATTTGAGTAAAGAATACAGGATTAGTGTCATCCTAACACCTTTGGCATCTGATTATTTAAGGATCTCAAGGGCTTTGCAAATATTAAGTTAGCCTCAAGATACTTCTTTTTGGGAAGTAAATCATTCTTTCTATTTCAGATCTGTTTTGAAGTGTTCTGGTACCTTAGGCCTTAAATCCCTGTCAAGGGATTTTGATGCCCCCTTTAGTATGTTTCCACCCCTATGCTATGGCCCTGCTATTGTTTGGGGGATAGCGGCAAGAATCACTGAAACAAACACCTTCTGCTGATAGTCCACCTACTCATTTGGGGCAAATGGGGCCCCTTTCTACCAGAAGTATCCTTCCCCAGTCTCAGGCAGACAGATATGTAGCCCAGAAGCAAGAAGAAAAAATTCCCTAATGGTGAAAAGGGGTTTGTGTGTGGGTCTGGGTGATACCTCCTCAGCAGAGTCATAATGAAGAAATGGAAGAGGGATCTCCCTTCCCTAAACAAAGTGTTATGCTGGTGAATGTGTGAGGGTGGATTAGTGGGTTTGCAGCCCATTAAGATAAACTGATTCACTGCCCTCCAGATTGTTATATCATGCTATCAGTAGATTCAGGTCGACATCTCTTTGTTGGTTTCACTTAGGTTGTGTTCTAAGGCTTGTTTCACACTAAGGGTTAATAATATTTAGGCTCTAAGGGTGCGTCTACATGTCGCCGTATGATGATGTTGCTATGGCACAGTACTTTAGTTTTTCCTTTTGGAAGAATATGAGAGGTTACTGCACTGTGTGCATGGTGCATGATTAAATTTCACCACTACATCGCCATAGCGGTGTGCTATACCGAGGGAGCATGTTGGTGACATAGCTGGCAATCACATGTAGATACACATGATCACTATGTTGCCATAGTGCGCCGTACAGTGACGCAGTGTATCACTATGTCGCTGTAGGGCAAAGTGTAGACACGTCCTAAGGGCACTTTTACACATGCTCCGACGCATTCTGATTAGAACATGTCACAGGAGACTCGGTTAATTGGGTCAGCCGGGGCCTTCTAATCACAATGCTCCAATGTGCTGCAGCATCTCGTGTATTCAGCATCCCCACATCTCAAAATGGCAGCAGGATTGCTTTAACTAAACCTTGTCAAACAAGCTGTAGTTAAAGACTCCCCACTGCCATTTTGAAATACGGGATGCTAAATACATGAGACATTGTAGGTGTTTTAATTAGAGCAGCCGCTCTAATTAAAATGTCCATCTGTATTCCCTGCCCCCCCCCCCCCGGAGCATGTGTATAGGTGCCCTAAGGTGCCACCCTTCTCTGCCTTCTCTAATAACTTAAAGAAGATAGGTCATAGCCACATGTTTGCGCTTATGTCTTAACTCAGTCCTCTGTCATTTATTAATTGACAAAATGCTAAAGTGGTGACATACTTGCTTGAAGTCCTTTTGGAAGCTAAAACTCAGGATCCATGATTCCCTGTCTGACTTCAGTTTCTCACTTAGTTGGCTTAGATAAGATCTGCTTCTGGTGAGAGTTTTAAACATGTCCTTAGTGAGCTGAAATGTTAAATTCATAAATGTGCTAGATATAGAATAAATCTATGACTTTCATCTTTTGTACAAGTTTCCAGTAATACTGGCAGAATTTGTTCATAGAAATTAGCTTAACCAGCTAAAACAGAGGCTCATTCCTCCTTCCTCCACAGGCTAGAGTATAGAGAACATGGTGTAGTTGTCACTGTGATCCATAGGTGCAATTTCAGCTCTGGGGTGCCATTAGTTTTCTTAGCAGACTACTACATGAAAAAGGTGCTGAGTAGGATATATCTAGAAAGAGGAAGAATCAAAGCCGTGAGTAGTATTGTCATACTGTACATTGCTACAGTCGAAAGCTCTGTTGTTAGAACTTTCCAAGAAGTCTCTGAAGTGCCTGAAAGCTGAGGCTGATGATTTGATTATTAGATGAATGTGCCTTTTGAATAAACTCCTGTCATGGTTACAAGGTTGGTAATGATGAAAAGGTGCATAGTGATGAAGGACACTATTCTGACTGCCTCCATCAGTCCTTTAGTGGTACCTGTCTGTTTATGCATATTATCAGTGTCACAACAACTGTCTTAAAAGAAACTGTGCATAATGAATTCTTTATTATGATGATCTATTTAAAATGGGTTTTTGTTTGTTTGTCAGCTTTTGAAAAAGAAGCATATTTAAAATAGCTGATGACTAAAATGCTACACTTCGGGGGCTGTTCACTATACCAGACTAAATAACTCATTGCTGCAGCTCTGCTGGGCAAAAACAAGAGAACAACAAATATTGGGAGGGCTAAATTATCTTTCTGCTTTTCTCCTCCTTGCTCAGAAGTAGGAGCTACAAAGTGCTATGTTGTTGTTACTGCCATCACCTCAGTTTAATAGCTCCCATTATTCATAGCAGGGCAGCTGAGGTCACTTCTATGTGCTTTGTGCAAAGAACCCTACTATTCATCCTTTATAGTCCTCCAGATCGTGAACTGTAGCAAATGGATTAGGGGAACAGTCTATTCCATCTCGGTGAGATATAGATTTGACCTTGAATTGTCCTTGTCTTTTCTGGTGTGATCTTATGTATGCTATGAGCAAGATGTCTTGTGCCTGGCTAAAATAAAACCAACAGTGTGGATTTCTCATATTTTTTTCAGATTAAAAAAACAAAACAAAACAAAATGGGTGTCTACATTTCTGGGTGACTGTGAAAAGCCCTTCTATAGATGCGTCAGGTCTGGGGCTCTTACTGAAAGTGCAGTATAAATCTTTCCTAGTAATTAAAAGAAACCTGGCCATAGTTCAAACCTGGCTAGCTGACATCAGAACGAAAGGCTCACCACAGCAAATTGACATTACAGTTTGGAAATAGCACTGTTTATTGCATGCTATGTTGTTTTCTTGTCACTTGTCTTTTCAACCTTGCTACTCTGATCAATAAATGCACATACTTTGCCATCGTTGGTAACAGAGGACAGTAGCTTCCTCTTGGTTTTCTGATACTTAATAAGATGCATCAAACGCTGGTTGAATTTCGCAGTATCTTCCACTCAGTTGGAAACCATCTTTGAGCTATGAGTTAGTGAAGGTGTGACTGAGCAAAGGATTTATTCCTCTTCCAATTAGGCAAAAAAAAAAAAAAAGAAAAAAATCTGTACATATCAAAGGTATTAAGACTAGGATTCTTTTAAATGGCTATGTCAAGTTTTGGAAGCTTGCTGGCTGCTTGGCTGAAAAGCTTTAATAATCTCGTTTTTAATGGCATTTGGGAAGACGGCTTATTGGACTCTCTTTTTCTTTAAGGGGTTATTTTGAGCAATTTTCAAATAGTAAGAAACTGTAATGAATAAATATTTTTTATTCAGGAATGAAAAGCATCTGGAATTCAATGAACAAAATGAAACTAATGCTAGAGAATGTGCAAGTGAGTTTGAAAACCAACAATAAAAGTAACAAAAGCAAAACAATAAAAGAGCCCAGGGAATTTTGTGGCACTGACTGAAACTCTCCTGAGTTATTTATTTATTTATTTATTTATTGCCCCGGTCAGATTCCAGTATAAGAGTGCTTGCTTTCTAGCTATTCTTAGTTGGCTCTTCAGCAGCAACGCATTACCCCATATCCATTACACCAAAACTCTGCTAGTGCATTAAATTAAAACCCATGTGAAATATTTATTACAAGAGCATGGAAAACAGCCATAGAGGCATTTCCAAAGAGCAAATGAAAGCTTGTTACCTCCAGAGAAAGCTCAGTCATTCTGAATACACCATGCCACTGGTCATGGAATCCTTGGCTCTATTTCTTCATTCTACTGAATTGGAATATATAGATTCTTACATCATTTGTATTTTAAGCTTTTATGTAATAGTCCTCCTTTTTAAGTAATTAATCCATGAAGATGATTCCTAAAGTGCAGCTTTACTTAATGGAAGACACAAAATTCTAGGCTGGCCTACGAGAGAGCAATCAAAAGGAGAAACAGTATGATGACCTGACATTTTCTTAGGGAACCGGACATAGAGCAGAGGGAGGAATTGGAAGTTAATACATTGCTTAGGACCATGTAGAATTGTAGCTGTAGGACTCTGTTTGTGGAAGATGTTATGAAGTGAAAGGGCCTGATTTCACCCCTCACCTCTCTCCCCCATTCTCAGACCTGACAATGCAAAGGGACCTTAAGATGAATATAAGTGGAACTTATTCCTCATGTAAAGGTCCTTTTTCATCCCCAGAGAAATGGAAAGGGCTCTTGTGGCTTTCCTGCCCCTCCAGAAGTGACACTATGAAGCACAAACTGTCCTCTTGTCCCTGCATTGCATATACCAGAACCTGGGAATGAGACACTGTAGCTGCCATAGAGTGCTCTTGACTAGTTACTAGTACACAGGCTTGAATTGTAACCTAGGAATGTCTCTGAGCTGCTTTGAGGTGGCTACTTTGCCTCCTTTTTGAAAGCTGGCTCACACAGCGTGGGATCAAAAGGTGCATACTCCCCAGGGGCCTACCAGGCACAGCACTGAGGTGATGTAGCTACGCTCTTACTTGTCTTGGTATAAAGAAGAGTTCAGGCCAAAGAATGCACTTGATTAGTTGTGCAATGCTACATAAATGAGGAAATGGAAGATTGGTTTCTGACCACTGTAATTAGATTATAGCTTGAAATTTGAGGATCCCATAGTTTAGAGGAAAGATACTACAGTACTGCATGTAATATAAGCATCTAGAAAGAAAGACTAGTAGGTAGCTGGAGGTGGGGATATATGGCTAATCTGCTAGCAGCAGTGCAGTGGAAAATGGTATGATTTGCTTTCCACTTAAGTATGATTTGCTTTCCACTTAAGTCAGGTATAGATGGCTCAATGTTACACATTCTTTTTTGACCAGAGAAATTACATCTGTTTCAAAAGTGAGGGAGATGCATACAATTAAAAAATGCTCCCCAGGACTACGAAAGGATAACTAATTTTTACCATTATCCAACTTTTAACCAGTTTTGCTAACATTTAATGGATCTTGGCATTCTATGTTGTGTTACATTCATACAGAACTTATTTTTATAGGCCCATAAAGTAAGGGCCTATTTATATTTGAAAATTTACTGATATAATTCTCCTAGAAAGATTTTCCAAAATCACTATTTTATTATAAGTTTCCTTGACAGCACTTGTATTACAGAAAGAAATCTTGGACAAAAATGTTTCACTCCATTTATGTCAGAGGTAACAGTAGTGATTGAAACTACTGCCAACCTCCTGTGGACTGAAAAGGGGGTTTACATGTATGTAGATATATGTGTGTGTGTATAAAATAACATCCCTTTATCATATGCAGCCCTGTATCAGCTAGGTGCTTTTTTACTGAGCCTGAACATTCATAGTATTTACTAATACAGAGTTCATTTCAGAAAACAAGTAATGTGAGGAGAACAGAAATGCATTTATCTGGCAGTTCTAGATGACTATGTCATATGTAGTCAATTTAATGAACAGCTTTTGTACCATGGGAAAATTAAATCACAATAAAAAAAGTATAGTAATCACCTGCCCCTAAAAATGAGTTATAGACAGTCTAGTCCCAGTGGTGGTAGTACAAGTTGGTTTTGGATGCTAAAATAAAAAGTCTCTGATTATCTTTTGGCTTAATGTCACAATGCACATATTATTCTGGCTTCACAAGTGACCTGCCCTACAAATCTGAACATTAATTAAATATTATAAATTTACTTTCTTGTATCAAGGTAACTGACAACTTGTACTCAGTGTGCATAATGGCTTTGGGCTTTACCCACTCAATTGTACTGGGTTCCTGGGGCCCTTTTCCTAATAGAAAGAAATTGTTCCAAAATTGTTACCTTTGCCATGTCGTGTTAATGAAGCTTCTGCATACTGTTCGGTTTAGAACACTCTCCAGGGACAATAACTTCCTCTTGGTTCAAGAGGCTCAAGTCTTCAGACTTTTTCCCTCAGCTGTTTCAGGCTAAACTCATACTTACTCAAGGCTTCTCTCTTAAAAATGTATCAAGCACAGCCAAAGTGGAAATTCCCACTGATGCTGGGAATTTTGGCTGAGTGAAAAATGCAAATGTCCCAAAAGCTTTAATTCGAAGAGAGAGTATCTTCTACCAACAAAATTGCAGAATAAGACTAGAAAAGTATACATGAACATTTACATCTTGATGACTGATGAGGAAGAGATACGTTTCCTCAGTTTTTAACCCTGCCAGTATACAGCATAGACAATTGAAATGTGGAATCTTTTATTGCCCATTGCATGACAATTCAAAGATATTCAGATAATAGGAATGGCCTATGCAACCGCATAAGCAACTATTTTGCAAACAGAGAGATTTATAATTGTTCTCCCACCATGCTCAGTAATGACAGTTATGATGTGAACAGCAGTCTGTCGAGATAACAAGCTTAGGACTTAGTGCTTCCTGATTCCACCCTGGGGTATCCTTCTCCTCCTTCTGTCCAGGGAACATGAAAGCACAGAACAGATAAACTGTTCTCCATCAAACTATAAAACAGTTTAACACACATAGAGTGAAGAGGCAGCAGGGGATGGAGACATCTTACAACTGAAACCAAAAAGTGATGAGCTACCTCGGTGAATTATGGTATCAAATTCTGAGACCTGACAGTATCTTCAGTCCTGATCCTGGGTCACTTACTTTCACTGAAATAAACTTTCCCTATAAAGCTAACTCTGTTCAGGATCTCCCCAGAGAGACTAAACTTTTTTTTTGTTTTGCCACAATTTGCAAAAGAATCAGCAAAGGGGAAAATGGAAGCAATTGTCAGATGAGAGTCTTTTACTTGGCTCAAGAATGGCACCTGCAGACTCATACCAACTCTTTTGATGTATTTTTGGCTTCTGTTGCAGAATGGATTATTTTGCACTGTGATATATTAAGCATGAAGTAGCATGTGCGTGCTTGCTCGTGCACTCTTTAGCTCTCTCTTTTTCTTCCCTTATTGGCACACTGAAAAGTGGCAGTATTTTAGTTGAGGTAGGGACAGAATATAAAGATAAGGAATGACAATATGGAAAAGGCAGAGAAATTTAAATATTTAGGAACAATAATCACTGAGGACTCAAAGAACTGAAGAAATTAAAGCAAGAAGCGCTAATTGCTTTTTGAGCCTGGATGAAATAATGCATCGAGAAAAATCTGAAGAAAACTTGAAATCCAGCTTTATATTACAGTTGTTCAACCTGTCCTTTTATATGGATGAAAATCCTGAATGCCAACAAAGGCAAATGGAAGAAGACTGTGAATATTTGAAAACAAGGTGCTAAGGAAAACATTTGTTGCAACACAAGAAAACAGAGTATGGAGGACAATACAACCGCAAGAGCTTTTGGACCTTTATAAAAGATATTATGTCTTCAGCAGTATAAGAGCATGCAGAACGAAATGGGCAGGGCATCTCATAAGGACTGATAAGAGAAGGCATGTGAAGCAGGTATGAGGCCTCAAGGTAGACCAAGACAATGAAGTGAAGATAACACAAGTTGTCTTGAAAGGATGGACAAAGATGCAACAAGGTGGAAGGGGATTGTGCCAGAGAAGAAGTGGAAGGCTGTAATTAAGATGGTTATAGGGCCCTTGCCGGAGGCCTGTGAAATGAGAAAGAGAGAAGCAGAACTAGTCAGTTCTGCACCCTGGGCCACAGCTGCAGCTGAGATGCTGGTGATGCTCCCATCCCCCTTCCCTCCCCTTAGTTAAGTGACTGAGCTGAGGCATTTGGTGGACAAACTGTTTTGCATGGCCCTGTATTTTATGGTAATGCTTGTATTACTTTTCACTGATGGGTGGGGTGGGCGAAACGCATCCTCTGTCAAAACAGATGGTTCTGACTATCCCAGAGAACGTGGTTCTTCTGTTTTGTAATTACATCTGCAACAGTGGTGCAATCAAAGAACAAACTCCATTTTAATAGTTGACATTGGCCCTGGCTCTCCTATCTCACACACCAGCTGCATTTTTCCTGATTTAGCTTCCAAATGAGAAATTCCCTCCTACAGAACTGTGAGTGCTTATGGCCATTCAAGTGTCTTGTGTTTGTAGCTTGAATTAAGAGTTCAAAGAACTGTCTGTTACTGACCCTTTATGACTTGTGAACTCTAGTTGTTGTGGGTTTGTTCAGGTGCTGTATAAGCATCTACTGAGCTCAGGCTTTTAGTGAGCATCAAATCCTGATGAAATGACCTGGGTAAGCTGACTTGTGGAATAAAAGTGGTTCTGCTTTGCAGTTTGCTATACTTTTTGCAGCCAGTTTATTTGATTGCACAAATGGGAATCCCACCTCAGATGAAATGGACACAGTACAAGCCTTCTTTCTCATTTAACCAAAAAAGAGCGTAGTACAGAGCCTATGCATCACTTAAGTCAAATTGAGCCTTAATTTAAGGATTTAATTGGTGCACAGCCCTGTGTTCAGCCTTAGGAAGACTGGTAATCTTTTTGTGAGCCTGCTCTTATTATGCTTTGTAAGAGCACAGTGGATATTAGCATTGGTTATTAGTTTGGTAAGGAATGTGAGAAGCAAGGATTTCTTAAGGTGATATCTTTTATTGAACCAATTTTATAGTTGGGATAAAATTAGACAAGCTTTTGAATGCAAGACATTTCATCAGGTCTTTTTTGGAGAGTACAGATATTTCAGAATGGGAGAGTGTGTGTTCTGATAAGTTGATGACACTGGTGTTCTGAGTGGTGTTGTCTTGATTTCCTCCCATGTTGCTAGTGAGCTGTCTGTGAGGTGGCTCCTTTTGTGATAACTGATTCCATCTTTTCTCCTTGTGTTGGATAAATGTCAGGTATTTTTAGGAATACATTTGGGTCTGCTGCATAGTAGTCAGATATTTTTCCAGGTTAGCGTCTTCAAGATTAGTAGCATGAGTGAGTATCTCCTGTTTAAATTGATCCCTTTTGGAGTAGGTTAGGTAAAGAAGATGGTTTCTTAGTTTTTCCAAATTTTTCCTGCATAGACATGTTACATATATGGAGTTGTGTGTTTAGCTACAGGGTTGTAGGCGATGAGTCCCTTTGGGATGATGTTATGTTTCTTGCACAGGCTTACAAAGAAGATGTAATCATGTAGCATGGCCTCTTTATTCTTTAGGTTGTGGATTTTTCATTGTAAGTGATGGATTTTTATATCATCTGTATTATGGTAGCATAAGGGTGGTTTTGTAGCTGTGATGGTCCAGAAATTACATGAGGCAAGGATTTCTTCGGGTGACATCTTTATTGGATCAACTATGCAGTTGGGATCAAGTTAGACAAGCTTTTGAATGCAAGACATTCTTCATGGCCTTGGAAAGGAAGGAAAAACGGGTTGTTTTTTCAATGCAATTATTCAGTGAGTCTAATTTGGGCTGGAAATCTATGGATGGCACATGGTTGAGAAAGAGCTTACTGTATTTTAAGCCTGTCTGTGGTACATAGCTTGCATCAGCTGTAGTGGAATCAGTACAGCCCTGTAGATGTGCTTAATATGTTGCAAAAAGTTCAGGATTGGACCAGTAGTCATTAATGCTTTTTTTCTGCCTCTGGAGAGATGATTGCCTGTAGCTTTAGAGGTGAGTGTTTACAGAACGACAAGAGAATACACCTGCTCTATTATATTTCTACACGTAAGAGAATTCATTCCTGAGTTTTATGTCGATCAGTTTTGACACTGAAACATGAGACTTGAAAATAATATGACACTGTGAATTACTGTAATACTATATAGTTCTGGTTGTGTCAGACTCATCTCTGCTGCTGGACATACAAATTACAATGGCTAGAAATATTTTCTTTTTCCTACATTTAGTGAGCAAGGAAAGACCTGAGTGGACCTTGTGATATATGCTTTTGCCACATCCAGCTTAATTTGTTGCAACTCTTTCTACTTAGGAAGCATGTGCTTATGGAAACAGTGATATCCTGAAGGCCAGAGAGAATGAAGTATAATCACATTCCACCTACATTACAGCTTTCTTTTCCTTTATTGGTTCTACTCTGAATACCAAAATTGATCTACCTTTATGTCAAGCTCCCATTTCATGACCCATTCAGGATTTTGCAGGTATCGAGATCCATGCTGACCAATCAAGATTAGCAGACTGGGTATTCTCGGTGGAGGGCCTTATGTTATGAAACAGTATCCTAGAAGGAAGACAGGGTTGTTGAGGGCAGAATGTAACATGCATGATTTTGTGTTTATAATTTCCATATTGAGCAGACAGATTTTAAGGAATAACCCCAACTTGGAGTTATTGTGACTCTGGTCATGAATGCTGTATCTATGCAGAGGAGAGACAAAAAGGGAGATTCATTTCTTTTCTAGCTGCCTTTATTGATGCCTTAACACAAGAATTGTGGGGGGAGCCTCCCATTTGGGGGATGAAGCTGAAGCAAGCAACTACAGTAACAAAAACTGCAAGAGATTTAATTAAATCTTTTCTTGGGCTCAGAAGTTAAGAGGACTTTATATCCTTTGTCCATTTTTTTTTCTTGTTTAAGAGTTCTCATTTTCCATGTCAGAATAATAAAGGGAGCTTTGGTACTTTATCTGCCCCACAGTTTCTAAAGTCTGTGCCAAGTGTTTGCTTGGAATGCATGCCCTGGATAATCTTGGAATGCTTTCATGTTTGCTATCATAAATGCTTCTGTTAAAGGAACACATTCTGATCTGCACATTGAAGGTTAAATGATACTAAATTATTAAGTAAACTCTAGACTTGAATATCCCTGTAAGTCTCATCCTGCAGCGCACATAAAAAACCTACACCTTGAGAAAAGCCCTTGGCTCTATTTATTCTTCCAATTTTATATTAGTTCTCAAACGGGTGCAAGTCTATCCAAGGAAGTAAAAGCAAATAGGTTTGTGAAATACAAATATCACGGGGTAAGGAGCAATCTCTGCTGAGCCTCATTTGCACTGGGCTTTAATTGACAACTGCCTCCCCTTACCCTGGGCCTCAACTGCAGTCCACTGTAAGTTTAAAGCACAGTTGCAGCAACTGCAGCAACTAAAGGAAACTTTCCTCCTGGGCACTTTGGTCTCTCCCCATCCATCTTCTGTCACATCTCTTTTTTGCCCCGATCTATCCTGGCATGTTCCCTAAAGGAAGGTGGAACAGGTAAGCTAAAGCAGTCTTCAGCATTACTTTGCCATTACAGGATTCCTGGTCTCCAGGGCAATTCTTAGCTGCCCCTTTATGACACCTTTACATCCCTTTTCACATAGAATAGTAATAATAATAGTAATAATAATAGTAAAACCTTGCACCTGATTGTCTCACCTTCTATAGCTGATGAGCAGATTAGCTGTACCATATCAGAATCCTTAAATTCTACAAGTGAAATGTGATTAACCATGTTGAAATTTGACCAGACAAGGCTAATGCTTCTGATTTAGAGGTACAAGTATGGGAGAATCATTATTGTTGACAAGTGGCAATAGGGACCTTCTGGCACCATATTAGGAAGCCTCACAGATGCCAGAAATGTTTTTTATATTGGCTCCTCAGAAGTAAGTTAGAACCTGGTGCATAACTAACTGATTGTTCAGCAGATAATGGTATTTCTTGAGAGGCCAGTTGTTCTACGGAGAAGAGTCTATATTCTCAGAAGTTTCATTGTTGTTCAGTGAGATGCAAAGATATTTGTGGGTGATATCTCTTATTGGACTAACTCCATGGTTGGGATAAAGTTAGATAAGCTTTCAGATGAAAGGCATTCTTCATCAGATCTGAGGGAAGAAGCAGACATAGCAAGGGAGAAGCAGGCCACAGTGCCTTCTTCTCTCAGACCTAATGAAGAGTTCTTTACATTTGAAAGCTTGTCTATGTAGACAAGATTTTTATTAGATAATGGAGTTGGTCTAATTAAAGTCATCACATACAGAAATGTTTGCCTCTTGCATAATTCCTGTACCATCATGGCTACAACATCACTCCAACACTACCTAAACATAGTTGGTTCAGTACAACTATTCTTCAGGACCGATCAAATTTCCAACTCCACTAGGTTATGAAGCTTAAGGCTAAGTGAAAGTATATGTTTTTTGCTTACTGCCAAAGCTTTGTATCTTCAGAGGGGCCGTTTCTGATGTGATAGGCTCAGGGTGAAAGATAACAAATGATCTGTGAGCCAATATACACTGCTTGTATTACTCTCTGGTATGTCTGAATGCATTAAAGATGCATGATCTTTTAACAAGGAACTATGGCACTAAGTGCCTCAAGCTCCAGAATCAGGAAGACACAGTTTACGGATTAGCACTTTGAAATATTTATTTTGTCTGATTTTAAATGTTTAGTCTGGAACGTCTTAAATGATACCTTCCTAGGTCCGGAGTTGTAGCAGCAGACTCCACAGGCCAGTTACAAGCTACAAATTCACACTGAGCTTGTTTATTGTTTAGAAAACCAGACCGTGTTGAAGCAAAGTGTGAAAAAATGTGCGTCCTTTAGAGAGCACACACGTCAAAGTCCAGGACAAAAAATGGAACACAAGATAATAGGAATCCCATAAGCTGTTCCTGATTGGGGATGGGTTCCTCTGAAGTCTGACCACATCTGAGATTAACAAAGCTTGCTAAAGATATGCACTGGTTAGGGGAAAGTCTTCTGCTAACTATTACAGTCTAAGTATAAAATCAGGCAACTTAATTGTACTTCATCTATTCCCTGACTTAAGATTTCACCATCATGTATGATGTATGCAACCTAATAACACAGAACTATTAACTCATAATTGCCTAACAACCTTGTCCTTTGCAAACAGTAGGTATTTAAAAAAAATCAATCTCTGTAAATATCAATGGGAGATTTGATGTCTCCAAGAAAAAATTAAACTTCTGTAAATGTGCTATAAATTACTATAGTTTAATTGCTATGGTAAATTGTAGAATATGTTTGCAGGGCCTATAGAGTCAACACATTATACTGTCAACTCTGATGAAAATCGAATGCAGCCATTTCTGCCTGTTCAGACGTGATGGATCTTAACATAGCTCATGACTCAGAATATCTCAGGTGTAGAAACTGAAGAGGCAAAGAGGATGAATGAATGTCTCAAGGTCACAAAATGAGCCTACGGCAAGCTTATGAGTAGACTTCAGAATCTGGGATTTCTAGTCATCTGCTTTAGCCAGTAGACTTCAGCCTTTACTCATTATAAGATAACAACTAATTCTTAGTTGCATTTCCATCAATTATATCCCTACCTGGGTGTTTATCTCTTGAAAAGAACTGTTCTGAGAAGCCATCTCCATCTGCTTGCAGCCTTCTGGTATACATTGGGCA
Organism: Crocodylus siamensis; assembly: GCF_052110815.1. Taxonomy (NCBI): domain Eukaryota; kingdom Metazoa; phylum Chordata; order Crocodylia; family Crocodylidae; genus Crocodylus; species Crocodylus siamensis. The sequence goes on from NC_143397.1 coordinate 146,898,279, forward strand.
AATTAAGAAATGCAAACAAAACTGGCCGTAACAAGGTTGCATTTTGTTTAGAAAATATTTTCATCAAACACTGGTGTGCCACTGGTATTATACCTTGGAAACCAGCACGTATAAGCATATGTAGGGCCAAAACTGGTGGGGCGGGGTTTGGAGTGGTGGTGGGGGCGGTGAGAGGTGCAGTTGCACCTCCCTTTCAGTCAACCAGGCTAGGGACAAGTTTTTGGTTTTTTTTAAGCCCTGAAGTGATTAAGAATCCCCACTTCCTCTCCATTCACCTTTCCTCACTCACTGTTGCTGCTGCCTCCACCTATCCTGGGAGAAGGTGGGAACCTATGTGCTCAACTCCTACATGGACAGTGGCACCAGTAAGCTGGCTTCTCCTCCCTGCCCAGTCCCCCTGGTATTCCCTGCCAGCCCAGGAGCAGGAAACCTACCCACTTCCACTGATGTCTCTACCTGGGCCTGGCTCCACCACCCTTCTAACAGGAGTGGCTGTTTAGCTCCCTGCACTGACTCAGCTGGGGACAGCAGCAGGGAGAAGAGGGGAGAATGGGAAGAGAGGGAGTGTGCCACTGAGTTTGCAGGGGAAGGGAGAGGAGAGGAAAGATTCTTCCCTGCTTGAGGTACTTAAAGGAAAAAGTCCCCAGCTGCTGCTTTGGCCATGCAATTTGCCCACCCTGGTATGAGGAGGAGGCTGGGAGCCAGGGTGCAGCCATACTTGCATCACAGGTTGTTGCTCCTACACCTCCCTTTCCAAAACCTTGGATCCCTCCATGAGCATATGTATGGATAGGGTCTGATACCACCACATCAAATGGAGTCCAATGATTCTGTGGGCGAAGCAACTGGTGTATATAATTGCTGATTGCCAAAACTGCCCAGAGCAAAACCAATAGAAACAAGCAACTGCCTCCTGGGCTACCTTCTATTGGAGAAAACTAATCAAATAGTCCTTCTCAGTAATTTGCTTTTTTCTCTTACAAGTTTTCTACCTTCTTTTCCTTCTTAGGATCTTTCTGCTTCCCTCTTGCCTCTTTTTGTGGATTATCTCTATTTTCAGTTATCAGCATAAATGAGAGGAGAGTTTGACTCTGTCTTCAGGGAAAGTACTGATATAGGGTTTCCAGTAGCAGTGAAGGGAATCCTTGTGTTAGCTCATTTGTCTCCATTTATATGGTACCATCACAATGTGTCATCAAACTTCTGGGAAAGGAATATTTTAGTTTGACTCATCCTGGGAGAAGGCAGCCTGTCCTGCCACCAGCTGCCACCTAGAGACCCTGCAGTAGGACCTCTGACAGTACTACACAATAAAACCTACAGCCCCCACAAACCTGCCCTGATGCAAACTCTTTTCACCAATTCGTTTCTCTAATTTCTATACAGAGATGAAATGGCTTTTGCCAGTGTTTGTTTCTGATGTCACTCTGAAATGTGATGGCATTTAATTATAAAAAGGCTCCAGAAACAGCATGGGAAAGTGATTTTTCTCATCATTTTTTGTATTTGAATGTAAGTGGAACCAGATATGATGCAAAATAAAATTGAGTGCTTGAAATATTTCCAGTCCTTCACATACACACATCCTCCCATATATTGGTAGAAGTCTCTTTCTTTCAGAGCTTTAACAACTTCCAAAAGATTCTTACAGAAAAAGCACACTACTGAGGCTCTGCCTTTATTACTTCCATTTAGGTAAATAGATATTTAAGAAGTACTGTTTGTTTAGAATGAATTCGTTATATCTACAGTGATCAACACAAATGCTTGAGGGCTTTAATACAGGAACATAGGAATGAGGGATTGCTCTACTATAATTGGCTAGGAGCTTCTCCACACTGCAATTAAGGATGAAGTGTTGTAACTAGCTTGTGATGTCCATACTTGACCTAATTACATCAAAAATGTTTCAGCTGTGGCCATCCAACACCTTTATTTAAAATTTTGCAACACATTTATGTCACAAGTGAGTGTGTGCTTTCATGTGTAACCACACTGTATGGCCCTATTTGTGTCCATGTGCAGGGTAATGTGGCCAAGTATCTATCTTGTGCTGCTTCAGTAGAGCATAGAAGACCCATAGAGAGGTGCTCATAAAGTAGTACCTGCATATACATGAGACACTTAACTTTGTGGGGCTCAGATTGGGAGACCCTGATCTCCCAATCTGAGCCCCACAAAGTTAAGTGTCTCATGTATATGCAGGATCAGGGTCTCCCAATCTGAGCCCCATGACTGCAGAGCTCAAAATGGGAGATAAGACTGCAGAGCCATTTCTGGTAGCTGCCTGTGGGATGGGGCTGAGGAGCTTGTTCCTTGCCCAGCTCAGTGAGTGCAAAACTGATGGGGGAACAAGCTCCATGCTCATAAAGTTGGGTGGGGAACAAACTTCCCAGCCCCTGCCCTGCATGCCCAGGTGGGGACAATGTTCCCTTGCTCCAGCAGCAGGGAGCTTCCAGTCCCCACTGCAATCGCAGAACTTGGGCTGGGAAAAAACTCTCCAGCCCTCATTCTGTGATTGCAACTGCATTGCAGAGCAGGGGCTGGGAGCTTCTTGCATGGGGACAGTTCCCTGGCCAGTAGGGGTGTGTGAAATGGCCATATTCGATTCAGATTCAGATTTGGCCCCAATCAGGGACAGTGATTAGGTTAGTTGATCCAGATCACTGTCCCCAATTCAATTTGGCTGAATCCAAATCTGAAGAGTCAATAGATCTGAAGCCATAGATACAGCTTTAAATGTTTTTTCTACATACCTTGAGGTACCAGGCACAGCTCGTGAATGCTGCGATGCTGGGGCGGATGAAGTGTCCCACAGGAGTATACAGGGAAGGGCAGGGGGAGAGAGAGGAGCATGCTTGGCAGCAAAGCCAGAAGTAGACCGGAAGTACTTCTGGTCCACTTCCAGGTCTGCTGCCGAGTGTGCTGGGGAGCCCCCCCGTGCTCCTGTGAGATGCTCCATCTGCCTCACCATCTCAGCATTCATGAGCCGCCTGGTACCTTGAGGTATGTAGAAAAACATATAAAGCCCTGTATGCCTGAATCACTGGATCTTTCTGAATCTCTCTGAATTGATTTGGAGGGTTCCGATTCAATTTGGAGAGATTAAAGAGTCTCTTGATTCAATTCGGATTTGGAGATTCGGCCACCAAATTGGGCCTAATCTCTGCCGCATTGAATCAGGGCCTGAAGCTTCGCACAGCCATACTGCCCAGCCTGGTGCTGGCTGGGACTTGCCTCTGACTGGGACAGTTCCCAGCCAGCATCAAGCTGCATGGGGAAGGACATGCAGCTTGGAGGTGGCTAGGGACTGTCCTGTTTTGGGCAGTCCTCAGCTAGCTCCAGGCTTCACGTGCAGAATTTCCCTGTGCAGCCCAGGTCTGGTCAGGAACAGTCCTTATCAGGGCCATGTCCCAGCTCTGTGCCCCAGTCGGGTGATCAAGGGACAGGGCTTGGGAAGAGCTGCAGGGGTGGGGTAGGTCCCATCCCCATCCCCTGATGCGCTGGTGGGGCAGCTAGAAGAAAGCTAGTTGCTACCTGCCCTACCGGTGAATTGGGGCAGGGGGTGGGACCTGCCCTTCCCCTGTAGCTTTTTCCAAGCCCTGTGCCCTGATCAGTGAGCCAGTACTGCTAGTACTGCTCCATGCCAGCAGTGCATGGTTATTTTTAGCCACTACATCGCCATAGCAATGCACTACAATGAGGGAGTGCATTGGTATGGGGATGTAGCAGCGGCATGACAGTTTGTGCCCGCTGACACTACATCACTGTAACGCGTTGCTAGTAAAGCTAGGCTGGTGTTAATACATGTGTAGAGACACCCAGGATAATTTACCGTAGATTACCTGTTATGCATATGTGGTCTGTATCTGAAAAATGGAATCTCTGATTATCTTTGGTAGGGCAAGTGCAGCTATATGTGATCTCCAGTCTGTTTAAGACTGGTATAACATCTTTTTCCTTACTAATAGTGGAACAGAACATTTAGAAGGGTGGTGGTGTTTTTTGCATTTATATAGTGAGAGCAGTATGTGTTGGTGAGACACTTGACCATAACGGAAAGTTAGAACGACAGACAATGAAATCTTTTTCCTGATGGAAAATGTACTAGGTAGGAGGAGATAGATTGTTGTTCTTGGCTTCCAATGGACAGGCAGACCTTGTCTATTGTTGAGTGACACATGCAGTATTTTGGGTTACTTTATAATTTATGTGATATGCATGTATAGAGCAGAAACTTGTCTACATCCAGCTGCTTTATAATTTTACATAAATGTAGGATGAATATTAGTTGGGTTTCTGGTCTGTCAGGAGAGGCTGGGTCAGGATACTATGACAGAGTTTGAAGTTTCTAGGATGCTCAATAAGACACTACATTTTTTAAATTCAGTTTTATGAATTTTAAGAGTACTTAACTATTTAGCTACTATCGCATCCCATACACCGCTCTTCTTTTGAATGCTCAGGATTTATTTTTTTTACTATATGGTATACATTAGGGTTGTATGAAACTTCAGTCCCTGATTCAGTTTGGCAGAGATTTTGGGCTGATTCGGTGCCTGAATCTCTGAATCTGAATCTGAATCAAATGAGAGGAACCTTTAATCCCTCTGATTTGAATCAGAACCCTCCAAATCGATTCAGAGACATTAGGAAAGATTTGGACATAGAGACAGCTTTAAATGTTTTTTCTACATACCTCTAGGTAGCAGGGGCTCATGAGTGCTGCAGTGCTGGGGCGTATGGAGCATCTCACAGAAGTGTGGGGGGGGATCCCCAGTGCACTTGGCAGCAGACCCAGAAGTGGGGCAGATGCACTTTCAGTTCACTTCTGGGTCCAATGGGGAGTGTGCAAGCCCCTCGCCCCCCTACTCCCTGCCTCTCTGGCTCAGGAATCAACGAATCGAATCACTGTCCCTGATTTTGGCTGGATCCGAATTGAATAGATCCCACTTCACACATCCCTAGTTTACATATCTTTCAATATTAAGTTAATGTTGCCAATTAATAAATTTAAATGTAATAGAGGGGTTTTTTTGGCTGTTGATAGAAATATGATATAAATTGTCCAAAGAAATGCAACAAATGATTTTCTTCTGATAATGTATGGAATGCTTATATTCCAAACAAGAGCTAAAGCAATGGATGCAATTTTGGGGTTGGTTTATGTGTGCTATTAATAGAGCCAGATTTTCTCTTCCTTACTTGGATCTTGTTCTGGAGATGGAAAGAGAAAGGAAACCATTTAGGCCTCATCTGCTGAAGTTTAAAAAAATTTTCTGGCTGGCATTTAAGCAACACAGCTGGCTCTTTCAACTGTGTTCTGCCTGTCCTCAGAGTAGGCTGGTCTTGGAGGTTGTTGTTAACTTGTCTAGATTAGAACAGTTTTTGGGCTGCTGTGAAATCTTTTAGGAGTGGTAGCAGCACAAAAAATCTAGCCAGAAAATTGGGGAAATATAACTAATTCATTGTTTTTCCCCATGCCCTTTTTCTTCCATGGCAAGCAGAACTCTAATACAGCAGAGAAGATTGAACCAGTGTTTCAGTTTATTACTAATATAAAAATAAGGCTAGGTGTAAGACATTGCTTTGGGGCCTGGCCCCTAGTTGTTAATGGTACAATGGCTCTCTCAGCAAAAAGGCTGTTCATCTAGATGAAGTTCTGGATGGTAGTCATTTCAAAGGGGCTTCAAAGAACTCCATTGTGTTTGGAGGCAGAGAAATTGCTTTCCTGGCATTAACTTACCAGTTGAAAAAAAACAATTTCATGTAGTATGGAAATGTATTATCAAGGGCTTATCCATTATTTACTCTTGACCGATGTTGAAAGTTGAAGCTTGAAACTTGAGGTCAACAGTTATGTAGCTTGGATGGTTAACACAAAAATTATCAGAGGAGTTGGAGCTGAGGGGGAAAGGGTTCTGTTTGATCAGGTACTGATTGATCGCTGGAAGATTTCCTCCTTTGGGAATGGTTTTGTAACAGAAGTTTGATTCATCATCTGTCCTGTACAGATGGTGAGTAGTGAATGTTTTGCTGTTGTGTTCAGCTTTATTTGATTAAGCAGTCAGGACTGTCAGGTCATGTGGAAGGAGCAAATGTGGGTGTAAATATTGAATTGATGCACAGGAAGTTATTGAGAGCTGTGTATCTAGGTCCCTTATGGAAGCCTGTATACTTCTCATTTAATCTGATTATATAGGGTCTACCTTGAGGAATATTTGCACCTAAAGAAAAGGTACAATACATAACTTGCCATTATTTGAATAGCAGTGATGTTTACCAGGAACCCTGCATTTTGTAAATGTTCATGATCAACTAAGGGTTCATGCAGACATAGCAATTGTATTGCTATCAAGGGATGCTAGTACAAGCTATTACAATGCAACTGTTACAGCTAAACAATTCTATACTGATACAAGTGCAGCAAAACCATGCTGATCTTAACACAGCTTCATCTAGGTTCAAAGGTAAGGCCATTTAGCTTGCTTGTGTCATGCAGATGTAACAGTTACACCTACAGTGTAATGGTTGGTGAACAGTCCACCCAGCAACAGCAGCACCCCTTCTCTTTCCAAAGTGACTGCAAATTACATTTGTCCATACTTTCTCTGAAGCTTTTTTCAAGGGCGCTGTGTAAGTCTTTTGACCTTAATGCAGTATAGGTAAAAGAAGAATTGGGTCTAGTCCTGTGAATAAATCTTTCTTCTTCTATAATTACTGTGTGTTTGGGATGCAACAGCTGACAGATGGAACATACATTTGTGTGTGGTACACCCATGTACAAATCCTGTTGGCATGTGCAGATGTTCCTGGGACCCAAGTTATGATCACATGGCTACTTGAAGCTGTGTTTGTTGATCTGGTTCTGCTTGTGCACATATTCACTAGTGCTAAGAGCCACACTGGGAATGCAATCTAAGTAAGTTTGGGTGTTGGGAGGCCAGTGTGTCGGGGTGGGGGTGCGGGGTGAGGAGGGAGTTGGTGGGTTTAGGGGGTTGGTGGAACTGCAGTGTGGGGGTTGTCCATCCAAGGGTGCAGAGGTTGGAGGACTAAAAATAGCCTAGTCGGGGAGAGGTGGGGAGGGGGAAGGGGGGGCAGGGATAGAGGGTAGAAAAAGCATGGTTTTGGGGCTGGAGAAGTGCCTGGGCACTTTGTACAGTTTGGCACTTAAATCGACTAATCTAACATCTGTATGCCTCTTGTGATCTATGTGGGATCACAAAAGGGCACACAAACTAGCAGAGCATAAGATCTGGGCCTACTGTGTAGTGACTTTTGGAGATAATGCTTGGAGAGACAGGAAGGTGGGTTGGTGGCAAGACAGTGGTAATCACAAGGTAAGTTGAGCAAAGCAAATGAACCCTAAAGAGTGGCTAGGTACTTTTCATGTTCTTAATAGTTGTTTTAGTCAGCCAAGGAAAGAAGTGCATGTTGAATGTACACAGCAAAGGTATGGAATAGCAGCAATTAGAGAAGAGTAATTAAAAAGTCTGACTTGAAGCTTTGGCATAGTAATGGAGTGTCTTTTTAAAGTTGGTGTGACATAGAAAGAACACTGCAGGCCTCTGAGGTCCTTGATGATGACTCAGGACCAAGGGATTAAATGAAACGCTGCTAGAAATTACAGAAAAAAGTTTAATATGGGATATTCAGTAGTTAAGTACTGCACACCTAAAATTGTTCACACTTCTGAGTCTTAGTTTCAGAAGCATAAGAAGCTGAACTATTTTTCAGGCTTTCAATTATTTTTTGCTTGAATATTGGTCCATTGTAACTGAAATATGTCCTTTTTCTGTAAGAAGTAATTATTTATATCTATGTTTAGAACATGAAAAAATGCTCAATCTTAACATTTTTAATCTGTGACTTAAGACACAAAGGTTAAAATTGCCAGCAATATTCCATTTTGATGTTAAACTCCTCATTTCCATATGAAGCAGAGGGTGGAAATTTATAGAACCGTTGAGTAATCAGTGGATTGATCCAGCCATGCTTCTGTACTTGGCTGGTATAGAAGAACATAAAGTAATATTCTTTATATTCTAATTGGTTGTACTTCTATGTTGCTGTATTTTACAAAATGGAGTCCTTAAGAATGAGTGAAGTTAATCATGTTGAATTTAAAGGGACAGTAGAACTCATGCTTGATATTGCAGTTAGTAATGGTGCCTAATTAAATATCCATTAAAAGTTTATAAGATTAAGCTCACATGGAAATTATAACCAAATTTAATTGGAATTTTTTCTAAAATTGTTTTTCTGGATTCTTATCAACTATCTTTAAATATAAATGCTGTACCTAATAATGAAACCTAGACATTATTACTTCTAGGGAGTAGCGATCTCTGGACTGGTAATGAGATAAAAAAGCCTTTACCCTCTACTAGAGGGAATGAAATCATTGTTGGCATTAGTGAAAAGTAGTTGCCATCTGTTGGATGTTGGGTAACCTACATGAAATGAGTTGGTTTCATATTGGTTCCAGTAGATAGCTTTCTATATCACTGAAACAGCTGGCATTGAAACTGCTAGCCACAAAGGACTTGGTAACCGTTGGTAGCTTTATTAGAAAGTCACTGAGGAATGAAAGAAGACTGGAGTGTATGTAAACTGAGGAATGCCAAAGGGATAAAATAAAATAAAATGTCCCAATGGTTTTATTTAGCTGAATTCTGCTGAATTCTTTATTCAGAATGTTTTGACTTGGCCCTAATTTGGTTCTCAAATCTGCCATTAATTCATCATACAACTTTTCAGATGAGGAAAATTTACTGACCGGGTAGTTATTGACCAAACAGGGGTACATTTTTTAACGTTTGAACTTCTACACCACCTTCATCCAAAATCTGTAAGCAAGTTTTTGTACCAAATCTTTGGGTTATTACTCAAGAGTTACATGAACAAGCCACCCAGAAACTTCAGTGGATCTGGAATAAACTTTATTGGGTTTTGGTCCACTGTTATGATTGCTGTCAAACAAAGAGATGAGTCCTGCCACCCGATTTCCAGACCTATGGGGAGTCCCTTGAACTGGATCCAGGCAGCAAAGCTGCTTTATCTGCTCTGTGGTACCACTCCCCCTCTTCTCACCCAGCTGGAAATTTGGCAGCAGGAGGAGTAGTGTCTGCCATGGCTCTGGGAGATGTAGCAATTAATGCTTCCACTGCCAAATCCCAGTCCTGCATGCCATATAACAGCCACGCATTCCAGATCCAGCTGATGAACTGAACCCACACTCCAGATACAGACTGTAGACTAGCTTCATGTCACTCATCTGGCCCATGGGGTTAAATGAGTTGGGCACCACTAATTTTAGGTTGCCGAAACTCTGGGTGCAACAGTTTGTTTTTGATTAAGGCTGGCATCTTGCCTTTCCCAAGGAATGCACTGCCAGTCAGCTGTAACAGCCACAAGATCTTTCCATTTGCCTTCATTCACCATGAGGTGGAATGGCTCCCACTTAAAAGTCATAGTGTGGAGCTCTGTAGCATGTCCAGTTAATTATCAAGGAGGGTCTGTATTTCTGCCTGTCAGGCACTGATGCTTTCCTGATCCAGATGTATGGATACACAAAACAATTTTAAATTTTCTTGGCACTCAATTCATGAAAGACTTTTAAGGTAACTAGAAGAGTCAAACTGTTCACTTCTTGGAATACCAACTGTAATAGCCAAGATTATGTGGAACACCAAGGAAACCACAGGTCCCTTATGGAATGTGAAAGGAAATACAGTTATGGATGATGCAGTGAATGATGAATTATTTAGTGCTTTTTTCATTTCAGTTTTCATGAATTACATCAGCTACTAGATGATAAGCGCCTTTTCTGGCAGCAAAGATAAGGAGACAAACAGCTTAGAGTAGTTCAAGAACAGGTTAGGTGTTACTTAGAAAAGCTAGATCCTTTCAAATCAGCAGGGTTGGATGGAATACACTGTATTGTATTAAAGGAATTGGCTGAAATAATTTCAGAACCATTGGCTATCCTCTTTGAGAACTCATGGAGGCCAGGTGATGTCCTGAATGACTGGAAAGTACGAAATAAATTTTTAAGAAAGGAAAAAAAGGAGAATCCAGGGAATTACAGACCAATCAGTCTGATGTTGACACCTGAAAAGCTCATGGCACTGATCCTCAGGGAATATGTTCTTGGGCACCCAGTGAAGGGCAAGGTGATCAGGAACAGCCAGCATAGATCAAGAGTAAGTCTATGTAAAAGAGCTGTATGATTGCTCAGAGGGACAGCATGAAATGAGGTAGGTCTGTCGAAAGTCTCTGGGTGAGTGAGGTTTAGAGGGAAAAGCAAGAGGGGTGATGTTATGGTAGGTGTCTACTATAGACCACCAGACCAGGAGGATGAAGTGGATGAGGCTTTATTCAGACAGCTAGAAGAAGTTTCCAGATCACAGGCCCTGGTTTTTATGGGGGAATTCAACCACCCTGACATGTGCTGGGAGGTTAATACAACAATGCACAGGCAATCCAAGAAGTTTTGGGAGAGTGTTGGGGGCAACTTCCTGGTAAAAGTGTTGGAGAGACCAACCTGTTTTCCTGCTAAATGCAAATAACTACAATGTCATTGGGATAACAGAGACCTGGTGGGACTCCACCCATGACTGGACCATGGGCATAGATAACTAGACCTTGTACAGGAGGGATTGAGTGAATAAAAGGGGCGGGGGCATAGCTCTCTGTCAAGAAAAGCTACACGTCCCTGCAAGCCAACATTGGCATCCATGGTGGATGACTTGGAACCCTCTGGGTTAAAATCCATGGGGAACACAGCACAGGGGATACTATGGTGGCTCCCTACCCAGAGTCAAGAACTTGACCAGGAGTTCACCTGGAGTTCAGGCAATTGGCTGAGGCCGCATGATCCCAGTGTATGGTTGTCATGGGAGACTTTAACTATCCAGACATCTCATGGGAGGAGCGCTTGGCCAAATCTGAGCGGTTGCAAAGCTTTCTCTCATGTGTGGATGACCTCTATCTGATTCAGGAAGTCTACAGCCCAACAAGAGGTAAAGCGCTGCTCGACCTTGTACTGGCAACTGGGGATGACCTAATCAGCAACCTAACAATTGAAGAGAAGCTGGGTGACAGTGATCATGAACTGATCACCTTCACCATCTGCCGTAAAGCTGGCAAGTCAGTCAGTAATACAGAAGTCCTCGACTTCAGGAAAGCTGACTTTGACAAGCTAAGGAGGCTTGTCAGAGAGGCCCTAAAAGGCCACAACCCAATGGAGAGGGGAGTTCAGGATGAGTGGTTGCTCCTCAAGGGAGCAATCCTGGATGTGCAAGCAAAGTCCATCTGGTCTTGGAGGAAAGGCAGCAAAAGGGCACAGCAGCCCTCTTGGCTCTCCAGGGAACTGGCCAACCTCCTGCATCTTAGAAGGAAGACCTACAAAGGATGGAAGACTGGAACCACCACCAAGGAGAAATATTCTGCTTTAGTCTGGACTTGCAGACAGCAAATCAAGAAAGCCAAGGCTGTGATGGAACTCCAGCTAGCAAAAGTCCTTTTTTAGATATGTGGGGAGCCAGAGGAAAACCAAGGGCAACATTGGACCCCTGCTAAACCAGATGGGGCAACTGAAAACTGATGCCCAGGAAAAAACGAACTTGCTAAATGGGTACTTTGCAACAGTTTTTCACCAGTTCCATGGGACGGCCCTGCCCACTCTGGGGCAGGGAGACCCAAGTGAGGCAGATTCCTTGCCCTCCATCGAAGCTGGTCTCGTGAAGGAACACCTTGACAGGCTGGATACCTTCAAGTCAGCTGGCCGTAATGGGTTACACCCAAGGGTACTCAGGGAGCTGGCGAGCATCATAACTCAGCCCCTGGCACAGATCTTTGAGAACTCTTGGAACTCTGGTGAAGTGCCCGATGATTGGAAGAGGGCCAATGTCATGTCTATCTTCAAGAAAGGGAGGAAAGTAGATCCAGCAAACTACAAGGCCCATCAGCCTGACCTCTGTCCTGGGGAAGGTCTTGGAAAAGATTATCAAGGAGGCCATCCTTAACAGAATAGCTGAAGGCAATATCCTGAGGGATACCCAGCATGGGTTTGTTGTGGGTAGGTCTTGCTTGACCAATCTCATTTCCTTTTATGATCAGGTGACTTATCACCTGGACAAGGGGGAAGACATCGACGTTGTATACCTTGACTTTAAAAAAGCCTTCAGTCTGGTATCCCATGATCACTTCTTGGCTAAACTGTCTAACTGCGGCCTTGATGTCACCACGATCCTCTGGCTGGGGAACTGGATTTGCAGTAGGACCTAGAGGGTGGTGGTCGATGGGAGCCAATCATCTTGGTGCACTGTGACCAGTGGGTCCCACAAGGCTCTGTCCTAGGGCCTATACTGTTTAACATCTTCATCAATGATGTGGACATTGGTGTCAGAAGCGGACTGGCCAAGTTCGCTGACGACACCAAACTGTGGGTAAAGCATCCACACCTGAGGTTAGGAGGGTGATCCAGGCAGATCTGGACAGACTCATGAAATGGGCAGATGAGAACCTGATGGTGTTCAACACGAAAAAATGCAAGGTTCTCCACCTTGGGAGGAAAAACCTGCACCATGTTTATAGGCTTAGTAGTGCTATGCTGGTTAGCACTACAGATGAAAGGGACTTGGGGGTCATGTTTGACCAGAAGATGAACAAGCCTTCAGTGTGATGCTGCAGCTAGTAAAGTGAGCAAAATGCTGGCTTGCATCCATAGATGCTTCTCAAGCAGATCCTGGGACGTCATTCTCCCACTGTACTCAGCCTTGGTGAGGCCGCAGTTGGAGTACCGCATCCAGTTTTGGGCTCCACAATTCAAAAAGGATGTGGAGAAGCTTGAGAGGGTGCAGAGGAGAGCCACGCACATGATCAGAGGTCAGGAAAACAGACCTTATGATGAGAGACTGAGAGCAATGGGGCTATTCAGCCTGGAAAAGCACAGACTCAGAGGTGATCTGGTGGCCACCTATAAGTTTATCAGGGGTGCTCATCAGGATCTGGGGGAACGTCTGTTCACCAGAGCCCCCCAAGGGATGACAAGATTTAATGGTCACAAACTCCCCTGCAAACATTTCAGGCTGGATATAAGAAACAACTTCTTCGCTGTCCAAGCCCCGAGAAGGTCATTATGATTAGGAACAGTCGTCATGGATTCACCAAGGGCAAGTCATGCCTGACCAACCTGAGGACTGGCTCTGTGGATGTGGGGAGAGCAGCAGATATGATGTGATGTACCTTGACTTTAGCAAGACTTTTGATAGAGTCTTGCAAGCCAGCTGAGGAAGTATGGTTGGATGAATGGACTGTAAGGCAGATAAGAAACTGGCTGGTTTGTTAGGCTCAGAGTGTAGTAATCAATGGCTCAATGTCTAGTTGGAAGCTGGTATCAAGTGGAGTGCCCCAGAGGTCAGTCCTGGGGCCAGTTTTTTTCAATATCTTCATCAACAATCTGGAAGCTGGCATGGAGTAAATCCTCAGCAAGTTTGCAGAGGACACCAAGCTGCAAGGGGTAGTGGGTATGCTGGAGGATAGGGGTAGGTTTCAGAGTGACCTGGACAAGTTGGAGGACTGGACCAAAAGAAATCTCATGGGGTGCATCCAGATGAGCATGGATGTTTGGTTCCCTGGGGACAAGTAGTGGCGATGCACCTTGCATCACTGCTACTTCTCCCCAGGCAATGCCCATGCCATGCATGCTTTGGTGCACAGCAGCTTACCCTGGGTGGGGTAAGGGAGGCCAGGGGCAGCACTGGGCTGGCTCCATCAGCCTTACATGGGTTCTTAGGGGCCTCCCGGGGCTGCAGCAGCAGTGGTCTTGCCATGTGGAGCTTAGCTGTCAGCTCCGCTCTGTTTTTTAGTGGTGCATGCTGCCTGTGTGTGCACTGTTCTGCTCTTTTTTCCATGGTTTTTTTTGACCCCTGGATATCCAGTGCTCCTTTACAGTGCAAAGAACATCTAAATATGTGGTATGTGATGCCACAGATGTGCTTGCGGTGCCACATACCTCATGGCCACTCCCGTCTGGACACGCTCATGGTGCGCATCCACACATGCAGGCACATGTGCTTGCAGCACCTCAAGTAGCAGTGGCACAAAACTGTGCTAGAGATTTGTGCCTCAGCACACATGCTGGAACTTGCATTTTGGGTGGGGCATATTGTGTCATGGGGGCAAACTGACCCTGCCCAGATCCTCTGAGATCTTCAGTCAGGGGGAGCTAGAGGCTGGGGCCAGCACTTGTGCTGGCCTCAGCAGTATAAAAAGCTGCCTGGGCAAGCAGCTCAGGACTGCTTGCCCTCAAGAACTTCTGAGGCCTGGTCAGTTGGTTTATTGGGGCACTAGCCCCTTGTGCTAGCTGGACTGCTGAAGTGGGCCTAACCTATAGTGGCTCCTGCACCCTCTACCCACTGCAGCAGTTTGGCAGTGGGTGCTGCTACCTAGCTGTGACCTGATGCCACATGCAATAGCATCCACCCCCTTGGACTTGTGGCCCCATGGCTGCGTGCCTGCCAGACCCAGACAGGGACTGCACAGTCACCTGGTATGGACACTGCCGCAGAGCTGCCTGCACCTCTGTGCCAGCTGTCAATGGGCTGTGGCTGCACAGTTGGCCTTAATGTGGCACTGCTGTCATGTCTTCTGGTATCCCTGCTCTGCCATCTGGGCAGCTATTGCCCAGAAGATGTGCTCATTGTAGTGGCCTGTTTTGAACTGTTGAAGCATGTCCTCCTGGCCCCAAATGGCCAGGTCAGCCCCTCATCTGTCTCTCAGCTGGGTCCCTAGTGCTGGCTCTGGGTAGGCTCCTCTGCCTAGGACCCACCGCTTGCCTCACCAGGAGGGAGCCTGGTGGTCCATGTTTATAAATTTCAAATTCTCTGATAAAACTCTCAAATTTTGGTATTAAAACACCCAAAATCTGCCTTCTTCCATGGCTAAAATGAAACACCACTATGTGTGTATATATATGGAGAGAGAGATCAGTTGGGCAATGTTTTATTGATATGTTTACAATTTTAAAGCAATTTGAAAGCAATTTGTGCCTTTATCATCATAATAAAAAAAATTCTAAATATACATACACTTTGGCATTTACTTTTGTTTTTTTTATCATAGAAAAATCAGAGCTGCCCCTGCCCCTGCCCCTGCCCCCTTCACTCACTAGGATGTGAAGACAGCTGCAACTGGACCTGCAGCTGCTTTGTGGTGCTGAGCAGCACTGAAATGGTGGTGTCCTGCCTCTGCCCATGGCCTTGTGCCTCACTCCCAACCCTCAGCCCTACCAGTGCCCCTCACACCTGACCTGCAGGTCTTGCCTGTCCCCCCACTTGCTCCCTTCCAGCAGCAGCTCCATCCTAGCACCAGGACATAGGCCCAGCTGCAGCTCTCTCACCCACTCCTTTGTGGTTCCTTTGTTGTTCTGCTCCCTGCCCCCGTGCCCAGATCCCAGCAACCCCCATATCCTTCTTGGGAAGCCCTCGACTGGGGCTCAGGAGCTGGGCTGAGCAAGCCCCTTCCCTTCCAGGCCAGCCTTTCCCTGCGCAGGCTGCTCTAGGGGGCCAAAGTGGCTCCAAGTCCAGGTTTGGCGGCCATTCGTACTGTAGGAGTAAATTTAGTAGGGCTTCCGGCCTACTTGACTAGAAAAACAGACAGAGACCAGAAGTGATGATATTTCTTATTTCAGTTACATGTTTTGAGATAAGAAATCCTGCATGTCTTATTACGCTATGCACAGATGTCCAATTAAGTAAATTTATTTTAGTTTCTCCCAGGTTGTATTTTTTTCTCTCTCTTTATCTGTCTTAAGTATAAAAATGCTTGAAAACTTAGAAAGGAGGAGGATTCCTTTGAAACAGACAAGTGGGTGTTTCTCCTTGCTGTATGAAATCCTCCCTATGATCACGGTATAGCCGTAAATAAAGAAAAGCTGGCTTTGTCAGTTCTGATTCAACCACAATGTGAAATTTGATTTCTTCCACAATTTGGTGCCGTGACTTGGATAGAGACATCTGGAGTGATCAGTTGGGATGCAGACATCTCTTCCCTGAAGCCCTGGTGCCAACCCAAGGTAAGAGACCTTTTGAAATCTCTACTGGGGCTTTTCAGTGAGAGGCTGTCTCTGTGTCTTCCTGACTCACTGCTTGAGGCTCACCCTATCCAAACTTTTTTTTCTTCCAGAACTGTCAGACCTACTGTGTAAGTAGTAACTCTGAGTAGAAAGAGTTGAAGTTAAAGACTCTGTGTTGCTGTTGTCAATGAAAGTATTTCCCCGTGTGAATTGAGTTAAGTTCTGTAAAGAACTGTGAGGTCTCTCTGAAGCCAGGAGTGGAAACCTTTTGCAGCTGCCCTGAAGCCAACAGATTTGTTCTGTGTGATTTTCGAAAGCAAGGGTGCAAGGTGGAAACTCTTAGAGTGTGAGTGTTTTCCACAATAAGTGTTGATCAAGGTTGAGACTAAAGAAATGCTCTTGAACCTCATGCCGTAACGCAAAAATTCTCCTGTGTGAATTGAGAGTATGAATTGAGAAATATGAGCCACTGACCAGGTCTGAGACTAAGGTAGGGTTCAGCCGCCCCAAGGCTGTCCAGAAGGGCAGTTTTGAATGCAAGGGGGCCCAACTGGAACCTCATGACCCAGTGGACAGGTTTACCCTTTCCCCATCCTCATAAATGAGCCGTGCCTCACCATGAGTAACTGCATTGTGGGCTGTTTATTGCAGTGGAGTCTTGTTTTTGGACATTAGCCACAGCATCTCTGTGCCACTAGCAAATCTCACAACCTGACTGGACACCCTGAATAAGCCATTCCTGTATGAAACACCTGTATGATCAGACTTAAGAGAAATGTAGAAGATAGGTTTTAGTGTATTCAGGGTATTTCAATAGCCTTAGACAAACTACAGAAAGATCGCTGCTGTACTGCAGATGCTGCTGAAATTTAGGAAGAACTTTAGGAAACATTAAAGCAAGAAATATTCAACAACAAAGTTAAATTGCAGGCAGTAACGATGCAGATGGATCAAGCACTTACTCCACCATATTTTCCTGACAATATTCTTAAAGTACCAGAGTAGATGCCTAACTACCAAATAGGAAAATGCTGCTATGACATGGGCATCTACTAATTACCCATCAATACTCATACCACTGTTTTGCAATTTTCGCAGAAACCAGAAAAAAGAGCACAGAAATAAAAATAAATGCTAGCTCCCCAACTGAAGCCAGCAGTTCAACCTCATAGCTGCCGGAGGGGGCGGAAAACCACAGTTCTAATACCATAACAGTTGATACTAGTGTTTAATAAATTATTTAGTTGTATATGTACACCATGTTTTGATTTGAAAAACAAGTTTTGGTATCCATTTTACGTTTTTTAATAAATCTGAAGTGCTGGTTTTATGAGTTTAATTAAATTCAAGTTGCCATCTTAATGCAGCTCGATACAAATGTACGCAAAAAAATCAAAAAAAAACAAAACAGCAGGGCAGGCCCTATGAGGAGAGGCTACGGGACCTGAACCTGTTCAGCCTCCAAAAGAGAAGGCTGAGGGGGGATCTAGTGGCCTGTTATAAATTAGTCAAGGGGGATCAGCAGGCATTGGGGGAGTCACTATTCCCCTGTACACTGCCAAGAGTGACCAGGAATAACGGTCACAAGCTGGCAGAGGGCAGGTTTAGGCTAGATATCAGGAAGTGCTACTTCACGGTCAGGGCATCTAGGATCTGGAACCAACTTCCAAGAGAAGTAGTGCAGGCTTCTACCCTGGGGGTTTTTAAGAGGAGGTTAGATGAACATCTTGCTGGGGTCGTTTGACCCCAGTACTCTTTCCTGCCATGGCGGGGGGTTGGACTAGATGATCTACTCAGGTCCCTTCCGACCCTAGAAACTATGAAACTATGAATTGAGTTTAAAGATATAGGGAGAGGAGAGTCTAAAGACATACTGGCTCTGCCAAAAGGGAATCCAGCATTGTACATGTACACACACTATAGCGATAAAAGTTGTAAGTTTCTAGACAAATGGAATTGGTATACCAGAGATGATTTTAGCGGGCAGTTTCCCTTGGAGGGAACATTTGATTTAAGTAAAATTGTTCATCTCCACAGAGACTTTAAGTTAAGAGGTAGTAATATACCACAGACTCGGTGGGACACATTTTTTGATTGATTTAATAGATTTCATAGACATTAGGGCTGGAAGGGACCTCGGAAGATCATCGAGTCCAGCCCCCTGCCCAAAAGACAGGAAGTCATCTGGGGTCATAGGATCCCAGCTATATAAGCATCCAATTTGCTCTTGAAGGTGTTCAATGTAGGTGCTTGAACCACCTCCGATGGCAGGCTGTTCCAGACCTTGGGGGCTTGGACAGTAAAGAAATTCTTTGTTATGTCCAGCCTGAAACGATCTTGTAGTAGTTTATGACCGTTTGACCTCATCATCCCTTGGGGCGCTCTGGTGAACAAATGTTCCCCCAGATCCTGGTGGTCACCCCTGATAAACTTATAGGTGGCCATCAGATCACCCCGAGCCTGCGCTTTTCCAGGCTAAAGAGCCCCATGGCTCTCAGCCTGTCATCGTAAGGTCTGCTTTCCTGACCTCTGATCATGCACGTGTCTCTTCTCTGGACTTTCTCAAGCTTCTCCACATCCTTTTTGAATTGTGGAGCCCAAAACTGGATGCAATACTCCAGCTGTGGCCTCACCAAGGACGAGTACAGTGGGAGAAGGACATCCTGGGATTTGCTTGAGAAGCATATCATAGAATCATAGAATCATAGAAGTAGGGTCGGAAGGGACCTTGCAGATCTTCAAGTCTGACCCTCCACCTGGGCAGGACTAAAAACTGGGCTCAAATGATCCCAGCTAGGTAGGCATCAAGCCTCCTCTTAAAGACCCACAGGGTAGGAGCCAGCACCACTTCCCTTGGAAGTTTGTTCCAGATCCTAGCTGCCCTGACTGTGAAGTAGTTCTTAAGGATGTCTAATCTAAACCTACTCTCCAACAACTTGTGGCCGTTATTCCTTGTTATGCCAAGGGGCACTAGGAGAAACAAGGTCTCTCCCAAACCCTTCTGGTCCCCCCTTGCGAGTTTATAGACAGTCACCAGGTCCCCCCGAGCCTTTTCTTGTGAAGGCTGAACAGGTTCAGGTCCCTCAGTCTCTCATTGTAGGGCCTGCCCTGCTGTCCCCAGATCATGCAGGTGGCCCTCCTCTGGACCCTCTCAATGTTGTACACATCCCTCCTGAAGTGGGGCGCCGGGGGGCTGCTGTGCCCTCTTGCTGCCTTCCTCCGAGATGGAATAGACTTAGCTTGTGCATTGAGGATCACTCCCTTGAGGAGCAACCACTCTTCTTGAGCTCCCCTGTCCCTGGGGTCATGGTCCCTTAGGGCCTGACTGACAAGCCTCCTGAGCTTGTCAAAGTCAGCTTTTCTGAAGTCAAGGACTTCCACGTTGCTGACTGACTTGCCAGCTTTACGGCGGATGGTGAAGGTGATCAGCTCATGGTCGCTGTCACCCAGCTTCCCATCGATCACTAGGTCACCGATTAGGTCATCCCCAGTAGCCAGTACCAGGTCGAGCAGCGCTTTGCCTCTTGTTGGCTCATAGACTTCTTGAGTCAGGTAGAGGTCATCCACATACAAGAGGAAGCTTTGCAACTGCTTGGATTTTGCTGAGTGATCCTCCCACAAGATGTCCGGGTAATTGAAGTCACCCATGACAATCGTGGTCCTGGAGCATGCAGCCTCAGCCAGTTCCTGGGCAAACTCCTGGTCGAGTTCAGGATTTTGGGTGGGAGGTTTGTAGTAGACTCCCACTGTTGTGTCCCCTGTGCCGTGTTCTCCACGGATTTTAACCCAGAGGGTCTCCAGTCGTCTACCCTGGTTGCCAAGATCAGCTTGCAGGGATATGTAGCTTTCCTTAACATAGAGAGCTACACCCCCGCCCCTTTTATCTACACGATCTCTCCTGTACAGGGTATAGCCATCAACACCCGTGTTCCAGTCATGGGTAGAGTCCCAACAGGTCTCTGTTATCCCTATGACATCATAATTATTTGCATTAAGCAGGAGGATGAGCTCCTCCTGCTTATTGCCCAAGCTCCTGGCATTTGTGTACAGACAGGCAAGTGTCCCCTTGGGGGCTCTTGCCTTGCCCACAGATTTTATGAGGGCTGGGGCAAGGGTAGGCTCCCTTAAGTGCATTGGCCCACTGGCTTTGCAAGGGTTGCTTAGCAGGCCAGCAGTGGTGGTAGTCCCCCTGTTCCCCAACGGGCTTAGTTTAAAGCCTGGTGGAGCAGGTCAGCCAGTCTGGCTGAGAAGAGCCTCCTCCCAAGGGGAGAGATGTGGAGGCCATCTCTTCCCAGCAGCTCACTGCCTCTCTCACCAAAGAGCGGGCTGTGGTCATGGAAGCCAAAGTCTTCCTGATGACACAAGTGCTGCAGTCTTTGGTTGACTACATGGATCCTCCTCTCCCTCCTCAGCCCATAGCCTGAGACTGGGAGGTTCGATGAGAACACCACCTGTGCCCCCAGACCTTTTAGCCCCGCTCCCAAATCCCTGTAGTGCCTCATGACCTGGCTGGGAGTGCTCCAAGCCATGTCATTGGTGCCCACATGAATAAGGAGCATAGGATAGTGGTCTGTGGGCTGGAGGAGCTTTGGGATCTTCTCCACAATGTCCCAGATGCAGGCCCTGGGAAGCAGCAGTCTTTCTGGACTAAGGGGTCAGAACGGCAGATTGCCCCCTCAGTCCCCCTCAGGATGGATTCTTCCACAACAAACACCTTACATTTTGTCTTGGGGAGAGTGGGGATGGTAGCTGCAGTTGAGCCTGTGTTGCCTGTGGCAGCTGGCAACTCAGCAAGCTCTGCTGGAGCAGCAAGAGGTGCGTGCCTGTTGCTAAGCTGTGGCGGGGCAGGGGTCTTGACATGGCGGGCCTTAGGGCCCTTGACTACCTTGGTCCATGCCCCTGACTGGACAGAGGGGGAGGTCCTGGAGGCCTCCTTTGTCCTGGAGGGAGATGGTGGTCTACCCTCTGGCTCCCAGGGGGGAAGGGCCTGGCAGTAGGAGTCAATCTCCTGCTCACAGTCCCTGATGGCACACAGTCTCTGGACTGTGGCCTGGAGCTCCTCCAGCTGGTGTGCCAGCGACGCCAAAAGGGAGCAAACCCCACACGGGGAGGTGGCCATGCTCCCAGGCCCCAGAGCCTGAAAAAGGGACAGGAAGCCTAAGCAGCCAAGATCCAGGGGCTCCGTCTGCATGGAGTCTGGAACCATGGGCTCCATCTGGGTGGTCGTCTCTGAGGTGCCCGGGGGGGGGGGGGGCGCAGAGCTCGAGGGGACCCTCGGGGTGTGGTGTGTGCCCATCCGTGTCATGCCTCTGGTAGGCTGGTTATGGATGGGACCATCTACCCTGGGGGGTTCACAGGCAGGGTCTCGGGCCCTCCCGCGCACCCTCCTGCATGAACTCCATGCTAACTCATGCGCCAGCAGCCAAGCACCCCTGTTTGCGCAGCCTGTTCATGCAGCTCCGGTCGTGTGGCTCCCTGGGCGGCTGGGTGAAGTAGGGGCCTGGGCGGGGCTTGACCCACCCAGCTCCATGCAGCCACCTCCTCCTACTCAGTGAGGGGTTAACCCTTTCCCACCATGGGCCCTGCTTGCCTCCGGCTGTGCTGGGGGTTGGCAGGGAGCTCCATGGCTGCTGGAGGTGTCTGGGGGTCTTCGATTGCTATGAAGAAGCTTTCAAAAGACGTCAAGAATCTCAAGTTCAGAGTCTTAAGGAGTCGCAAGAGAAACTGAAATTTCAGATAAAGGAATTAAAACAGAAAAGTTCACCAAAAGGGGGCCCCCATCAATAGTACCATCAGCACCAAAACAACTTTATCCACAAATAACTGAGAATGAACCTGCAGAAGATATAATTGATTTTCTTAATGTGCCACCCCCATATCAGTCCCAGGCACAATCTGAACCTGAAGAAGTCCAAAGTAACCAAATAGGCTCTTCTGGCAGGATTAGCCCACCTCACCAGGAAACTATCACTCAACAACCGTCACCTGCCCCCAGGTCATGTCCACATCCACTGGAGGCATGGCATCTGTCTACTGAAATCACAACCCCCTCCTTTTGTTTAAGGTCTGGTACCCAGTATGGTCTAGCCCCTTCTTTAAAATCTAAAAAGGCTCAGCTTATGCCTTTATGCCAACTTCCAGGGCAAGGTCCAAATGGGGAACTACAATCACAGTCCCTGTCCCCTGGACCCCAGGAGCTCTCCTAAACCTTGTTAAACAATTTCCCGACATCAAAGAGGAACCCCAAAAATTTAGAGATGAATTAGACACTATAATCCGTTGTTATAATCCAACATGGGCAGATTTGAACCAATTAATGAGAAGTGTTCTGCCCTCTGAGGTCCGCAACCACCTCATCGCACAGGCTACTTGGCCTACTCAAGACCCCGGATCACTTAGAAGATGCCCGAAGATGCCTCCTTGAAGCTGTGCTTAAAATTTGCCCCAGGAAAACTGACTGGGCCAAAATACATAACTAAACAAAATAAAGGCGAATCCCCAGAAGACTACATGGACCGCTTGAAACTAGTATTTGAAAGACATTCTGCTTTTGAAAATGCAGCTGAAACTGCCCCAGAACCAGGTGCTTCCGCTTTTGTCCACGGACTTCTTTCTAAAGTCCAGGAACAGTTGTGCACAATTGCAGACTAAGCCACTTGCAGAACTAGTCACCATTGCAAATCATTGTACAACTTGCCAGGAAAAGAAAAAGGAATCCACGGAAACTAAGCTAATGTCATTGCTATTATAGACTTTAGGCAGGGGCAGAAATTGAGGTTTCCATCAAGGACAGTTCAGAGGCAGGGGATGTGATTGTGGGATGGGACAAGGAAGATTTCAGTCCCAAAATAATGACAGTTGTCATTATTGTGGCCAGTCAGGACATTGGAAGGCTCAATGTCCTCACCGGCCTGGCCAGCTGGGGATGACGTTTAACCCGCCACCACCTCCTCTCACTCAATTCTCTGTTTCGAATCAGGGAGCCTCCTGTTAGGTCAGCCTGAGGAATAGTAACATCATCACAGCCCCTCTTCTCCCACTTAATCAAGATGATCCCTTCATTTCCTGCTTGATAAATGGCATCTCTACAAAATGTTTAGTAGACATTTTGCATTTTGTAGAGTGCAAGCCACTCTACTCTTTGAGCTGAAGAATTTTCCACAACTCCCCTCTCCTCTGCTGTTGTAAACACTGTAGGAATTTCAAATCAAATAATTCCTCATCCTGTTTCCCAACCTTTACATGTTTCTCTTGGTCCTGTTTCTGATCAACATGCCTTTCTCCTTAGTCCTTGTTCTCCTGTTAATTTATTAGGCAGAGATTTGCTTTGCAAACTCGGCTGTACTATCTGTTGCTCTCCTGGTGTTTATTTAGATGCCCCTCTGATAATGAGGTAGCAGTACTTGCTGCTTTAGCTAGCTCACCTCCTGAACCTGAGTTCCCTGATCTTTCTGTGTTGCAAGAAGAAATCATAAAAGCTGTCCCTCTGTTTCTGTGGTCCCAGCATGCTAATGAAGTAGGACAAATCCATACTGCCCAGGCTGTAAAAATTAGATTAAACCCAGCTAAGCCTTTACCCAAAGTTGCTCAATACCCTTTACATCCAAAAGCTGAAGAAGGGATAAGCCCTGTTATAACTGCCCTTTTAAAGCAAGGTATAATTGTCCTGACTAAGAGCCCTTGTAATACACCTATTCTTCCTATAAAAAAACATGGAAAGAATACCTATCGCTTTGTACAAGACTTTCATGCAGTAAATTCTGCAGTTTTACCTACTTTACCTGTTGTACCAAATCCAGCTACTATCTTCTCCTGTATTCCTCCTAATGCTTGTTATTTTACTGTTGTTGACTTGTGTTCTGCATTTTTCTCTATTCCTATACACCCTGATAGCCAGTTTCTCTTTGCATTTACCTATCAAGGACTTCAGTACATCTGGACATGATTGCTCCAGGGCTATACTGAATCCCCTTCTCTTTTTTTCTCAAATTCTGCAGAAAGATCTAGATGACGTAATATTTAAAGAAAATTCTGTGCTTGTGCAATATGTTGATGACTTGCTCTTGGCATCTACCTCCCTTGAAGCCTGTACAACTGATTCTTTAACTCTCCTCACCTCTCTTGCCCTAAATCTAAAGAAAAGCTACAACTTTGTCTTCCTCATGTCCACTATTTAGGTCATGATATTTCTGCTGGAGAACTACTGCTTTCCTCTTCCAGAATAGAAGCTATTCTTAAAATCCCTAGACCAACTACTGTGTCCCAAATGCATACCGTCCTAGGCATGGCTGGCTACTGCCGTCAGTGGATACTCGGCTATGCCTCTATAGTCAAGCCATTGCAAAATCTGACTCTTGTTAATACCCCTGAGTCTTTACCCTAGACTTCAGAGATCGAAGCCACTTTTGCCTCTATTAAGCTGTATCGCAAGCTCCTGCCTTAGGCCTTCCCAATTATACTAAACCTTTTATTCTTTTTTGTCATGAAAAGGATGGATTTGCACTTGCAGTACTTACTCAGACACATGGAGACAGGCACCATCCCATTGCTTATTATAGCTCTGCTTGACCCAGTTGCAGCCAGATTTCCTCCATGTCTCCATGCTGTGGCTGCAGCCACTGTCACTGTTGAACTTTCCTCCACCTTTGTATTAGGTTCTCCCCTTACTGTTGCTGTCCCACACGCTGTAGCAGCCCTTTTACTAAAAACAAAAACCCAACACCTTTCAAATGCTAGATTAACTAAGTATGAAATCTTGCTTCTTTGCTGGAAATGTCACCCTAACTAGGTGCCCTGTTTTAAACCCTGCTTCCCTGTTACCTACCCCTTCAGATGGTGAACCCTATGATTGTATTTTTTTACTGTTCACCTAGCATGCCCCGCACTGATCTAAAGGACAACCCCTTGCAAAACCCTCTACGTTGATGGATCATGTCAAAGAAACTCAAAAGGTTCCCTTGTTGCAGGATATGCAGTATGTTCCCAGTATGATGCTATAGAAAGCCATCACTTACCTAATGTGTATTCAGCTCAAGTTGCTGAGCTTTTGGCCCTAACCAGGGCTTGCACCCTAGCCTCTGGTGCCTCTGTTAATATTTATACTGATTCTCGCTATGCTTTTGGTATTGTACATGATTATGGTCAACTTTGAAAACAAAGAGGCTTCCTCACTTCAGGAGGTGCCAAGATTAGTAATGGTCCATACATAAATGCCTTGTTGAATGCTGTACAATTACCTTCTGCTGTTGCTTTATTAAATGCCAAAGTCACCAGAAACCTTATGATGTTACACATGGGAATGCTCTGGAAGATTCCACTGCCAAAGATGCGGCTATTTCCCTCCTCAGGCTACGCCTGTGTTTTTGTCTATTCCAACTGACCAGTCTCCATTGGCAAGTCTTCACGACATTGCCCTCCTCCAAGATCAGGCTCCAGAACCAGAGAAACATACATAGAGACTGGCTGGGTGTTTGTTACACCCTGACCATTTGTGCCACTCCCTGGATGGCTGCCTGGTGGCCCCAATGGTCCTTCTTCCTCATCTTGCTTGCATACACCATGGCATGGCACATGTGAGCAATGGGGGGATGATAGAAGCTGTTAAGCTTGATTGGTTTGCTCCACCTTTTCCATCTGTGGCTCAACAGTACTGCCACACCTGTCCTATTTGCCAAGCCCATAATGTGAGAAAGCCTGTAAAAACAAAGAAGGCAGCACATCCCCCACCTTGGAGACCGTTTGTAAATTTACAATGAGATTTTATTCAAATGCAGAAACGTTGTTCTTATGAATATGTTCTTGTTATTGTATGTATGTTTTCTGGATGGGTAGGAGCCTACCCATATGCAAAAGCTGACACCATCACTGTAAGCAAAAAGTTGCTTAGAGACTTTGTTCCAAAGTTTGGTATTCCTTGATCCCTAAACTCTGATAGAGGAATTCATTTTACTGGACAGATAACGAAAGAAATCTGCAAAGTCCTGCAGATCCAACAGAACTTTCATTGCCCATACCATCTGCAGGCCTCGGGCCAAGTGGAACGCCAAAATGGCATTCTGAAAAATAAACTGGCCAAAATTTGTGCTGAGACTCACCTAAAATGGCCAGATACACTTCCCATAGCCCTTATGAGTATGAGATCTACTGCCAACCTAAAGACTGGGCTTAGCCCACATGAAATTCTAATGGGAAGACTCATGAGGCTCCCCGCCTCGCCACCTGTTGCCTCTCACTTTTGCGATATACATTCACTTGATGATACTATTCTGGACTATTGTAAGGCACTAATGAAGTGTGTTAAGGCTTTTCATTCACAGATACAGGCAGCTCTCCCCAAAGAACCAGATGAGCCGTGCCATTCTATGCTGCCTGGAGATTGGGTCCATATAAAAGTCCATCAATGAAAGTCATCACTGGAACCTCACTGGAAAGGCCCATTCCAGGTACTCCTGACCACCAACACTGCAATAAAGTGTCAAGGACTCCAGACATAGATCCACACTTCACACAGTAAGAAAACATCAGCCCCATTAGACGCAGAGTCTCCTCCATATCAATCTTGTAATCAGCCTCCACAGACTGGTAGTGAACCTAGTGCCTGCCAGCAGGAAACCTCAAGACCAGTAGTGAGCCAATCGCCTACTAGCAAAAAAAATTTGCTACTAAAGAGCGAAGATGATATGCCCCAATGATACCACTATGCCCTTCAGGACAGGAAAAAGGCCTTTACCTAGTTCCTGGTTCCTGAGGTGGAGTTGGTTAGTCGTGATTTGGGTAGTTCTCAGTATTTCTTTTTGGGCCTTCTTATATGAACTTGATTCATCAGTTATAAAAAACTCTGTAAACCAAACTACACTTCTGCACTGACAAAGAATATCATTTAATGAAAATATGTTCTTGTCTTTAGTTAATCAAATTGGGATAGATTTAAATGTCTCTCATTGTTAGAAATGTAGTTTTGTTCCTATCTATTCTACTGGAGGAATACCCTTGATACTGGTACCCTTGAATGCAACTCAGATGTTAGCCCCTTACTATTCAGATTTTCATGGAAATGAAACTTGGCAGAATGTAAGTTGCAGCCGGTCTGACTATGTACAATTAGCTTATGCCACCCCTGGAAAGTTCTGTTGGACCTGTAATGGATCTTGTGTTGTAGTAGGAGTCAGTAAGTGCGAAGTAGAATTTAAGATACATGGTGATTGGTTTTCTAATTGTTCCTAGATATCTAACTACTCCCCTGTGAGTCAATTTTCAGGCTATTATTCACAATGGATGATGTCCCCACACTGTAATACAGGTGGATATACGGCACTAGCTGGTCACTATTTTGCGTGTGGAGATAAGGCCTATAAAAATCTTCCCTCCGGTTGGAGAGGAACGTGCTATGTCTCCACAGCATATCCTGCCTTTACTATTAAATCCCACTTACCTAAAGGAAGAATTTGCAATGTTCATGAAATTACAGAAAATCAAAGGTTTTGGAGTATAATGTTCCCCAGCTATGGCGCAGGCTTAGCTATGTCCGAGATAAAGAAAGTTGCAGCATCTCTAGAAAAGATTGCTAATGCTACTGCTGATAATTTTGATAAAATAAGTACAGAAATGAAAGAAATAAGGCAAATGGCATTGCAAAACCGACTTGCATTAGATTATATACTAGCCAGCAAAGGAGGAGTCTGTGCTTTAATAGGTAAAGAATGTTGTACTTATATTCCCGATAAATCAGAAGAAATCCAGGATTTAAGTAAACATATTGGAAAAGAAGCAGCTAAATTGCATGAGTCAGATAGTTGAAATTTGAATTCTTGGTTTAGCTCTATTTTCAGTTCCTTAGGTTCTACCGTCATTCATAGTTTGTTGATATTGGTTGCTGTTTTTATTGGAGTATGCCTGGTGTTTATGATAATACAATGCTGCTTAAGCTGTGCTGCCAAGCAAATGAGGAATAGCCCATCAACCAGAAATGAAGTGTATAATTTGTATGTTGAAATAGCAGAAAGTAAAGAGAAAGAAACACTAGAAGTTGAAAGACTAATGGCTATAAATATCTAACTTGGTAAAAAAAATTAGGGAATGTAGGAGTAAATTTAGTTGGGCTTCTGGCCTACTTGACTAGAAAAACAGACAGAGACCAGAAGTGCTGATACTGCTTATTTCAGTTACATGTTTTGAGTTAAGAAATCCTTCATGTCTTATTACCCTGTGCACAGATGTCCAATTAAGTAAACTTGTTTTAGTTTCTCCAAGATCATATTTTTTTCTCACTTTATCTGTCTTAAGTATAAAAATACTTGAAAACTTAAAGAGGAGGAGGATTCCTTTGAAACAGACAAGTGGGTGATTCCCCTTGCTGTATGAAATCTTCCCTGTGATCACAGTATAGCCCTAAATAAAGAAAATCTGGCTCTGTCAGTTCTGATTCAACCACAACTCAAAGTTTGATTTCTTCCACATTACCCAGAGCATTCCCCCACCTTTGCATCTCTCTCGCTCTCACCCCTGTTGCCATCCCTGGCCCATCAGATGCATCCATAGACCCTGCTGCCACCTCAGTGCCTCCCTGCCCACCACCCACCCCTGCTGCCACCTACATCCCTCCCCACAGCCCATCACACCCCCCAAGTGGTTCTTGGGACCAGAAGCCCCCCAGGCCAGGGCTACATATCCCAGGTCTGGTTTGGGCACAGGGAAGGACTGCAGTGCAGCAGTTGCCTCTGCAGCTGTGGCTTCTGCCAGCAGATCCCATCCCATCCCATGTGCTGTGTGTAGCCCCTGGGACTTGGGCAGTGCTGTCTGCTACTGGGGGACTCTGCCTGCAGTGGGTCTTGAGGGGGCTGCTTCTGCTGCCACCAGTGGTGGGGGCTGTAAGTCATGGGAGAGGCAGGTGGGGGACCCACCCCTCCCAAACAGTCCCCCCCACACAGTTGCCTATAGTCTCCCCACCCAGCACACAGTCCCCCCAACCCCCACATCCCTGCTTACTGGGGACAGAGCCTGGGTCCAAGCCACTACTGCCAGCCATGCTCCACTTCTATTTCCTCCAGCATGTTGTGGCAGTGTGCTGGAGCAGCAGGGGCATGCGACAGGCATACAGATACTTTGTCTGAGTGCAAAGCATCTCCTTTGAAGACCCAGCCTCCAGTTGCTTTGGCATACATTCCAGGAGTGTGACCTGAGTCACCTTTTTCTGGCATTTGCTTTTGATACTGGGATTCTCTAGTAACAAACTTAGAGTCTGTGCTGCAGATATGCAGCGTGAGGAATGTTTTTTGAGTTTGTGGTGTGCCTTCTGCAGTATCTCAAATGTTTTGAGATACTGCAACAGACATGTGCTTGCTCATGTGGATGCAGCCATGAAGTTCAATAAGGACAAGTGTAAAGTCTTGCATTTAGAATGGAACAATCCCATGTCCCAGTACAGACTGGGGAGTACCTGGCTAAGCAGCAGCTTCACAGAAAAAGATCTTGGGGTTACAGTGAACAATAGCTGAATATGAGCCAACAGTGTGCCCTTGTTGCGAAGAAAGCATACAACATACTGGGTTGCATTAGTAGGATTGTTGCCAGCAGACTGAGGGTAGTGATTCTTCCCATTTGGCATGGATGATGCCACATCTGGAGTACTGTGTCTAGGTTTGGGCCCCCTGCTACAGAAAGTATGTGAACAAATTGGAGAGAGTCTAGGGGAGGGCAGTGGAAATATTTAGATAGCTGGGGAACGTGACTTTTGAGAAGAGGCTGAGGGAACAGGGGTAATTTAGTCCAGAGAAGAGAAGACTGATTGGGGATTTAGTAATAGCCTTCAACTACTTGAGGGGTGGTTACAAAGAGGATAGAGCTGGACTGTTCTTGGTGGTGGAAGATAACAGAACAAGGAGCAAATGGAAATTGCAGCAAGGGAAGTTTAGGTTAGATCCTAGGAAATATTTCCTCATTAGAAGGTTACTAAAGCACTGAAACAGGCTACCCAGCAAGACTGTGGAATCTCCATCTTTGGAGGTTTTTAAAACAAAGAGAGACCGATCCTTGGCTAGGATGATAGAGTTGGGGCTAGTCCTGCTTTTAGCAGTGTATTGGACTAGATGACCTCCTGAGGTCCCTTCCAACCCTAATTTTCTATGATTCTAAATCATGCCTGATCAACCTGATTTCCTTCTATGATAAGGTGACAAACTCAGTGGATGGGGAGATGTTATATAACTTGACTTCAGCAAAGCTTTTGACCCTGTCTCCTAGGACACTCTCATTAACAAATGAAGGAAATATGAACTAGACAGAAGAACTGTAAGGTGGACACACAACTGGTTTGACCATCTTGCTAATTGAGTAGTCATCAATGGCTCAATGTATCCTTGGGAGGAGTTATTAAGTGGGGTTCCCCAGAGGTCTGTCCTGCATCCAGTATTGTTTAACATCTTCATTAATGATTTGGATGATAGGACCAAGTGCACGATTAACAGATTTGTAGATGACACCAATGTGGGTGTAGTTACAGACATTCAGGAAGGCAGAGCTAGGGTCCAAAATGACCTGGATAGGCTTCAGCAAAGGTTTGCAATCAACCATACGAAATTCAACAAAACCTGCACTTGGGAAGAATAGCTGCATACACAAATACAGATGGTGAATGACTGGCTAGGCTTTAGTAGTGCAGAGCAGGACCTGGGGATTACAGTGGTCTATAAGCTGAAAATGAGCCAACAGTGGCTTTTTTGGCAACAAGAACACAATGGTATACTGGGTTGCATTTCTTGCAAATCAAGGGAAGTGATTCTTCCTTTCTCTCTGACACTGGTGGGGTCTCAGGTGGAGTACTATGTTCAGTTTAAGAAGGATGTGGACAGATTGGAAAGAGTTCAGCAGAGTGACAAAAATGATTTGGAGGCCCGGGAAGCTTTATGAGGACTGAGAGGCCTTATGAATGGACTTATGAGGAAAAGCTGAAAAAACTAGGGTTATTTAGTCTGGAGAAGAGAAGACTTGCCGGGGGAGGGGGAGAGGGGTTGATAAATACCTAAAGGATGATTACAAGAGTGGATGGAGATGGATTTTTCTCTCTGGCCCTAGGAGACAGGATGAGGAGCAATGGCCTCAGGCTTCAGCAGAAGAAATTTAGGTTGGAGATTAGGAAGAATTTTCTTACTATAAGTATGGTTAAGTGTTAGAACAGCTTTCCATAGAGAAACTGTGTAATCTCCATCCCTGGAAATTTTCAAGAGTTGCTTAGACAGACACTTGGCTGGGATGGTGTAGACAGCGATGATCCTGTAGAGGGACTACACTAGATGGAGGTCTCCTCCAACTCTATTTTCCTATATGTCTCTTCTTTTTTCCCCCTTGGATACTTCTATGACCCATATTAGCAAAAATGTCAAAGAAATCTACTGAAACACAGGAAGAATTGGCCTTTGTAACATCTTACTACAATGAACACTTTTCAAATGCTTATACCCTGTCCATCAACAGGTGACATATTTTTTAAAATTCTGTATAAATAGAAGAGTATGATAGTGCCCATAACTCTCCATGATTAAATTATGTTAAGCTCACTGAGGTTGGCTGAATATAACTGAGGCAACTTGGTCCTCCTGTAAATGCCTAATGGTCAAATCTTTATGTCATCTTAATTCATCCTCTTTTAATTGTTTTCCTGCTTTAGGCCCTTACAAATGCATGATTTATGTTTTCAGTAGTGACCCAGGGTGTCTTATATTCATAAACTTGGATCCATCATGTAAAACTGCATTTATAAAATCCAAGAGTTTGGGTTGAACTGTAATGGTATCTATGGCCAGGAAATAGAACATGCTTATGGAAATGCATGGTTTTTAATATGTGTCTCCAAGGAGATCTTGCAAGGTCCCTTCCAGGCCTTATAATCTAGGTCTGGAAAGAATGTGGCCTAACGATGTACATTTTTCCTTAGCACTGTGGATTCTCAAACTACTGCATATCATGACCCTTTTTATCTCAATAGTATCACTGATGAGATGTCATTAAAAGAAAGCAAAATAAATAATAAGAAGTGGAAAGAAAGCAGAAGAAAAGCCAGTTTATAACCAAGTACTGGGTGCTGTAAATTTGATAATGTAAAAGCACCGGGCAATGCTGCTCTATGTGTAGGTGTAAAAGCAGAGTAATTCCACTGATATCAAAAGAAATACTTTGGGTTTAATGAGGGTGTAGTGGGAAAGCCCTAGGTGAAAGCAGCATTTGACATGATAGTCTTGATTTTTCCTTTCCATTAAGATAGTGTAATTCTATCATCTATAACTGGGGGGCTATATTAAAATAAGGTAAGTGTAACAGCAGAGAATGATGACTCCTAGGAGGTTTTTTACTGTTCTTACTGTTGTGAATAATATAATTTCAATTATAAATTCTGGTTGGAATTTTCTTTGGTGTATGTGCTTAGCCTGCTTTGTTGATTGTTAAATTGTGGAAGTGGACGTTTTGTTCTTGTTTCTCCAGCTTCCTATTTGTTAGTAGATTTTCAGACATTCACATAGAATTTTTTTCCTACTAAGAAGTTTCATAGGAAAAATGTGCAGCTTTATGCTGAGAAGGGCAAATCATTACATCCTTACTGGTAAAGCAAAGCAAAAGACACCCAGGAGACCTTGTATGTACATGTCTGGATATAAATATGTGTACCTGTAGAGCTTATGATATGTCACATTTTGTTAATGTTGTTAGGGAGGATAAGAGAAGCAGATAACTATATACTTCTCATATGATCCTGTATCAAACACTTTCTTGTAATTGCAATGCATGCTACAGTGGTCTAAGTGGAAGGAAGGATAACAATTTGCATATTTTAATCTAGAGGTTAGAAACCTCTGTCAGAGTTACAGCTTGGTCCTGGTCAGCAAGGAGAAATAGAGAGGGGAGAAATAATTGAAAAGGCAGTTCACAACAAAATGAAATTTGTCTCATTGTCACTTAAGGTTCTCTTCAAGTTTGTCTGCAGGTGAGAGATCATTTTAGGAATGAAGGTAGGAGTAAAGTATGCTACCCCACTAATGTGCAACTAAGATATTGTAATATATATTTATGAAGAAGAATGAGAAGGAGCCTGCATGGTGAGTCCCCATTAAAAAACAGCAGGTGTCCTTGGAGAGGGAATACACAGGTAGTTCTGAAGCTTGTCCTCAATGAGGAATAGTGAATAGAAGACAAGAAGTGCTTAATGAAATAATTCACTATGACACATTGGTATGGAAGGCAAGAGAGGATTTGCAGCAAAATTAAGATTTCTCATTTGAAACAGCTGCAGCAGCCCTTTTCCTGAGGCTCACAATCTCCTTGTGAGGAGCAAAAGAAAGCTGAAAGTTTTTTCTCTTTCCTGAGCTTACCAATGTGTGAAAAAACCTTAAATGTCATTTTGTACATGGAACCAGATACAAATTTCACTGTCATGAAAAGCAACTGAGGCGAAAGTAGTTCTGTGAAAGGTGACCTCCTCCCTGCCTTGTATATGTTTTGATTTCTTCTCACTATCATGTGTTTTCAATTAGGTTTTGCATTAACAAGGTTGTGGCAACTATAGTGATGAGGGGAAGAGAATGTTGATTTCAACTGGACGGATTTTAGTGAAAGCTATCATCTGGGAATATCATTTCATTGAGGAAAATGGCATAACTCCAGTGCTTTGCACAACTGGACTGTTAATCCTAACTCTGAAAAAAAAATCCTTATTAAAAATAGCTTATTTCCCACTGTCAAAAAGCTTTTTGCTAGAGAGCAGAGCAGGGTGTGCTCACTTGCATGATTCGTATTTGGGGAAAATGTAGTAAATCTTACTAGATTCAAACTGTTGAGATTTGTCTCCCTTCTATTAATGTGGAGTTTTAAAAGTCTTTTTTCATGAGTAATGTGGCAAAGGAAAGTAGCCATAGTGTCAGCATGTATAATCTCTGTTAATTGCTGAGCCCTCTAAAATGTGCTGTAGTTTTAGTCATTAGGATCCTCACTCATTTTATTCTTGCACTCAGAAGAAATGTTTGTTTTTATCAACTTTGTTCTTTAAGCTATTTGATGCAAAAGGTTGAGTGAATACTTAAAGATGGTGGGTGTTTAATCCTATGTCATCAGCAGTGCAGGCAATAATTGCTGCCTTCCTCTCCACACTGATGGAATCATGTCTGCATAGTCAAAGAATGGCACTATTGCACACTACAAATGGATAGAACATAGTCATCTATATACAGTCAAGTAACCTAAGGAAGGGTTCTTGATGCCCAAAAGCTTATTCAACATCTCTTCCAGATATACAATTGGTCCAATTAAAGATATCACAAAAAAATCCTTGCCTCTCATCATTGATAGAAGCACTGGGTCCATGAAAATAAGCACTCCAGACAGAACAAGCTTATTGTTACTTTTCAATGTCACTCTAAGGTGGCAACGTTTCTTCCATTTTTAAGGTATCATGCAAGAAGTATGTGTCTGATACTTTATTGTACTCCTAGCACAGTTCCTTGAGAGTGCAGATGTACCCAAAAAGTATATATTTTACTTATGGAATGCCGGAGTTATGCTTTTCCTATTTTTGGTCCTCGTGTGTTCTTGTCACTGTGGTCTCGGACACATTAGACTACGACATGATTAATAGGTCTATGTGAAGTGGCTAGTATTTGCTCTGGAGTCAGATTTGGCCGATTCAGGGGATAGAGATTCAATTTGGTGATTCAAATCACTGTCCCGAATCGATCTGGCTGAATCTGTTCGGAGATTCAGCCATGACCGAATTGACCAATTCTCCAAATTGGCCCCGTCCCCTGCCCACTCTCAATGGTTGCCCCACCCACTCTCCCAGCTCTTTAAAAAAAAAAGCTCCCACTCACCAGCTGCTACCAGGTGGAGGGGCAATCCCCGCTGCTCCCTTTTGCCCCATGCTGAGTGGGGACCTTGCCATGAGCCCCCTGACCCTCGCCAGCTTTCCCAGCCCCGCATATAGCTGCTTGACCTACCCCAGCTCCCGGCCTTTAAAAAGAAAAAAAGAAAAAAGCCCCAACTCACAACATTGTGGGGTGTTCAGGAGGGCTGGGGGAGCAAGCAGAGGATGGGGCCTGGCTGGGGTCCCCCATGGTTCCCTCCCCTCTCCTCCAACCCTCCCTCCCCCACCCCCTACTAACCAGCTTGGTGTCCAGGTCCAGCTCCCTGCTGCAGTGACCAGGAACTGCCCGAATTGCTGAAGCTCTCCGAATCTTTTCTGAATCGATTTGGAGAGCTTCGAATTTATTTGGACCTTGAATTGGTCTCCTGATTTGATTCAGATTCAGAGATTCAACCACTGAATTAAGCCAAATCTCCTCCAAATTGAATTAGTACCCAAAGCTTCCCACAGCCCTAATGATTAACTAATTAACCACATCTTGGCTGTGTCATAAGCAAGTACTAAATAACTATGCAGTAACCAGCATTACTACACAGTATCATCACCTCACGGCTTTTTCCCAGTGCTAATGCACAGTAGCAACAAGTTACCATGCAGTATCCCATTACTACTGTGTAGTATCAGCTGCACAGTAGCTCATTGTTACCTAGCTGCCAGTTAATGCAATTAATGGCATAATAAAACAAGGAATAAGCCACAAAGTTGTTATACAAAATACACATAATAACTTGGTGGCCGATTCCTCTCACGCCATTAATTGAACATGTGGCCAGGATGGTGTTCCCAGCTGATGGTTCATTTGGTGGTCTACTTAAAATGAGTTTGGTACTTTGATCTGCTTCTCAGTGGACAACAGTAGCCTATTACTACTTTGTAGTATCATCTCCAGAAGGTTAGTGCCTGGCAATGTTACTGTGCAGTAGGAATGAGCTATAGCACAGTAGCTCATTGCTACTGAACTGTAGTGTCTTGTGTAGATTTGCCCCTTAAGTAGTTACCTAGCTGCTAGTCAATGCAATTAATGGCATGATAAAACCAGGAATAAGCCATGAAGTTGTTATACAAAATATGCACAATAACTTGGTGGCTGATTCCTCTCGTGCCATTAATTGAACATGAGGCTAGGATGGTGCTCCCAGCTGATGGTTCATTTTCTGGCCTATATAAAGTGAGTTTAGTACTTTGGTCTGCTTCTCAGTGGACAGCTGTCTACATTACCTTCCCTTCCCTTCCCTTCCCTTTCCAAAATAAACCAAAAAAATAGGGCAACAAAGGGGACAAATAATGAATAGGCATATAATGCCAACTGCCCTCATACCCAGGAGATAGGATATGATATTTATTCCCTTAGCTAAAATAAACCAGATTTTTATTTACATAGCTGATGTCCCATGTATAAGAACAGGGCTCTAAAGGCTAGGGGTTTTTTTAGGTCCAATTATACACTAGGAGATGGGCGACTGGTGCATCCCGAGTCTGGGGGGCACACCAGATTGTTGAGCCCAGTGGCCAATTGCCAAGCCAGCGGCACTTCCGGTTTTGCAACTGGCGTTTCCAGGGGTGCTCGGCCGATCTCAGGGAACGCACGTCTACCCACGTGCACCCCCTATGCATTACCAATGTACTAGGAACACTGTTTAGAGCTACAGAGGTATACTCATAAAGCATTCCTTATGTGGATATAGCTGATGCCCACAAGTAGTTTACTGCCAGTTGAGCTTATCCCAACCTCCCTAAGCAAAATGGGTTATATCAGTGAAAGCTCATATTTGCTCCTCCTGTCTATACTGGGAGCTTTTTGCTGACACAGCTGTTCAGTCAGAGGATGAAAAGGAGTGATCCCTGCCTAACATAACCGTGCCAGCAAAATTTATACAAATCTCTGTATCTGGATTTATGTGTTTCAAATATAACTTTCTGGACACTGAATATATAACGACACATGTAGCAGTATGAAACATTGGAGTCTATTCATACTAGTGTTTCAGTGGAGTACAAAGCATTTCTCTGTGTTTCTACATTTTTATAGTTTTAGACTATTGAGCATCTGTTTTGTTTTATTACTGTACCACCACACAAGTTCAGTTGCAAACAAAGTCACAGATCTCATTATATGAGTAAACACAAGCAAATCTCTATGTTTTAGGGGGAAAAATCTTCCCCTTTCAGATTGTGAGCTAAGCAAAGAGTGCAGATTTTCAGTTCAGGTCTCAATGCATTTGATGTCAGCCTTCCCTATAGAATATAGACTAAAGCCTAGCAGTGTGCATTCTAGTTTTAACCACTTACTCTGGACCTGTGGGACTCATGGAACCATGATTAGGCATAATTAGTTCTCATTAAACACAAATTACTCCAGGCAGACAATAAGATTTCAAGACACTTATAGTGTGGACTAAATGCTTTGTATATAGTGTGAACTTTCTTCATCTAATAATGTGGTTAATGAAGTTAATTTCTGGAATATTTATGTTTAATGAATAATACTGGGGCAACAGAATAGTCCCAAATCTGTCACTTTATAGCTTGTAAATTTGAGTGATGGGAGAAGGAACAAGTTAGTGGTTTAAGAACTGGTTTTTAAAGAATGGATCTATGGTTTAATAATTTCATAGTTAGTAGGGTCGGAAGGGACCTGAACAAATCATTGAGTCTGACCCCCTGCCATGGCAGGAAAGAGTACTGGGGTCAAGTGACCCCAGCAAGGTGATTGTCAAGCCTTGTCTTAAAGACCCCCAGAGTAGGAGCCAGCACCACTTTGATTGGAAGTTGGTTCCAGATCCTAGCCACCCTGACAATGAAGAGCGCCGCCTGATATCTAATCTGAATTTACCCTCTGCTAGCTTGTGACCATTATTTCTAGTCACTCCAGGTAGTACTCGGGGGAACAGGGACTTCCCCAGTGCCTGCTGGTCCCCTCTGACTAGTTTGTAACAGGCTACTAGATCCCCCCTCAGACTTCTCTTGTGGAGGCTGAACAGGTTCAAGTCCCATAGTCTCTCCTCGTTCAGCCTGCCCTGCTGCCCCTGATCATGCGAGCGGCCCTCCTCTGGACCCTCTGCATGTTGTCCACATCCCTCTTGAAGTGTGGCACCCAGACTGGATGCACTACTCCAGTTGCGGCCTGACCAGTGCTGCACAGAGGGGGAGGATCACCTCCTTGGACCTACTTGAGATGCATCTGTGGATGCATGACAAGGTGCAGTTGGGCTTCCTGACTGCATCCCCACACTGCTGACCCATGTTCATCTTGGCAAGATCCTTTTCTGCCTCTGCACTGACGAGAAGGGAGTTCCCCAGCTTGTAGGTATGGTGCTGGTTCTTCCACCCCAGGTGCATCACCTTGCACTTGTCAGTGTTGAATCCCATCTTATTCTCATCTGCCCACCCCGTAGCCTGTGTAGGTCCCATTGTAGCCTATTCCTCCCTTCTAGCGTGCCCACTTCTCCCCACATCTTAGTGTCATCAGCAAATTTGAACAGGGTGCTGTTTACCCCCTTGTCCAAGTCAATGATGAAGATGCTGAACAGTGTGGGCCTGAGGACCGAGCCCTGCGGAACCCCACTGCCCACATCCCTCCAGGTCAAAAATGACCCATCCACTACCACTCTCTGGGTGTGGCCCTCCAGCCAGTTGGCGACCCATTTGACTGTGTAGGTCTCAACACCACAGTCCCCCAGTTTTTTAATGAGAACGGGGTGAGAGATAGTGTCAAAGGCCTTCCAAAAGTCCAGAAGGACTATGTCCACTGCTACCCCTGCATCTAAGGATTTGGTGACCTGGTCATAGAAAGCAACCAGGTTGGTC
Organism: Crocodylus siamensis; assembly: GCF_052110815.1. NCBI lineage: Eukaryota > Metazoa > Chordata > Crocodylia > Crocodylidae > Crocodylus > Crocodylus siamensis. The sequence goes on from NC_143397.1 coordinate 146,937,068, forward strand.
TGGTGGGACCTGCCCCTAATGAACCCATGTTGGTTGCCCCTAAGCGTAATCTCCCCTGCTGGCCCCTCATGGACATGTGTCAGAATAATTCTCTCAAAAAGCTTACCCAGGATTGAGGTAAGACTAACTAGCCTATAGTTCCCTGGGTCCTCCTCCTTCCCTTTTTTAAAGATGGGAATGACACTGGTCCTCTTCCAGTCCTCTGGCACCACACTAGAGCACCACAAGTGCTTGTAAAGCTATGCCAGGGATCCCGCAATGACCTCAACTAATTCCCTCAGCACTCTGGGGTGGAGATCGTCCGGACCAGCTGATTTAAATACATCCCTTCAGAAGTTCCCTGACTCGATCCTCACTGATCCTTGGCCTCGGTGCGCCTCCCCTGGGGCCTGAGCGGGGCTTGGTGAGGAGGCTGATCTGATCCCTGCTCAGGAAAATGAAGGCAAAGAAGTCATTAAATATGTTAGGCTTGTTGTCTGGTGTGACGAACAAGTTTCCTAGTGTGTCTTGCAGGGGCCCCACGTTACCCAGTACCTTCTTTTTGCCCCCTGTGTATTTAAAAAAGGGCTTCTTGTTCTCCTTGATCTGGGAAGCTAGTCCCAGTTCCATCTCCGCCTTGGCCTTCCTGACTGCCCCCCTGCATCCCCAAGGAACCGCAGTATAGTCTTCTCTGGTGATGGCCCCTCCCTTCCATTGGGTGTACACCTCCCTTTTAGCTCGAAGACATTCCCGGATGCTTTTGGTGAACCATGAGGGCTTTTGTGCCCTCCTGCTCCCTTTGATCCATGATGGGATTACCTCCCTTTGGGCTTGGAGGATTGTCTCCTTAAGGGCAACCACTCTTCTTGGATACCTGGCTCCCCTTCCCTCCGGGACCTCAGTGCTTCCCCTACAATTCTCCTTAGCTCATTGACGTCCGCCCTCCTGAAATCTAGGGCTGCTGTCTTGCTGGTGATGAATTGCAAGACGATGTATTCATTTGTTAGTAATGGAAGATAATTTTGTAATTCAACCTCCCTCAGTACACTTTGTCTTGTTTGCTTTACTCAGTTATTTCTTATCATAGTTAAGAACCCTCCACCTATGACTCCACATACCCAGAATAAAGGTTGTATTGATAGTTTGGCTGGTTTGTTATAGATAGAGTTAAAGTACCTTTGAGCATCTTGGATTTTATTTATTGCACAGGAAGGCCAAACTTTTTGGCAGGCATGCTACAAATTAGCCCTGTACACTCCCCAAATACCACTCTGACCCACTTCCATTGCCTGATCTGCTGCAGTGCTGCCTGTTGCCCTATCTGCTGCAGTGCTGCCTGTTGCCTCCCTGATTTGGTGCATGACACACACACAGGCTGCGTGTGCTACCTATAGCACCTATGCTGCAAGGTGGCCACCCTGATCTCTTGCATTACATTGTTATTAACTGTTTAATTTAAAACTATAGTGATCCTTCTGATAAAAGGTGCCTGGAATAGATCTGTGTATCAGAGTCAGTAGCAGAAGTGGGAGGAGGCCAAGTGGGGCACAAAACAAGCCCTGAATGCTGATTTTGGGGGGCAGAAGAGGGTGATTGGTAGCTACCTTTGCTGCTGGCCCAGTGCAGCTGCCACTACTGCAGCTAGGGACAGAAGCTACACATAAACCAGTTTAAGTGATCAGAAACTGGTTTAAACCTGTAACAGAACAAGAGCCCAGTACACATAAACCAGTTTCAAAATGGCTGAAATTTATTAAGATAAACCTGGTTGAATGTAATTTCAGACTTGACTGATTTGGGTCAAACGTATTTATGAAACTTCTGTCCCAGACCCCTTCCTGGTTTAAGTTAAATCAGACTCCCCCATCATCCCAGCATGCTTTCCAGGCCTGGACTGGGCTGTGCTGTCTGCTCTAGCAGAAAAGGGTTGGGTGGGGGAGAGAGAGAGAGACAGGGACTTCTCCCTCCCCCCAGGCAAACTCTGGCTGGGGAAGGGGGATAAACCCCCTTCCCCCAAGTACAGAGCTGCCCTGCTGCTAAACTAGCTGAACATTACTGCCTACTGTGACTGTGGACTACAAATCCCAGAGGCATCTGGAAGGAGGAAGAGGAAGTGATGAGCAGCCTTGCAGAGTCCTGGTACTGTGATGCTTGACTGCAAATCCCAGAGACCTTGGGGGCATCAGGAATGGAAGTGCCAGAGAGTCATACTGTAGCACCCCCTCAGGCTTCTGGCCTGAGCCATTGCAGGCATATGGCTGTATTTTCTGAATCAAAGGTATATGTGTGTCCAGTTGTTTCTCAGTTTAATCTTTGCAGCTTAAACTAACCTGCAAAAACTGAATCAATTCAGCCTCAGGCTTTTTGGCTGTCTGTACTTAGCCTGGGAGACCAGCCCTTGCCCCATGAGCTATGGTTGCCCAGATACTACTGACTGTAGTTGCTAGGTGAAATCCTGCTTCTGCAAATATTGAAGGACAGTTCTTTGCTAGCTAATTTTTTTTGATGAAGTATCTTCTTGTTGGAAAATGACTACTTTTCAAAACCATTTTTTTTGGTACAGGTTTTGGTAGAATTATAATTAGGAAAGATTTCTAATGGCCAAATAAGACACACTCCCCTCCCCCCACCCCCAGTGGCCAAATAAGCTGGTGTTTATGGCGTGGACTTGAGATGTGGGAGATATGTTTCCAAGATCCTGCTTTACCTGATTCATGTAATCACTGGCTCTTCCAGGTGGTGGGTCTCAGTCTTTCTGTCTGCTCCTCCCTTCACCTCCACCAAAAAATTCCAAGCCCCTTGTTTTGCCCCAATGTGCAATAGGAACACTTCTTAAATTCTGAAGTGTTTGGGCATAAGAAAACTGATTTGTGCTCCAGTCTGTTCTCTGTCATGCGACCAGGGAGTCCAAGCTAGGACCAATCCCTCTTCAAGAGAAGAGACCCTACCACAGCGGTATCTGAAGTCCCCAGGTAGGACTGGAATTATATTGCTTCATGTGCTGTACAGACACATATGTCCTCTATACCAAAGAATTTAAAAATCTAGGAGCCTGAACGTGAAACAGACATAGCCCTATGTCTCTCTTCCCCATCCGGTGGGGCTCTGAAGCCATGTGTGCTGAGCTTATTGCAAGATCAGGTTCCAGGAAGAAGAGACCTCTGAAAGGCAGGTGGTGGCAGATGGATTCAATCACTTCCTTTTGGAATTTGTTTTTTTTTTTATACTTCTATGAAATGCCAGTGATCCCTTTTTCCAGCCCCCAAGCTATTATTAATTGGCTGATTTATTCAAGGCATTGTGGCAGAGGCAGGTTTTAAAGAGAGGTGAGGGACAGAAATGTAGCCTTTCACAGACAATATTTTGCAATCACTGCTATGCTGTGCTGTTACCTTTCATTTCTCTCTGTCATACACATGTATGTACAATACGTATGGCACGGGGAGTTATGCGTCTGTGCCCAGTTTAATCTATATGTACATCCAAGACACTTCTTTTTTTTACTTAAATATTATAGAATACTGATAACCAGGAAGATTCACTATCCCTTATCTCCAATTTAGCTCAGTTCTGCAGTATGGTGCTGACAGTTTAATCAGACAATGGAACCGACAATAGTTTTAATGGGAAGAGGAATTCCATTTTTCTCCCCTTGAGTTTACACAAATTTTTAAACTTAGGTATTGAAATGCAAAAAAAAAAAAAAAGGGGGGGGGATTATAAGAATAAATTAAAACACTGAAATTACCACTCCCAGACAGCCTGCATGATTCTAATTCTAAACATTATTAAAAAAATAACATTCTGTGCCTAAAGATTTTTCTTTTTCAGATAGGGAGGTGGAATGGTTAATTTGAATTACAAAAAAGCCTTGATAACTGCCCCCCCCCACTACACACACATCAATTTACCTGTGAACAAAAAGATTCACACAGAGAAAATGGGAATTGGGACTATTTGATAAATTACTGCAGACTACTTGAATATTCCATTAGCAAAATAATAGCTCGTTATGGAACCCAGAAGAATGTAGTGTAATTATGATAGCACCAACCCCCCTCACTATGGGGTAAGAGGAATGCAAATGTTAGAAATGATAGCTATTTAACCACTGCTTGGAGATTAGGCCTGAAAACAAACGGAGGGGTTATATGATCACAGGCACTCTCAAAGATTTCTCCAATGCCTTAAATTGCTGAATGCATTCCAGATAGATGAAGGTCATATTACTATTATTATTACTATTAGTAATAATCATCATATTTATTATGGGAGGGGCAAAAGCTAATTCTAAGGAAGAGTGAAATAAGAGTGGTCATGGAAAGGAAGGACAGGGGAGAAGGGTGAAGATGAGGTGAAAAGACAGTGTGGGAAGGAGAGAGGGAAGATTGGAGAAAAGAACCAGTTAATAGGGCAGTGAAATTCACTCAAAACTTCAGAAAGATTTGACTGTCCAGAGACAGAGACACAGAGAGAGAGAGTGTGCATACAGTGTTCTTGCCCCATCTCTCCCTCCCACTCACATTTATACACACCACAGCCATGGTCTGTTTGACTAAAGACAGGATATCTGATTCATTTCCAGGGTAACTCCATCCACTCTGAGCAGTGTTTTAGGATTCAGTAGTAAAAATGCCTAAGTCTTGTCTACATACCTCCTATCACTACTGGTAGAATGATCCTGAATAGCAAATTACAGGCTCCCATTTTGCCAGGGTAGATGCAGTCATATAAGCTGCACATGAACAAAAGTCTTAATCCCGTTAACTAAGAGGTATTTTCTATATTGTATTTTGTGGACTCCATGATTTGTGAGCAATATTTATGTAACAATTCTGGACACTGGGCGTGTCTACATGAGACACTTATTGCACAGTAGCCTAATAACATTGCAGAGTAGCATGCCGGTCAAAAACTGTGCTACTAAGCCACTGTGCAGTGTTATTAGGCTACTGTGTAATAACCATTACAAAAAAACCATGCGCTGGTGCTACTACGCAGTAACTGTAGTTACTGTACATTTAGTTAGTACTTGATTAAGGAAACACTAAACTAAATGAGCAGTAACTATGGCGCATTAATGAATGTGTAGACACACCCATTATTCCTAGAAATTTTTCCCAGAGGCACTTGCTTAAAAAAAATTCATTGTTGTATGTGTGTGTGTTGAGGCATAAATAGCAATGTCCTATGTGATGTATTAATGAATATGTAACAATTGCCCTTCTCTTACTCCCTGGAAAAAAAGTCATATTTCTTCAAGGCTGCAAGAATTTAGCTTCATCTGTGAAGTGCCAGAATGTTAAATGTGACATTCAATAAACCACCTAGGAAAAGCTAAACAGTGCTAATCAAGACATTTAATCTTTTAAAGTTAAGAGCTGTGGTAGGAGAATAAAAGGTATAATTAATAACTCCAGCTGGGAGAGTGAGGCAGAGTAAAAACAGAAGCTGAGGCAAACATCTGGTCTTTGCTTCATGAAAATTTTACTACAAAATCAAAACTTTCTTCCACTCTTGAGTTGTGTGAAATTTCCTGGGTTGTCAGCCTCTTCATTAACATAACTTTGCACCCACTAATAAAGCATACTGCTTGCATTCACTTGAATTTGCAAACACTAATCAAATGCTTGTGAGTACAGGTCCCTTCCTCTTTCGTGTAGATTTACCTGAGTTGTGAACCCTGAAAAGGTGCTTTGCAAACGTGACCCTTAGGGACACTCAGTATTGACTTCATTTCCAGTTTATGAATTCTAATGAGCTGGTAAGGCTCAAAACAAGCTATCAAAATGCTTAGTGACTTGGGGTAACAAAATTAGAACTACTCTTTTCTTAGCCACCTACTGACCTATGGCCCCCTTTGCAATAGTTTCTGAACACCACCCACTTCTTAGTGGACTTCTATTTTCACAGCACAATAGAACAGCGGGACATATTTGCCCTGTTTTACATATGGGGATTTGAGGTGTGAGATAATAATTGCAGTAATTTGCTCCAGTTTATGTAGGAAGTCTGTAAGCCAGAAACTAAACTCTAGTCTCCCGTGTCTCAGTCCAATGCTCAGTTCACCAGACCAAGTGGTCCTCAGCTACAGCATGCTGGGGTGCTGCGAGATCCTTTGAAGGGTGTGAGAAGATAAGTGGATAAGCACAGGTTTCGACTTGTCCCTGCCTGGCTGATTCCTCACTGCAAGGATTTAAGCCCTACAATATATATAAATTAGTTTTTGATATTGAGAACCACTCAGTTCACAAAAGTTATGCAGTAATGTCTCTAGTCCAAAAAGATTGAGAACCACAGCACTACACCATCTTTCTTGATCTATGTTGCTCTCAGAAACTTTTCCCCATTAATTTACACCCCATTGGTACAAAATGTTATCAGTTCCCACAATAAGGTTAACAGTAGTAAGCTCTGGCCTTTTAAAGTCTGTATAGTGTTGACAAGGGCCTGGCATCCTACAGCTGACCCTTGACTGGCTGTAGGGAAAGGTTGCCAAGTGCTTGTACAGACCATTGTAATTAAAACACATTCCAACCTGCAACTGCATATTCCCTGGCAGAACTTTGTAGTCAATGTAATCCCTGTAATTTCTGGACCTACAGTGCTTCCCTGTTGTACTTTTGGCAAAAATCACTGAGATAAGATATAGTTCTTTTTTTATTTTCAAATGTTTCCTAAATGCTTCTTTTCTATTCTTTTTGTTAATTAATGCTGGTGGGGTGATTAAGGGCAGTACGGAGTAAGGAAGGAAGGAGTAAGGAAATAACGGGCATAGGACAGTTTTGTCTAGAGCTATGTGAAAATGAGATTTTGTTTGTCGGGGGTAGTTTTGTGTTGTCAAAATGTCCTCAGTTCTGGAACAGAATGAAAGGAACAATTTTAGAATTCCTTGAAAGCTAAAATTTGATAAAGAAAAAAAATGGGATAACTTATTTAAAAAGAAATCTAATTCTTTTCTCCCTAGTTTTACTTTAAATGTTATATTTCAAAATATTCTGTTTAAAAATTGAAAAGTCATTTCAAAACAGAAAAAAATCATTCTAAAAATCTTAAATTGGAACATTTTGACCTTATCAAAATCATATTTTTCTTTCAAAGTGCATTTTTTGTCAAAGGAATAATGTGGCACCTTAGAGAACTGGTTTTTTCTACTAGGAGCAAATTCTGTTGAAAGATTTTCCACGCTGTTCTACTTGGCTGTTTTGAAGTAAGAAGCTCATGACCTGATTTGTTAAGCAGAAGGCAGGGTAGAGATTCACCTTATAAACTAACTGAATCAGATGCATACACTTTCATGAGCAAGAGGTCACTTCATCAGATGCTGTGAAAGGACATGCACAGAGCAGGCCTTCAAATAGAGAGAGATTTGAATACATAAAACAGGGAAGGGAGAGGCAGGGAGGGGAACAACGCTGAGAGGGAGCAAACAACTAATAAACTCGTATAGCATTTGTATGCATGCTTGCATTACAGCCCCAGGTGCTTTTAAAAGCGTCCAGTGCTGCAGTGCATGCCTTTGTATAAACGGCAAAATGTGCATCAGTGCTGAGAAATTGGCAGTGGTGTGCTTTTGAACTAAAACAGGTTGAAGGTGTTTTAGTTCAAAAGTGCACCACAGACATTTTTTCAGTGCTGACACATATTTTGCCGTTGATACAAATGCATGCGATGCAGCGCCAGTCACTTCAGCTTGTGTGCAGAGCAGACTCGATTAACCGAGTGTGCTCTGATGCGCCAGATCTCTGGCGCATCGGAGCAGACAAATGTACATATATAAATGCCCACAGGGACAGAGACTGATTCAGGTGATGGGATAAGAATCCATAGTCCTTGTTTAAACTATACTTAACACAATCCAGCCTGTGAATGATTTCTTGTTACACAATTCCATGTTCAAGTCAGCTTTTAAAGTGTTGCTGTTTAAGAACAGCTATTTTGAAATCAGTGATCGAGTATCCAGAAATGTGAAACTATTTTGCCACAAGTTTTTGTGTGTTTTCTTGGACTTAATGTCAGATTGTTGTTCTCTCATAATTTCATGTAGGGACTGCCCTGTCTGTACAAGGTAGACAGCAGAGGAGCACTATAAATAGGTGATGGCATATATTATATTGGTAGAGGTGCAAGTGAATGACCCTCAGATTTTATAATCTGTGTTATTTGGTCCCATGATGCTCTCATCTGTATTGATGAGAGAGAGAGTCCAGAGGGGAGAGCCACACGCATGATCAGAGGGCTGGAAAATGGCCTTATGATGAGAGGCTGAGAGCTATGGGACTGTTCAGCCTAGAAAAGCCAGGCTCAGGTGGCTGCCTATAAGTATATAAGGTGTGACCAGCAGGATCTGGGGGAACTCCTGTTCGCCAGAGTGCCCCAAGGGATGACAAGGTCAAACGGTCACAAACTTCTCCAAGATCATTTCAGGTTGGACATAAGGAAGAACTTCTTTACAGTCCAAGCCCCCAAGGTCTGAAACAGACTGCCGCCAGAGGTGGTGCAAGCACCTACTCTGGATTCCTTTAAGAGTCAACTGGACGTTTATCTTGCTGGGATCCTGTGACCCCAGCTGACTTCCTGCCCCTGGTGCAGGGTACTGGACTCAATGATTTTCCAAGGTCCCTTCTAGCCCTAATGTCTATGAATCTATGATGAGTGGGTACAGCTTGCATCTGCTTTGTTGCAAGGATTAGCATCTTGGTAACAGTAGGAGTTGGGTATCCTTTTGCTTGAGAGACAGCATTTGAGACTGGGGTGCTGTCTGTAAATCAGGACAGATTTGTCCCCCCATGGCTACCTTGAAATGGTTTTCATTTTCCAGTAGAAAGGGTGTGGGAGGTAGGTTAGAGAGTCATTAAGAATGTGTCCTGGCCCTACCTCTCTGCCCTGGCCCCACCCAGTGCTGTCATCGCTGAAAGATTTTAGGGTCTACCTCATCCTGCCTGCCCATTGCACTTCGGGCTGCAGCCCCATCCCAACCATCTGGCCATGCGCTCTGTTCATATGGGTCCCACCCCCCCCAGCAGTGGGGCAGATGGGCCAGGGTGCCTGAGCAGTGGAGCAGGGTCTGGCAATGGCAGACAGAAGCTGCTGCAGCAAAGGCTGCTGGGAAATGGAGTCTACCACAGGCCTCATTCAGCCCATGGGATAGATTTTTCCTGCCACTGTTGTAGTGTCTAGAAAATGAATTTGCTAGATTGAGTTAATTGCTTAGGTATTCCATGAGCCTAGTAGGGATTAACCAAAAGTGACACCAAAATCAAAATTCTAAATAGGACTAGCAGCATTAGCAATACCTCCTTAGGGTAAGACAATGATTAATATAAGCACATAATATAATATACATCTAAATAATAATAATATATAAAACTGTCAGGGCTAGGATAAGTATGACTGTGGTGGACCCTTGAGGCCAGATCCTATTCTATCTAATGGGCAAGTAAGTAGACTAACTATACGATTTCATAGTTTCATAGTTAGTAGGGTCAGAATGGACCTGAGCAGATCATCAAGTCCGACCCCCTGCCCTGGCAGGAAAGAGTACTGGGGTCAAACAACCCCAGCAAGGTGATTGTCTAGCTTTGTCTTAAAGACCCCCAGGGTAGGAGCCAGCACCACTTCGCTTGGAAGTTGGTTCCAGATCCTAGCTGCCCTGACAGTGAAGTAGCGCCTCCTGATATCTAATTTGAATTTACCCTCTGCCAGCTTGTGACCATTATTTCTAGTCACTCCTGGTATTACTCAGGGGAACAGAGAACAGTGCCTGCTGGTCCCCTCTAACTAGTTTGTAACAGGCCACTAGATCTCCCCTCAGCCTTCTCTTGTGGAGGCTGAACAGGTTCAAGTCCCGTAGCCTCTCCTCATAGGGCCTGCCCTGCTGCCCCCTGATCATGCGAGTGGCCCTCCTCTGGACCTTCTCCATGTAGTCCACATCCTTCTTAAAGTGCAGCGCCCAGAACTGGACACAGTACTCTAGTTGCGGTCTGACCAGTGCTGCATACGGGGGAGTATCACCTTCTTGGACCTGTTTGAGATGCATCTGTGGATGCATGACAAGGTACGGTTGGCCTTCCTGACTGCATCCCCACACTGCCGGCCCATGTTCATCTTGGCATCAGTGATGACTCCAAGATCCTTTTCTGTCTCTGCACGGACGAGAAGGGAGTTCCCCAACCTGTAGTTATGGTGCTAGTTCTTCCTCCCCAGGTGCATCACCTTGCATTTGTCAGTGTTGAATCCCATCCTATTCTCTGCCCATCCCTGTAGTCTGTGTAGGTCCCATTGTAGCCTATTCCTTCCTTCTAGCATGCCCACATCCCCCCACATCTTAGTGGCATCAGCAAATTTGAACAGGGTGCTTTTTACCCCCTCGTCCAAGTCACTGATGAAGATGTTAAACAATGTGGGCCCGAGGACCGAGCCCTGTGGAAGCCCACTGGCCACATACCTCCAGGTTGAAAATGACCCATCCACTACCAGTCTCTGGGTGTGGCCCTCCAGGCAGTTGGCGACCCATTTGACTGTGTAGGTGTCGACACCACAGTCCCCCAGTTTTTTAATGAGAATGGGGTGAGAGACAGTGTCAAAGGACTTTCAAAAGTCCAGAAAGACTATGTCTACTGCTACACCTGCATCTAAGGATTTGGTGATCTGGTCATAGAAGGCCACCAGGTTGCTCTGACAGGCCTGCCTCTAATGAACCCATGTTGGTTGCCCCTAAGCATAATCTCCCCTGCAGGCCACCCTGTTCAAGTCCTAAAAATCCAGAAATATATCTACTTTTGCAATACATTGTTGTTTTATCTCAAAACTCAGTTACAGAAGAGAAGGAAGACGCACCCACCTTTCGCATTAACTGCAGGGTGGGATAGATTTGACCTTAGTTACCTAAGTCTATTAACTCACCTAATAAACAGACTTGATTCTGGCCCTTGGTGTCCAAATTGTTTCTTCCTCTACTTTTTCTAACTTGGCACAGAAGATGTTACCAGAGGCAAACCTCCAGCTTGGGAACCAGTCTTTCTGTAGAATTGTGTGTAATGCCTAGTTATGAAAACCAAACATTAGGGTTTTTTGTGGCCCAATCATGGTGTGCAGAATCAATTTCTTAGGCATGTTACAGTAGCCTACCCCTTGGCACTGATTAGCAGAGAGGCCCTGCCTCTCAGCACTGATTGGTGGAGAGACCCTGTGGGGAAGAAGGGACAAGGGGGACAGCTGCCATCTTGATTTCTGGCTGCTCTTTGTGCCACTCTGCCCCTTGACACTGATTGACAGAGAGATCCTGGTGGTGGGGGAAGAAGGGATGAGGGAGCAGCCACCATCCTGTCCACTGCCCTTCATGCCACCCCGCCAGCCAGCACCTTCCCTGCCCAGCAGGAAGGACTACTAGCTCCCACTGGGAAGCCAGTATTTTATTTTTAATAAGTTTTTTTGTTGTTGTTGATTTCACAGATTTCATGGTTTCCATGAAATCATGAATTAAGTAGATTCCTACCAGTTATGATCTGCAAATGGTTTAACTTCCAGTAAAAATGATTCAAGGGAAAAAAAATCAATCCAAATGTGATTAAAAACTAGGCCATAATTCCACCATAAATTTATAAATTCTATTGCTCAACCTTCAGCAATACAGGAAAGGAAAGGTCATACAAAAAATAGAACTCTTGGTTGCAAAATGATACCTTTTATTAGACCACGTGGGAAATTGCAAGAAAATTGTCCTTTTCTGAAAGCTTTCAGGATCAAAGTCACTTTGTTAGGCTCTGGGAAAAGTATAGATGGTATAAGATGGTAAAAAGTCCCCATAGGTAAGACATAAACTTCATTTTTGCACAGAGGGAGCTGAAGATGGGAGGCTGTCCCTCTGGGTCCAGGAGAATGTCTTGGAAAGGAAAGGTGTATTTCTGTCTGATTTAAAAGAACAAGTCTAATTGATTTCAGTGGGCCTTGCCTTTGATAGTTTTGTTAATATGCTTGCTTAATTTAAACTACTTAATTTTTGTAGCTATACTGAGATTGTTAATAGTTGAAATAAAAGAACTAGTGTTAATTTTGGGACTCATTTGCTAACCCTCGAAGATCACTTACTTTCACTGTGTATGTCTACATATTCATTAATATGCAGTGCCTAGTGTGCATTAAATTTAATACGTATATAATCAAGCACTAAATAAATGCACAGTGGACTGATATACTGTGCATTAGCATAATCGCATGCTTGTGTGATGTCTAATGCACAGTAGACTGATACTACTGCACCTGAGGGTATTAACATGGCTTCTGCCATGTATGCTAATGCGGTGTAGAATTAGTTTACTGTGCAGTAAGCAGCTTGTATAGACAGACCCACTTTGTCTCTTTACACTTGTCATGTATCTAAGTGAATGGCAAGAGCCCCATGACTTGATTAATAGATTGAACCTTCTTTTTTAAAAATTTTAGCTTTATAAAACTACTTGCAACTTGGCTCACTGCTGCACATATATTTTCATTTTTTTTTTATAAGTGATGATCAAAACAGCCTGGGTAAAACAGGAACCCCTGCCTTTTCCTTGAGCCTTTATCCTAACTTGTATCCAATGGTAAAAAAAAATGGTTAACTTCCTTCTTTCCCATCAATTCTGCTAGACTATGTAGTTGAGAGACCAACTCTGACCAGATGTAGGAGTGCTGAAATATGGCTAGAAAGGACATTCTTTCTGTATTACTGGTTCAGCCATAATGATTCTTTTTATAAACCTAGAGGCTGAAAGCATGTGCTGCAACACACAGAGGGGTGTGTGTGTATGTTTGGAACCTTCTCTGAAAGGGTTAGCTGAGATTTTCTGCTCCAGTCAATACAGAGACTATGAGCTGTGCCACAGGGGCACATTCTTCTAGTTACTTGACAGAGTCAGCTAAAGTTCACTTTCAGTCTGCTCTCCTCCCCCACCCCCTCCACTTGGACCTCCTGATAATTCTTGTGGAGAATACCATTCCTGCATTCTAGAATGAGAGAACTAATGTGCTTCCCACCAGAGTATGATTGTACAGCCAAGCTGCACTTTTCCCCCTAAGGTGAGGCCATTTTCCTTTTCAGATGTAGTTGAATGCCTTAAAAATATGCCTGGATTCAATTTTGGGCTCTGGTGCAGTCTGTTTACACTTGTCCCTGGGGAATTTCTTCAGTACAGTCGCAACATGGTACTAGCATAGGTGGACTAATACCATTCAGTGATTTCCCCCTTCCACCAGCCACCACTGTAGGGTGTAATGGGAAAGTGACTGGTGCTTAGAAGAATTGTCAAGGCAGGAAGGGAGAGGCCAGAGAAAATTTGTTTTATACTGTTCTTTGAATGGTGTATATGGAAGCTAATGTGTATTAGAAGAGCAGCTGAGGATGCCCTAATTTTTTCAGAGGCCTCTGTTTAACTGGAAAATTATTGACCATTTGTAATGTAATGCCCACCCAAATGCCCTTAACTTGAAAGGTGCCAATGACTCTGAATCCAGGGCCAAGCTCTGCTAGGACCTTAGGTGGACTCCTAGAGAGCCTCTCCTAGAGATGAAGACCCTGGGAGCTGTGGTATACCTAATTCTGGGTCATATGGCCACCTTATTTGTCTCAGGCTAAGTACAGATGTTCAAAAAGTCCAGTGTGAAAGTGCTCTAAGTATTGTGCTTTACTCAAAGTGTTCTAGATTAGTGCAAGAGCGAACAGAACTGATGTTCACCCTTGGTGTCGGGGGGAGGCATAGAAGTGTCTGGAGCTAGCCAAGGCCATCAGGGTTGAGGCACTCCTTCACACCTCCCAGAAGGTTGCTGGAACAGCCCCTCTCCCCAGCCTTGCCACACCCCCCCACCAGCTGGCAGCAACAGCTGGGGAGGGAGGCAGAAAATGAAGCTACCCTGCCACGTGGGCTCCCCCAGCTTGCTGGATCAGGTCTTGAGGGGCTGGGATAGCCCCTGCAGCAGGGGGACTCTGGGAACTGGGGGTGGGGAGTGGGGGAGTAGAGTCCCCCTGTCACTTGGACCTGGCCTACCTCCCCACCTCCGTGCCTGGCCGTGCAGGGAGGGTACAGAGTCTTTTCTGTCTCCTCTCTGTGGGAGCCAGGGGCAAGGCTAGGCTGGTGCTTCCTTGGAGCCAATGAGTACCGGTCAATGCTAGCATGCTATCTTATGAAGGACTCCTGTGGAGAACTGTGACCTAACTTGAGTCATGATGGGATCTAGCACAGATGTTTGGTAAAACGATCTAACCTAAAATGCTTTATTCTGATAATACATCCATCCAGGGTTATCTTAGATTGGGATCCACCATTTTTAAAACGCTCTGTATGCAATGAATGTCTGTTTGGTTATGGCTGCAGAGTGCTTTCTGTGAGCTTATTACACGTTAAGTTTAATTTCTATACCTAACCTTAAAGACTAGTACCGTGGAAGCTGAAGGGCCCTTATATTCCTGGGACTAAGGGCTCTTAAGTTGCTTTGCACAGAGGCAGATGGGATTCAGCAGCTCTCAAAAGGTTTTTAACAGAAAAAGCATCTGAGGTGTCTGGGGAACTACCAGCTTTCTGTTTTGTTTAGTTTTAAATTGGTTTTGGTCCAATTTAGATGGAGGCAAATTTGAGGGGGGTGGGGGGAAAGAAACTTAAGTTTTGATCAGTTGAACTCCTTTTATTTTTTTGGTTTCTAAGGCTGGAGCTGCAAATATGGAATAAAGCCACCTTTCAACCACCATCTTCTGAGATATGGAGACCATGCCTCATGATATGCATAATACACAATATTGCTCTCTCCCTAATGAGCATGTTTTTTTATATTTTTTTTTCAAGTTCTCTTTAGCTCAGGAATCTTTTAAAGGAAAGAGAAAATGTGTCTTAACAAGTTCACATTAAGTCCCGGTGAAAAATACACCCCTGGCAGGTCTGAAGACTTCTAGTCACCTGTGGAAGAACAGTGCAAGTGGTATGGTTATGCAGATTCCCTCTAAATCAAGCTGAGCTAGTCTCTTCTGTGATCCTACTTTCATTCTCAGTTGAGTCTTGTTTAATAAAATATATGTGGGTACATAGATATTTAGGCCACAGTCTCTAAAGGCCTCTGGCCAAGAGAGTGGGAAACTGAACATGCTTCTGATGGCTGCCTAAAGGCTTATTAGTGCTATGTCTGTCTAATTCCTCAGTGATTCTGGGCTGGTTTGGGTGTTATGGTGCCCAATGCTTTCTCAAGAGAGCTATATCAAACTGGGTGGGATTGCCTGATAATTGTAGACATGAAATTTGTACACCCGGCTTGCTGCTAGTTTTTTAAGGTGTTTGCTTTTCTCCAGAGCGTGCTCTAGCAGTCCCTCTTTGAAGGAAGTTTTAACCAGAAATGACCTTGCTCTTTCAGTCTTGAGTATAGCTATTGGACCTGCAGCCAGCAGCGAAGAGAATCAAAACTGTAGGGAGCTTTGTTCCTGGGCTTTTTCTTCTTTTTTGTTTTCTTTTATTTGGAACACTTAGAATCTGCCAGTTCCTTGTAAGAAATGTCAGAATGACCTGAACTGCTACCAGCCTGCCGAATATCTCCTAGCAGCTGACCCGCCACTCATCTACTGCAGACTGGATGAATGAAGCACTCTGAAACAATATACCGCCCTATAACAACACTGTATAAAATGGTATTAAAATGAAATGAATACAATTAAGATAATAGTGATCCAACTTGGATAAGTTACTGACTGTCCTAATGAGGATTTAAATCCACCCTCTCTCATTGGCTGTTGATAGGGGGTTGGTCAAGGACAAGGGGTAACTGACTGGGCTATATTTTATTAATTTATTTGTTCATAATTAAGTTATTTTAGGAGATTATTCTAGAATGTTTGGTTTTGATTGGAGAATTCTGCTTAAGTTTTTTGTATATGTTGTTGTTTGGATGTCCATTTATAACACCTATCTATGTAGCTAGAATAATGGGGAGCCTCTATATAAACTGGAATAAATAAGTCCTCCCTTATAACGAAATATAGTCTGCTCTTCAGAGAAGAAAGCAAGAGCTGAGTAACCACTGAAAACTTGTCTTATTTCTGTTAAATATCTTCACATTACAAATAATGTGTTCCTTCTGTGCAGTAGGAAAATGGGACTTTCAGATCAGATTGTCTATCACCAGATTAATTTTGTTCTTTGGATTTTTGTTCTCCTTTTACATCTGAAAGGAGTAATATGTGGCATTAAAGTAACAGATTGAGTCTGTTTTTAATATGAGGGAACTGGCAAAATAACATTCTTAATATTTCTATAAAACTATGCTTCAGTTAACTGCATGACAATATATCATGCCTCTGTCACATTTTTACCAGGTGTACATGTATTAACCCCCGCCCCCGGTAACAGAGTAGTTCAGAAATGTTTACTTCTTTTATTTAAAAAAAAAAGAAGGGGGGGCATTCCTTCATTACAAATGTTTTCAGTGTCTAATTATTCCTATTGTATTTAGTATTGGTTGAGGGCTTACTAAAGAATAGAGAGAATGCTGTGATTTTTATTTTCATTAAAATTCCACAGTTATTACATCTCCGCATAGTCTTGTAGGCTCTCATCAACATTACAATTAGTTTAATACTGAATACTTTAATGTTTTATTAAGATACTAATAACTATTAGATGGTCGCTAGCACAGGCTTATTAAATTAAGTATGAGGTCATGAGTGAGCCGTGCTGTTATGGATACTGTCATGCCTCAGGTGTGTCGGGGAGCATGAAGTCTTTCAACAAATGGAAATGAAGGAGATTGGAAGGTTCAGTTTTGATCAGGTGCTGCTTTTCCATGAGTGCAGCTCTATTGAATGACAGCTGTCTTACCTTGAGAAGTATAGTTTAGGCTACCTGCAAATCCGTTAGATGGCCATGCTTACAGGTGGGAAGCAAAATTCCAAATCTGAATGCCTCTGAAATTTTAGGAAGTTCAAATCTAGACTTCTGAGCCAGCTGTTGCTCCACAGTGATCTTAGCCTAAAGCCCAGGTCCAAACATTTTGGTCCTGCCTCCATACATTGCAGGTTGGGCCCAAATATCTGAAGGAAGATAAGTTTTGTAAAACAGATGTTTCCGTATAGGAAACACATTCATGGGTCCTCTTAATAAAACAAAAGAGGTTGGTCCTGCAAAATATACCTGAAAAGTGTTCCCTAGTGTCCTCTGTTAATATAAAAAAGAGGCTCATCCCCATAAGCGGGACAGAGGCATTCCTTGGGGACAACTAGTGACCACATGTATTTGTGCCACTGCTAGTTGTCCCCAGGGAACACCTCTGCATATGTGCCCCAGCAGTGGCAATCTGGGCATGTGGAGTCTGATTGGCAGCCAAAGTGTGGCTTTGGCCACCCACATTCTCGTTTCGAGTGGCACATACTGCTACCACGTGTGGTACCCCGCTTTCTTCTGGTACGGGTTTTTTCATGCTAGGATCTCAAAAAAACCCACCACACTTCAAATTAGCAGTGTGGCAAATGCCTGTATATGCAACGCATGTGTTTTGTGGCATGACAAACCATACCTACGTGCTCTTGGGGATGTGCCGAAGAATTCCATTCTTCAGGTAAAAAACTAACAATGATTCAAAAACAGTTTGAGGCTTACATGGCTAGTATCTAGAAATTGTATTGCGTGCTAAATTTAAGCAACAGCTTTGAGGTGCATCATTATGAATATGCATGTTCTGTTCTATTTAAATGGATAATTAGGAACCAAATGAAGCATCAAGTGGTTTTTTTTCGGTCTCGGGTAGTAGTAGTAGTACTACAATTTCAGCTTACATTTTCAGAGACTGACTTACATCCTAGGTCATAAAATCTGGTAGAATCTATGGGACTGTATTTCTAGCCAGATGGAAAAAAAATCCAGTAAGAAATTATTTCATTCACCTGTCATAACTGAAAGCTGTGTGCTGCAGTATGCATTCATTGAAAACTGAATCTGAGTCAGCACCTCACAGGACTGTGCTCTTTACTAGCAAAAATGTGTTGCTAATTTGAGTTTCAGACTGTTGATAATATTGTCAAAGAACAAATTAACTGGTATTACCAGTCTTGTCTGTTAAATCTGTATTTCAACCCCTACTTTGTGTATATTTTAATGGCCCAGAACCAACTAATTACGTATCTAAATGTGATTCCTTCGTTTTCTTTGGCAACAGACCTTCATCTGTCATCATTTTTAATCTATCTACTGAAGGAACTGATAGATACTGCCATACTTGAGCAACAAAGGATACCATCTCAGACTGCTCTGAACTTGAGTTTAAACAAATGCTGTTTTATGTTGTGGCTAAGAACAGTCCTTTTTATTTTATCTCTGAATACTTTACTTCTTTCTTGCACACATTTTCTAGTATTTAACCAGTACTTATCTGTCTGCTTTCTTCATGATAGACTATAACTTCTCTTTCAGAGCCTATCATATAAACATATATTAAAATTTTAAACTTTGTGTTATTTGCCCAAAGATTTTTAGGGCTTCTTAGGCCAAGCTACAGTTCATAGTCTGGTCCAATATATTTTGTATTTAAATATGTGTTAAATATACATTTAAAAATGTTTTGATAAAACAGGTAGGTTAGAGTGATGAATACTTTGGACAGCATTAGCACCAAGGCACCCACAATTGTTCTGGGTTCTACAACGATAAAAGAGGCAGAGAAGTCCTTGCCTTTCTCCCAAAAGTGCTTAAAATCCTCATAATTGTGGCAGACAAAGAACGCCATGGGAGATGGGTACAAAGATGAGAAAGTGACATTAAGTCTTGTAGTGGGTCACTGGCAGAAACGACTTGAATCCAAGTTTCCTAATGTTGAAGCCGGTGTCTACATACATCTACAACCAGACTGCATTATACTAATTTAGGATTAAACATCTTTATTTTATAGATTGGCCCTCTGAGCTACAGACTGAAGAGGATAAGTGGCCAAGAGTAGAGAGGGGCTTTTAAAAAAATAAAAATATAAAGGACTAGTAATATTCCTCCTTCTAACAGGTTCCTTCCCTGCTACATAATAGACACTAGCATAGCTGTCAGTCATGAAGCCACAGTGAACAAGTTTGCAGGCTTTTTTTTTCTGATCACAGCAAATGGCATGCAAAAAAGTTTAGTCTCTGGTGTGCTCCATTCAAATTAAAAAGAAAAGGAAAAAAAATCCTATCTTGGCAGTCTTAACTTTTACATTAACATGTAATATTGGGTATATCCACAGGCAGCTGCCTGAGTACTATTTAAACTGGATGCTGAACTAGGTGCAGACACTGACAGGCAGTAGTTAAGCTGCTCTTATCTTTTTTTCCCCATGTCACTGATAATGATACTGTAATTCTCTGCAAACTGTGGTCCTTTGGCTATGTTTTGACAACATGGTTGTTATTCCAGTGGTCTGTGTTATTCTCTGACTCTGTCATTTCTGCCAGAGATTTTTTTTTTCTGTTAAATTTCTATTTGGAGATCCTTAAAAGCCCTTGTAGTTTTTAACACTTATTTTTACCATTACCCATATACATACTTTTAAAGCATGCATGATGACAGCTCTGATGAAGTTATTGACCCTTTGGTCACCCACACTAGCTAAGGATAATGATATTCTATGTATAGTATACACCAGTCAAGCTCAACTTTTGGAGGGGTGGGCTAGGTGCTTGAGACCTGGCTTCACCATGGGCCATCACTTCCCTCTGGTAAGAGAAGACAGGGGTGATGGAGGTGAGTACCAATGTCAGAGGGAGGGGAAGGAGAGAGGGGAGAAGGGGAAACCTCTGTTTAAACAGTGTTTGCCTAGGGGAGTGGGGGAGAGAGAAGGGGAGGGAGAGAGTAAGTAATGTCCCATCATAGGGGAAGGGAAAGAAAGAAAGCAGGGGGACTGCGGAGGGGGTTCAGTGGCATGGCACAGGGCAGGGAAGAGGATGTGCCAGACCGAGCTTCTTGCCATTTATACCACCCCCACCACATACACACTCACATGCTGTGGGACTAATCTAGTCACTTCAAGGGCTGATTCTAGCCTGTAGGCCATAAATTGACCACCACAGGTACAGAAACCTGAAGGTGTCAGTGCTGCAAAGTAGTAAAGTAAAGGATGTTTATGATTGTGCAAGGAGCCAGTGCACTTTACAGGATCCCTGAAACTGGTACTTGATTTGAGTTTTGAAAGTTCATGGGTTTCTTGATTTACTGTCATATGGGCCAAGTCCTAATGTACTTGCTTTTAAGGCGCATGAGGACATCTCCAGATTCAAACAGATGGGTTTTCTGGACTGCATGGGAGCCATCAATGGGACCACAGATATGCCTATTTTGTGCCCCTCTCACTGTGCCTCAGGTTACATAAACTGTAAGGGGTTCATTTATATTTCAGGCAGCACTGTGTGTTTGTCTGCTCAATGAGGGTCTTGTCCAAACTGTCTTTATCTTGTGCATGCTGGGTCTGGGTCAGAGTAGCCAGGCATAGCTGGGGAATAAGTCCATGGAGCAAGCATTCTTCTGTTCCTACATGGCCGTTTCAGTAGCAGGCAGTGGAGAGGTGAGTCCATTGTTGTTTTCATCGTTGACATCATCGTGCTGTACTGGGCCCATGACTGTTCAGTGCATGGTGTGGCAGGGAGTAATGTTGTAGTCTGCCTCAAGTATCCTCAACATCTTGCATTAGGGCACCATGGTCCTTGTGGCAACTGAGACCTAGTTGGTGTCTCTTTCCTGAAAATAAAGGCATTTGATTTTAGTACAGGTCTGCAGCCAGTTCCCCTGAGCCACCAGGCTGTCCTTTGTGTCCTTGGCAGTAGTGGCAATGGTTCTGTCCTTGCCCCAGATCACAGTGAAGTCCAGCACCTTGCCATGACTTCAGTTTGAGGCCCACCTGTTGAGATCTGAGGAGGGTGTTCTCTGGTCTGGTTTGATTAAAAAAAAAATTAGGAGATCACTGGAGCGCTTGAGCAAACGTGGTGGTCTTTGTGAAATCTGAGGATGCCAATGGGTACTCAGGATGATGGTATGTGGGCCAGTTACCTGGGGGCTAGTATCACCCCCCTGGGTGATAGAGTTCTGGCAGGTGTCTAGTCTAGAACTGGGAGCAAGAAATCCTGGTATGTTCGACTGAAAATTGCTCATATTATCTTTTTGGAGCAGTCCAGTAGCTAAATATGTGTTACCTAATATGCCTGGAGATACTCCTTTGTGCAAGAATTTCTAAGTTTACCGTGATACAATCTTGTGTAGCATGGGCTTTACTGCTTGAATGCACCACCACTTGTTTGAGGTGCGTTTAACAAATACTAAGTGCGAATGTGTGACCTCATCTTAAATCTCAAGAATGGTCTGTAGAAATTAAAGACCCTATTTTAATAAATTTTCTCATATTGAATAGGACAGTCGTGCTTAACCTTTCAACCCTGCAGCCTGTGTTCCCTCCACCCAGTCCTGAATGTCTGGATCAGGCCCCATACTGCCGTAGTCTTCCACTGGCCCTGCACTGCCTCCACCCAGCCCTTTGGGCTGGAATTGACCCCATGTGCCCAGAGGAGGGCATGCCCCACAGGTCTGGAAATTTATCAGTAGGGGAGTGGCAATTAACGCTGCCAGCACTCTTTTGCTGCCAGTGTTCAGATACCTGGGGAGCCCTGCAGGCCAGATGATTGCTTAAGAAGGCCAGATCTGGACTACAAGCTGGGGCTTGAGCACCCCTGCAGTAGGATATTACTCTGTTCAGTGAGAGTAAACTCAAAATAAAATACCACCCGGTGTGACATGGATATTAAAATCTGTTTTAAAACAGTCAAAGTCCTCAAAGCACTATTGTCAACAAAGTGGGCCTTGCGAGAGAAAGTAGTATTGTTAAAACCCCCATAGTGGGAACCCAGGCTGTTTCTTTTATAGAAATTGAACTGCCATACTATGATGGTAGTAATGTTTGAAACTGGGGTCTACCTTTGCTATGTTACAGGATAATCTTGCTTAGTTTACCAGGTGTTAGGTTGTAGCCCATTGTAAAAGTACTCCATGAAACAACACCAAAAATGTTCTTAACAGAGTGGCTTACTTAAAAACAGGACAACTAGGAATAAAACAAGGAAGACTCCCCTGTGTTTTGGAAAAGAGACTTGATTTTGTGTAAGAGATTGTCTTGGTGTCCAGGATGAAGGTGTCCCTGTAAAAAAAAATAACCCCAATCAGGTCAAGTTATGAGCCTCTCAGGAACTGCAGTTTCATCAGGATCCATAGAAAAATTGGACTGATAGATTATCTGAGGATGCCCTGTGTTCTGGGCTTGCTCTGTCCACCAAAAGTGTGTCTGTTGATTGGACTGTACGTATGCCAACCTCAGAGTGACTGAGTACTTTCCAGTTAAGGGAGCATGGAGAAGAGAGTAGAGCAGGAGAACATAGGATCTGATGTCTGGTCTGTGAGGCTGAGTAACAGACAGAAGAGATAGAAGCAGCACTTGGGGGGTAGGGAGGCTGATTTATGATGGTGAGGAAAGAATAGGAGGAGAAGGCTTTTTAGGAGGCTTGTGGGGAATGGAGCAGAAAGTTGCAACAGAACCCAAGATTCCTGAGTCCTGTCATTTCCTTCCCTGTCCAACAGACAACTATGCAACATGTTGGTAAGTTGTATTTCTCCATTCCCCCAAAATGGCAGGTCAATGTAGAGGAAAATGACCATTACTATTACCTGTTACTTCACACACGCAAGTAGTAAAGAGCTTTATGGTGTGGCATAAAGATCTTGACATTCCTTATCATCTATGTGGTATCAGTGGTTCAATAGGACTTTTTTGAAAGTTTCATCTTTAAAAACATGTGAAATGAGATGAAAACAAACAAACTGCATCAAGGCTGCAAAGATAATCATTCAAAAGTTAGGAAATCCTAGCCTATAGATTAAGTTACAGTCTACATACTAATTCCATGGGCCCTTGTTTTAGGGCTTTGTCATAGTTTACCTGAAATCAGGACCACTACAGCTCAGCCAGACCAGAGAGCCTGGGGAAGTACATTTTCATGGGGTTTTTTGGTATTGCTGAAATTGAGCCTTCCAACAGAAAGACCATGTGGTTGGGAGAAGCAGGTTTCCCCAGCTTCATGGTCTCTTTGCACTTAAGCTGCTCAGAGCAGTTGCTCTCGAGGTGGGGAGGAGAAGGGGATGGACTACTAGAGTTTTGGAAGGTGGGAATGGGTACAGCAGCTGGGAGCTGTGCATCCTGGGATGCTGGAGGAATATAAGTAAAATATTTTATCTCCCCTGACTGTTCAAATAATACCCTGGAATGGCATGGGTAAAACATTTCTGTGATAAACCTCCTTTTGAATGGCTTATCTTTAAAATAGTTAGATAGTATTTATGACAGTTTAACACCCTTTAATGAGTGATTGCTCTTGTTTTAATTGCTTTTATGCCAGTTATAAAGTAATCTGTGAGAGAGCCATTCTTTGGTGTACAGAATACTCTAGGGATGGATTAGGGCCATGTAATAAAGCAGGAGGTCATCTGTAAGACCCCGGCCAGCTTTGCTGGAGATGTTGGAAGCACATAGGGAATGATGCAGAAAGCAAGCAGATGATTTTTATTATTAAGGGAGCTGACTGCCATGTTAGAGAACTTGCTTCTATCCCTGTGCACCACAGGATTCTTGTGCTGTGCTTAGCAGTTAATATAAATCAATATTTTCTGTTGTCTGTACCTTGTTTTCTAGGTACCCAGGTTGAGGCTGCTAGGCTCTGAGCACTCAGCTGAAGTTCTGCTCTGTGCATATACAATGTGAAGCACATAAACTATACTAGGTTCTAGGTATGTCGAATTGGTTATGCAAAAGCGGTGGCTACTTTTGAACTTTAATCTCTTGTAAACTTGAACAATTGGGAAAATGACACCCTTCATCTCATATGGGCATTCTGAAGACAAAAATCCTTCATGTTTGTCATTCATATTTTAGAGTCAAGAGCCCTCTGGACAAGCCCATCAGAAAATTAATATTCTGCATTCAGAGCTGGGTTTGGATGGTGTGTAGTAAATAATGCCTGGGCTACATGTTGGTTGATGAGATTTAAAATGAATTATGAATAGCAACCCAACCAAGGAGCACCTTTTATCCTTTGCTCTAGCAAAGGCAGGAGCTATAGGTAAAAGTTGCATGTGATCATGTAATTAAAAACTGTCTTATGAAAAAAGTGCGGTTGAATTAAGCTTGCACCTTTAATTCTGGCATGTTGTACTTGAGTACTTGACTGTTGCAACCTGAATGTTCTTCAATATAGGTTTATTTTGACTGTAATAATAGTCTATAATGCTTCCTATTGCTATGCTTTTAACCACCTGTACCATATATAACTTATGCCTGTAACATGCCTGTAACATGTATTAATTACTTAATGATTTATAAATCATTTGTAACTGGAACCTGAATAATTGTCATCTGAAAATCTTTCCGCATGTTTCTTTGAGAAAACGTCACAACGTGAGAAAATTTTCAGTCCCAAGGACAGTATTTAATGTCTTTTATCCTCAAAATCCGGGCACTGTTGCATGTGGCATAATAATTGTAATCCATTTGAGGCACTTTTGGCATCATTCATCTGAAGTGGTCAGAAGTCACTTCCAAGTCTCTTTGCTCATTTCCAGGTTCAGAAAAGTTCAGCCCATGGGAATGAATTTCCTGACCTCCTTGCCGCTAATAGCTCTACGCCCACTCGAAGTCACATCCAACCAATCAATGATTAGACAGAACCTTCTGAAATTAGCTGGACGGCCTTAAAATAGTTGTCTTATTTACACAGAAAATAGAAGTGACACACAGTTTTTCCTTTCCTTTCCTTTCTCAAGATATGCTGAATGTCATCTGTGAGTCTCTCAGTTTGGCTAGTTTTGAAATCCCAAGCTGAGGAGCTAGACCTGCAGTATCTTAAACCATGCCTAGCTAAGCTTTCCAAGCTGGCACTTCATTAATTACCATATAGAAATACTGAGTATCTTGCGATGCAAGGAATCAGAATATCCCAGTGAAAACAGCAGTCGGATTCAGTGCTAGGATTTATTTCTTTTTAATA
This sequence comes from Crocodylus siamensis, assembly GCF_052110815.1. NCBI lineage: Eukaryota > Metazoa > Chordata > Crocodylia > Crocodylidae > Crocodylus > Crocodylus siamensis. Next base: position 146,962,095 of record NC_143397.1, read on the forward strand.
TAAAATACTTTCCCACCACTGCATTCCGTTTGAATAAAGCCTTCCTTCAAGTCTGTGCTCTGTAATTTATGTCTCAGCTTCTGTAATGTTAGCAAGATATTAATATATGCATGAAGAGCAGCAGTCAGTGTAATTACAGTGGCAAAGTGATAAACGCATAGCCATTTTGCCTGGTAATATTATGTATTTAACAGGTTTATTTGTTCAACAGTTCTGGTTTAATTATATTTTGCCATTTGGGATTTTTAGACATATAACAATCATAGCTCTTCTATGAATATTATTTTAAGAAGTGTGCATGAATTATTAAAAATGTATGTATGTGTTTATTTATCTAAGCTCATTTTTCCAACCAGAAAAAAGTTTGATTATGCAGAATTTCTCTTTTTTCTAATGGTGCCAGGGTGTGCGTCGGTTAAGAGTTGAAAGATGTGAGCTCCTAGCGCTGTAGATACAGGGCAGATTCCTGGATGCAGGCTAGCTCTGACTGGCTCTTGAGCTATACTCTGTCATCCAGAAGTTGGAGGTAGGTGTCACCCCTCAAGGTCATGGCACCAGAGCATTCTTATGAGCTTACAAAAACAAATGAAACTAAATACACAAGCAATTTGTGTTGCAATGGATAGATGGATACAAAGGGCCACTGTTAAAAATAACAGCTGAGCTTATTCCTTTTTGGACTCAACTGTGACAAAATTCTCTTTGAAATGCTTGTACTTTTCAACAGTCAAGATTTTGGTAAACCAGCTGGGAGTACAAGCTGCCGAATCTATAGAAAGATGTAATGAAAACAGTGCAAACTTTTTTTTTAAGACTTTATTCAAACTGTTTATTTTCACTACTGTTTTGTGCTCAGATCACTATCTCCTGTCATATACCGGTGCACACAAATGAACATACAAGTCAAAATGCATCCATGTCTGTAAAACAGATATAGGGCCAATATAAACCTGTATTGCTTCATTGGTTGGACCGTTGATGTAAGGACTCTGTTCTGATTTTGCACATTATAAAGCCAGTTACCAGCTTTTTATGAGAATATTTGACATTTTTTTGTAAATCTATAGCTCCAGAGTCTTGTGTTTACAATGAATCCAATCTCAGCTTTCATCTGCTGGGGGCGGGCGTGGAAAGGGTAGCTTGAATGGATGAATCCTAATTGTTCAAAAACCCAGAATGCAAAATGCAGTAACCTCTAACCTGATCATTTAAAAAAAAAAAAAAATCTTTTGGTGTTTTGCAATCCGACACATTTATTTTTGAGTGCTTGAGATGGGCAATACAGCGATCAATTCCTTCCAGCTGCTCTGGTAGCTTCTGTGCTGGGGAGTTCTTGGAAATTTGTTCCAAGCTCAGTGGAGTAGCTGCTTTCCTCCTCGCAAACTGATGGATGGGAAGGCTGGGAGCTTCAGCATGAAGACGGTGTGGGTGGTGGGGGGTTGCTCACCAGAGCTTGAATCCTGGATGAACAGTCCACTCCAGCTCTAATTATAAAAACATTACAGTTCTAACAGTTGCCTGACCATGAATTATTCTGACAATGTTTAACCTGGAGATAAGAAACCACTATCAACCTGTCACATTTTCCCCACTAACGAGTTCAGCATCAGTTTAAAAGGAAGTGCAACTCATGAAGCAATGGCTCTGTGTCATAAATTATAGGTATCCGGCATGCATTACATGGACAGGAACAGTAAAATAGCATGAGACTCTTTATTATACATTCTGACAGTGACAGAAAAACACCACGCTGCAGTGTTTAATCTACCATAGCTTGTTTATTCCCTTTCACAACCATTCTGGTTTTGAAATGTTTGGTGCCGCATTTTGCTGCTATCTGCAATTAGCACAAGTATTTATTTAAAGTGTGAAGAAAGAGAAAGAGGTTGTCTTTGATAAAAAAAAAAAGCATTGGACTCTAATCACCCAGACAGTGAAAAGCAGTGCTGTCACCAAAGGCCTAGTCTTATTTATTCCTTTTTTGAAAGTGTTACTTTAGGTGAATTTCTTGTTTTGTCTGTAATGAGGTACAGAATTGCTTCTGGAAGCAAAACCTTGTAACTGGACCTGTTGTATGGATTACTCAACAATGGATGTTCTTGGAAAACACGCTGGAGCAATATCTTACTGTGATGATAAAATAAAAGAGAATCAGGACATTCAAAAGGGAGAGCTAATCTCCTAGATTAGTAGGAAGGCATTTGGTTTAGTGGCTATATCAGGGGAAGGAGAAAAGGTTCTTACAATCTATTCCCGGTTTTGTCATTGGCTTGGGCAAGTTGTTCATGCCTCTGTGTCCTCATTTTGTAATTGTGGTAGGGGAATACTTGTACAGCTGCCTCACAACTACACACCCTTCTTGTTGCTGGGGGTGCGTAGAAAGGGACAGAAATTGGGGATTTTTTTTTCACTGCAGTTCTGAACAGGGGACAACTGGAATCTCCTGCTCTTGAAGGCAAATGCTTCCAATATTTTTGAATACCACACCAACTGTAGAGGCTTCCTTAGCCTGACGAAGGGTTTTTAAACCCAAAAGCTTGCTAACATTTTTTTTTCCAACTATTAAGTTGGTCTAATAAAAGATATCAATTCACCCAAAGAACCTTGTTCTCTAATGTTTTTATGCTTTATAATTATTATTGAGAAGTCACTCAAGGTATTCCTATCATTTGTGTTACCGTAGCACCATGGGAACTGTGGGCCCCATCAACACGGTAGCACAGGACATATGGGGGGACAAGGAGATAATGAAACAATGTTGGTCAACATGATAGACAGTAGAGTCAGCAAGTCTCATGTAGGCATCATGGCAAAGAATAGTTTGGAGGAGGGATTTGAAAGAGAATGGAGGTAACTTTGCAGGTACAAAATCAGAGCAAATTAATGTGTGCTGGGTGGTTTTGTGAGGCTGCAGCCACTCAAGCCTAAGAAAAAAGTTACTGTTGTCCAGATGGACACAAATAAAACACTCAACTTTCTTAATTGGAAAACCTAGGACAACACTCAGCTCTCATGACAGAGAGGGAAAGACGTTTTGGGTAAATTTTCCAACACATCCATGTAGCTTAGACTTTGTCTGCCTGGCAAGTTTACCATCCTTGGGGGAAGGGGTCTTCTTCAAGCACACGGCACAGCTCTGGGTAGGCTGCTACTTACACTGGAAATGGTACAGTCAAATTGATGCAGCATGTGGGCAAGCTAATTAGTCTGGGATTGGACTTAATTGCCACTGTCACTCAGAAAGGCTAATTAGTCTGCCTGAAGTGCTGCATGGACATAACTCCACTGCTTCTGTTTTAGGAGGCAGACTGCCTGGAGCAGAGCAGTGTGCTTGAGGGAAGTGCTGCTGGGGCTGGGAAGTTTACCATGTAGACATGGCCTTAGGCTCCTGAATTCCACTGAGAGTCGAAAGCTATCCACCGGAGAGCAGTGTGCTCACTTTCTATGCCAGCGGGCCCCTACAAGTGAAAGTGGCAAGATGGTAGAGAGTAGATCTCAGCAATCCTTTGTGTGTGTATTCTACAGGAATAAAAAAATTGAGCTGTCTTGAAACTCTTTTCAAAGCTGATCTGAAGTTATTTAACAGATCTTCTTGGAAAGCTCATAATAAATAATAATAAAGGTGCTTACCTGACATATGTGATTCAGGATAAGTTCCTTTCTTCTTCTGATCACGTACATTTTACTCTACATCTACCACTTTACAGGAAAGTACCCTACCTGCCTGTATGATATTCTGGTGTGGGCCTCTTTTATTGACACTCTTCTAGTTTGGCTCATTGGATATTTTGGGGGGTTTTTTATATGGAGAGAGACCAAGGAGGATTACTTGGTTTCAGACCCTGCTCTGATGATTATGTAGTTTAAACTAAGTGAAACAATACCAACAGAAAGATTGAAAGCAACCCATCTCAAATTACCCTAAGTCATTTACAGCATGCTCATAGAAGGTATGGGTTCAAATTCCCTCAGGCAGAGAAAGTAACTGTGTGTGGCTCTCCCCAATTCTGCTCTCCCCAGTTCTGGAGAACTGCCTTGTCTACCACCCTGTACAGTAAAAGAGAATTTATTTTAAACATGCTACAGTTGCAGAAATCATTCACATGGCTCCACAATACATCACATCTTTACTCCAGGAAGGAACAAATAGTATTATTGAAGAGCATATTATACAGACAGGGTGAGAGGCAAACACAAGTTTTTATTATAGCCTTTCAATTTTTTACAGTGGATGGGGGAGATGAGTGAGGTTTCCAACATTTTTGTAAATTCCTATATTTTTATTTTTACTAAGAGTTTATGACCAGAACCTGTAATTTCAATAAAACAATTATGTAAGAGCGAGGATAGTATTGTAGCTTCCTGAGACTTCAGAAGCAGATTATGTCAGTATAGCAGGCAAGAAGCTATTTAGCAAGTGGGGACAGGCATGCAGACTGACTTGGTAAGAGTTTTGTTTTCAAACTGCTTGTGCCTGAAGCCATTACATATGTGCAGATAACTATAAAATAAAGGGCAACCTGCGCTTGGTCCAGTAAGTGATATTACTAAGCACATCTTGCTTCTCAGTGAAATATTAGAGCATTGTGAGACATGTTGTTTGCACATAAAAGGAAAAGTTGAATTTTCTGCACCCCTGAGTTCCTTACTGCTTCACCTGACTGGTGTTTATCCCAAGTGATTTGATCAAGGTTACACCAAAAGTCCCAAACAGAGCCAGGAATAGATGCCAGCCATTTTGAATCCCCGTTGCTTGTTCTAGTCATTATGCGACATCAGTGTTTATATACATAGGTTACACATGTATGTATAATCTTTGATGTGTATTTAAAATAGATGCTTAAAAATACTAAGTGTATCCTATTTTCTTAGGACATCTTAGGATCAGCCCACCTTTATACAGGTCAGATATATGTACACACACAACATTACTGATTAAGGCCTACATTTTCAGGTCTCCAGCTGCCTTTGTAGAACAGTTTTGAGATTTGATGGAGGATACTGATTTATGTGCAAAGAGAATATATAAAAAGAATGTATCGCTAATTGTCTTGAAGGAAAAATATCTAAATAATTACAGAAAATTTTTATGTGGAAGGTATTTGTTTTTTGTTTTCATAAGTTCAAACCATACTTGGATGTGGTTGAGGTGAGCATCAGGATTAAGTGAGGCATATACAATGCCCAAGAATATGAAGAAAGGTAAGGTATTGCTTAAAAATTTCCCTTTGAGCAAATTCTGGTGGCTACAGAGACCATTTTCTTTTCCTTTCTGATCTTTCCATCTCTCCATCACTTTTGCACTTGATAGCTGATGGGGAAAAATGGCAGTGCAGTTTCAGTAGTGAATTTTATGCAGATTCAGTACTTACGGTGACACTGCTTTAGAGAGCCTGTGATTAATGATCATACACAGCTTCACTATGAATAAGAAAAGGACAGACTTCTTCAGTTGCTGAAAAGCACTGTGTGCAGTGATACAGAATTTCAGGGGTCTCTAACAATGAAGGCACAGCTTTACTTACTGTGTGGGTAGTGTTTGTACCTTAAAGTAATGCTAATAATCATCAAGAACATTTAATTATATGCACAGGGTAATAAATACTCACTTAATTTCCTTTGAAGCTCTTTATATATATATATAGAGAGAGAGAGAGAGAGATAGATATAGATAGATAGATAGATAGATATATTTCTGAAGGTACAGCAGCTGTATTCAGAAATGCTTTTTTTTTGGAAGGGTTTTTCCCTGCAGGAATTGAATGGGATATTTTGTTTCTACCCATCCACCTACTAATTATTTCACAACTGTTCATGAAGACCTTGGTACCTCATAGCCATAGGAAACGTGGCTAGGTTTGATTCACCTAACGAGGACCTGAGCCACCCACATCCATGTTTGTGTAAACATCAGGCTATATATTTTTTTGGACTGTACACCTTGAGGGTGACTTATATAGGGAGGGTATTTCATGTAACAAAGGGCACTTTTATACATGCTCCAACGTGTTTTGATTAGGCTACTTAGTGACACTATGTAGCCTAATAATACTGCACAGTAGTGTGTTAGCAATGTTAGTTAGCATCCTAATACTATGCAGTTAGAGCCTCGTATAGATGCACCCTTTTTGAAGTATTGGAGTTGCAGTTATTTTTCTCTATTATTTTCTGAGGAGGCAGTAACCAAATTTTACTTGCAGAAAGTATTCAAAAATTTCCAACTTCATTATATTCCAATAGCCCTTTTTCTAATTGACAGTTGCATGCAAATGGGGTCCCATCTATCTACTGTGTGTGTGTCTGTATTTATCTCTTGATTGTATTTAGGAGCTTCTATTAGAGCCATCCCCATAATATTGAAGCATTTTTCAATTAAGTAAGAATGGGAATAGTAACAATCTTTCCTCCTCTCCGGTTTGAGGACCTTGATTAGTTGTGAGAGGTTCTTGTTAAGGGAGAGCGAAGTGGAAAAGATGAAGACTGCACTTACTGCCAAACGTGGTGATGCTTGTGATCATTGTTACCCCTTGCATACACAACTCTAGGTCTCATTCCTACGAATGTTGCGTCTTCTCTGCTCTCAGACATGCTCTAAGTGATCAACATTTTCCTGGGCCTGCGGAAAATAGCTGCTGAGGGAAACTATAGTTCCACAGAGACAGGCAACCTCTTAGGTATTTAGTTCCAGACTCTTGGAGATTGAGACAATGACTGTATAGTCTTTATGCTTGTGCAGTGTGGCCTGCTGAGTCAAAATAATGTCACCAGATCTATTCTTTTATGGGCTGGTCCAGGACCAAGACCACATGCTCTAAATTGTAGGGCAGATTTACCCTGTGAGATGCTGTGTGACCCTGGGATCCAGCGTTTCTAGGATGTGTGGCTTTGGGGCAGAGCTAACAGATAGACCAACTCAAGGTCAGGGAACTGAAGCTTCCAGGATCTGTGACTCCTTTGTATTCTAATCACTGCTTTCTATTTAGAAACTCTGCTTCCTGCATGCAGTTCTTTCACAGCATCTGATGAAGTAAGCCTTCTGCTTATGCTATGCATTCCTGATTCAGTTAGCCTGTGAGGTACAAATCTACCCTGCCTTCTGTCTGGCATAGCCAGCCGTCTCCGGATTTCCAAGCTGTTTGCTGTGAAAGCCTGAATTTTCTGAGAGCAGCCTTTCTAATGGGAACCATAGGCCCTGGGATCCCAGGCAGCTGTTCAGTGAAAATAACAAAAATGTCAATTTTGCCAAGCAGTTGTAGAGCTTAGGGTGTATATTTTGTTGGTGTTTCTTAAATATTTCCAGGGATTTGCAGGAAATTAAAAATAAAAATTCTAAGCTTAAGTGAACATCCTGCCCACCCCCTGGAAATCTTGCTTTTCACTCTGCTCTGTAAAGCACTAGGCAATGGAGCCATCTACTTTGATCTAGGCAATTGCAGCATATTTTGCCTCATTTTTCTGGTACCTGGGTACCTGGATGTATGTCCTGTGCATTTCTGCAACAGAGAGCATTATAGGCAGCATCTTGATCATTTAAGCCCTAATGAGAAAAAAGCCTCCCTCTGGCAAACCCATTAGAAGTTGTGCCAAGCTTGCCTCAGCTGGAAGTGGCTCTTTCCATATTTTACTGATTTCATATGAATCGTTTTCTCTTCCAGGGTTATAAAATATCTGCGTCGGCAGATATAATAGATAATCAAATGAAAAAAACATCTATACTGTGATAAAATAGTTCTGCTCCCAACACATTATGCCACATAGGTATGGGTGGTTTTGATTTCAGGTACATGTTAGAGTTCTAAGATATATTCTGCAGAAATTATTGTGAAAAAAATATCAAACTATACACTAAAACAAGTATTCAGCAGATACTGAAATTTGCTTTAAACCAGTGGGCACTCAGCTGGTGCCATTTAGATCTTTCGGCTGGGAAAGGATAGGAGTTTTGATTCATTCATCTTATTTGCCTTGAGTGTGACTTGTTCTTTTTAAACATCATTTTTTTTGTAATTCTGATTCCTTCTGCAATCATTATTTTAGCCCTCGCTTTCCCATCTGATATTGAACTCCAGTGACATTGATGCAGAAGTAGCAAACAACATGCTAGAGTAGGAGAAAAGGCTGTTTTTTAGTGCTTTTAGCAATGTGACCTTAGGTATTGATTTATAGCCTGCTGCAGCGCTCCAGTGCAAAAGGGAACTGTGGTAATTAAGTTAGTATCTGCGCTTTCTAAAATAGTGCTGAGTTGCAACAAAGAGAGACCCTTTATTTTTCCTCTCTGCCTCTCAGTGAATGCAGATGCAGGCACTGACCTCTGACCCTTCTCAGCTTTCCCCAGCTGCAGCTGTTATTTTTCTCTCTGTGTGCCTTTAGGTGCTGATAGACTGAGTAAGATCCATTAATTTTTGTGCTCAACTTTCTTTTTAAGCTTGCAATGGAGGAAATTTCTACATAGTACCTGACTTTTAAAATACTGTATGTCCTTTTTTGGGTAAAAGAAAAGCAGACAAAAATACCGACAGGGCAAATCATTCAGCAGGGTGGGTGGCCATGAAATGTCTCAAATTTTAAAACCTTCTACACACGGATTTCTCACATCTCACCAAGATGAGTTCTTCCAGAATTTGTATACATGATGACAGAGCAAACACTTCAAGAAATCTGTTTCGTATTCCATTATGCTCATTAGAGAAATAGGGCCACAAAAGGTAATGGTAATAAAACCAAGTACCTTGAGGTAACTATGTAAATGAATGCTAATGTATGCAAATTAGCACACAATGTTCAGTGTCCATAAAAACGACTCAATACAGCTAATTAAAGGTAGGTAAGTTGCCTCATTTTATACTTCACAGAGTTATGATGAAGGTGGTATATTATCATAATTATAGAATGTTTGCCTTGGGGGAAGCGTCTAATATTTCTCTTTCTTTTTCCTATCAGGTTTGTCCATTACAGTAGAAGTAATCACCTTTTTCACTTTCTCACCCAAGGTCTTACACTGGGGGAAGGCTCAGAAATTAAAAATCAAACAAACCAGTGCCCATTTCTTCAAATGCTTTCTAATGAACATAGTTCTTTCTACTGTAAATATGGCCCCTGCTTAGTAAAGTTCTTATATGCATGATTCATAGTAATGGGACAAATGTTCTTAATGGTAAATTCATAAATGATTTAAGGTGTTTTCCGATTCACTCCAGCCTAGTTATGCCACTGTGCTGAGGTGTATGTGCCAAAGAAGCTACTTTTCAGAGAGAGAGAGAAATTTCACCCTTTATACTGTGGAGGATGGATGAGGTTCCAGAAAACTCTAAGGCAGACATACAATCCATACTCTAGGACAAACATGCCTACCTTGAAAAAAAAAGAGCCCAGGAATTATAGATCAGTCAGTCTAACGTCAATTCCCAGGAAGATACTAGAACAGACAATCAAACAATCTATTTGTAAGCACCTACAAGATAATAAGGTGATAAATAACAGACAACATGGATTTGTCAAGGATAAGTCATGTCAAATCTTTCTTTCTATGAAAGGGTAACAGGCCTTGTGGATAAGGGAGGTGCACTGGATGTGATATATCTTGACTTTAGTAAGGCTTTTGACCTTGTCTCACATTATACTCTCATGAGTAACCTCAAGAAATGTTGTCTAGAGGAAACTAATGTAAAATAGCTACGCAGCTGGTTGGAAAAGTATACTTAAAACGCATGTCTACATGTGCACATAGCCTTAAATGTCATTTAGCACTTAACTTTAGCAGTCATTTAGTACTTGCTAATGACAATAGCTGCCAGTACTGTGCAGTCCTGGCACTGCATGGGTCGTTTCTCCACCTACTGTGCAGTAGCAATGAGCATCATGAGCTACTGTGCAGTAGTGGCAGCATCACGGTTTGTGCCTACCAATACTATGCCACCATAGTGATGAGCTACGTCACCATAGCTTGTTACTACAGTGATGCAGCATCTTGTGTAGACACACCCAAAGTGTGGTTATCACTCTCATTCTCAGGCTGGAAAGATGTGTCAAGTGGAATTGCACAGAGGTCTGTCCTGTACTTGGTATTATTCAGTATTTTCTTTATTTAATGACCAGGGTAACAGAATAGAGAGTTTACTTATTAAATCTGTAGATGATCACAAGGTGGAAAAGGTTGCAGGCATTTTTCAGGATGGGGTTAGAATTTTAAGAAATTATCTTGATAAATTGGACAAATGGTCTGAAATGGAATTTATTTCAGTTTCAATTTAATAAAGACAAGTGGAAAGCACGTCATTTAGACAGGAATACTTGTAAATAGGGAACAATTGGCTAGGCAGGAATTTAAAAATGGTTCTGAGGTTTTTGTAAGATCACATGGATGAGTCATTAATATTATACTGTTATATGTAAAGTAAAACGTCATACTGGAATGCTTAAACAGGAGTATCAGATGCAAGGTGCCATGAAGTAGTCCTTCACTCTATTGGGCACTTACTTACAAGGCCTCAGCTAGAGTACGGTTTTTGGCACCACACTTCAAGAAAGATATGGACCAATAGGTGAAATTCTAGAAGTAATAAACTCTAGAAAAAAATAACCTGTGAAGTAAGATTGAAAGAACTGGATTTCTTTAGTTTTAGGAAGAGAAGACCGAGGAGGAGACAAAGATATAGGTCTTCAAATCTGTGAAATGTTACCGCGGAAAGGAAGTTTATAAAATCATCTCCATGTCCACTGGGGATAGGGTTTAAAATGGAGCAAGGGATATTTAAGGTACAAATTAGAAAGAAGTTTGCTTGAATAAAGTTGAGCACTACAATAGATTAGCTGGGTAGGTTATGGAATCCTGATCTTGTGGGTGGGGGGAAGGTGTGGCAGTGAACAAGTTAGATGAACATCTGTCAGGAATGGCTTAGGTACAATGAGTGTTTTAGATTTTGCCTTGGAGCAGGAGAGAGGACCAAGTCAGTGGTGCTCAGCCTATGGCCCATGGGCCAGATCCAATCCCTGAAGTTACTCAATCTCTCTTTCTCTCCCTTTTCCTTTCTCTCTCTCTTCTCTCCCTTGTCCAACTACGGGTACAAACAAATGTTGAATTTGACCTGGGAAGAAGTGCGGTTGTTCAGATGCCCATGTCTGTTTTTTCTGGGACAAACCCGAAAAAGGTTAATGGCATAAGAAGTGCTAACACTGTCCTGGGACATCACAAAGTATATCTGAACAATGGTTTTGCATTCACATCACTGAATCAATGGCAGAAATGTGGTGGTGCATTCAGTCACTCATTAAATTCTTATTGGGAGGTCAATGTGAGCCCATGCCAATTTGGAGGTTTTTCTGTTTTGGGACAAGCACAAGCACAAACACCACATATCCCAGAACAAATGCAATGTCTATTTCTAGCCTAATAGTTATATGAAGTGGAACAGCTTTGGTGGAAAAGACTGTGAAATGCTTGCTTCATAGTATCCAGTAGGTTGGTAGCTCATGAACTGCATGGAGGAATTGGAAATGACATACAGGAATCGTCTTATTTGAAAATCATGCTGGTATTTAATTGTGGCTAAGGCTCCAAGAAGCATGGTGGTGGTGGGACATGGTGTGTGTGCATTTAGGGTTTAGCAGGGATTGGGTAGACTATAATGAGCTGTGAAGTCAGGTGACTTCCTCTGCATTGCCCGACTAGAAATACTGCTAGGCATTTGGTTTTAACTTTGAGTGGAACAGGAATCAAATGGGGGTTGCGAGTGAATCAGTGCATCCCCACCGAATCCACCTCTGCTTCTAGCATTAGGTGGCAGCTAAGTGGAGGTTTTGAATGATGCTTAAGGGCTAGTGATTAGGCAGTTAACAGTCACTTTCCAAGTCTAAGTTCCTTTGTAGATCCAGCCATATGTGTGTTGCTGAATAAGGATGATTTTAAGCAAATGCCTAAGTACTGTGCTGCATTTGGGCCTATGACCAATTTTAAGTGTTTGCAGAATTATCCTTTATTAGGCCAGTTAGATTTTTTTCTATGAGTAAAATGAGCACGAAGGCATTTGAGCAACCTTAGATCATCAGTTGCCCACAATAAACTCCAGAAATGGTCATTGTGGTTGATGAATGCTTTCCTTTAAATATACAGTTTCCTTTGTAAGTAGTTATAGTAACTTGTTTTCAATAGTGGACCTTATTGAGGGAAAGTGATTCTTTAGAAAATTATGGGCCTTAATCCTCCAATGACAAGGCTGTGTGATTCAATGCTGGGGTAAAACAAAATAGCTTTCTCTTGCTGACTCTATAGTCAGCTACAGTATGATTTGGCCCCTGGTGAAAATTAGAGGAACAATTAGGCTCTTCTCATGTGAATCCAGCTTCTTGAACCCCCAAGTTGCTGTTCTGATGGCTGGTGTTTCCCAGAGTGTGATCTGTCCTATACTTCTGTGCCCCAGGCAGGCCCCTGATGCAGGTCCTAGTCAAATCTTTGAGAAAGCGGGATGGGAAGCCAGTGTTGCAGTCCTGAGGTGTATTGGCTGTTACAATCCAGTTGACAGTTGTTTTTATGTGTGTTACGAATGATAACACATGTTTGTATGGTGTGCTTATAATATAAGGAGTCTACATTACCAGAATCTCTGAGCTGTCCTCTCACCACTGAATAGTAGGGGCTCTAATGAAGTCAGTACTCTAGGATATGTGAAAAGCTTCCTGTCATTTGGCTGTCCCTTGCACTAATAGGTTTTCCTTCAAATGAGTTCAGGCTACTCCTGGCCTAGACCTTCCCTTTTTCCAGTGTCTTGTGCTAGTCTCCTAGGAGTGCTTGGATGTGGCTTTAGAGGTCAGTGTGTCATGTTGCTGCTGCTCTTTTCTCTTCAGGAAACTGCAGTGATTACTTTTGATGCAGGGCAGCTTTGTTAGTCTGAAGTTAGACAGAAGACAGGGCAGGGTGGCATCTAGGCTAACATGTCCAAAAATACGATGAAGCTTACAGGAGAATAGGGCTGTGCAAAGCTTTAGTTCCTGATTGAATTTAGTGGAGATTCAGCCTGATTTGGTGGCTGAATCTCTGAATCTGAATTGAATCTAATCAGAACCCTCATGGAGTGTCCCACAAGAGCACGGGGGGCTCCTCAACGTAGTCAGCAGCAGACCAGGAAATGAACCAGAAGCAGTTCCAGTCCACTTCCGGGTTTGCCACCAAGCATGCAAAGGGGCCCCCCCACGCTTCTGTGGGACGCTCTATTTGTCCCAGCATCATAGTGTCCATGAGCTGCTCTGGTACCTGGAGGTATGTAGAAAAAACTTTTAAAGCTATGTTTATGTCCAAATTGGTGATTCTCTGAATCAGCATCGAATCTTCAGATTCGGATTTGGCTGAAGTGAATCGGGGACAGTGATCTGAATGAACGAATTGAATTACTGTACCTGATTCAGGCCAAATCTGAATCCAAATCAAATAGGGGCCACTTTCCACACCCTACAGGATAATAAACATCTTTAAAGAGGATTGTCTCATTTCTCATGGAAGAAGGGGGAACTTGCTTTGCCTAGAACATGAAGTATTCTAGTAGGCATTGATATAGTAATAAATGTGGCATAAAGCTAGGTAAAAGAGGCTGGCTATAATTTACCTAACATCTAGATGCAGGCATAGCACCCCCATGCAGGCAGGCCTGGAAGTTCATGTTTAAATTGTTGCTTGCAGGAACTCCCAAATTGCCCTGCTGCCACTTAGCACATCCAGAATCAGCCTGTCAGAGCCAGCAATCTTTTCTGGACTGTGAATCTGTTCAGAGGGAGGTGAAACTGATGTAACCTAGGGGCAGCAATAAGAGACCTTTAGAAATATCTATGTACTGTATTTTGATGAGACAAGGAAGAGCAGGAGTAAGAGTTTAGTATAATGGGAGTCAGGAGCAGAGAAGGGAACTGGACACATGTGCATCCCTGCACACATGTGCCCCCTTACCTAACCCGAGGCAGAGGAGGAGGTGAATGCAACAGTGGAGCCAGCAGCGAGGTCAGCAACAGCTGACCCCCCAAAGGTAAGTGGGGCAGAGGGAGCTGGCACATCTGAGCCAGATCCAGAGGGGAAGCCCCCGGATCCCTTTTAGTTTAGCTGGTAGGGAGCCATGCTTCCGAGCTGTGCCGCACGAACAGAGCACGCAAATGGGGAGGGCTAGGGTTGACTTTCCTCCCAGGCTAGGGAGCACCCCCAGGGCTAACCCTTGAGGTACAGGCACCGGCAGCACTGGATCCCCCCAGCAGGGGAACATAGGGGGCGGAACTGCTGGGAGTCACTTCTGGGAAGCCAGGAGTGCCTGATTGGCTGTTGGGGCAGCCACGGGATATTCAAACCATGGCCTTTAAAAGCATAGCCCCTGGCACTTCAGAGCCAGGAGCAGAGAGGAGAGGAGGGAACTGGGCACACATGTGTCCCTGCACACACGTGTGCCCCCTTACCTGACCTGAGGCAGAGGCGGAGGTGGACGCAACAGCAGACCCACTGGTGGGGGCAGCAACAGCTGATCCCCCAAAAGGTAAGTGGGGCAGGGAGGGGAAGCCCCCCAAATCCCTTTTAGTTGAGCCGGTAGGGAGGTGTGGCACATGAACAGAGCACACATATAGGTGTGCTCTGTAAGGGTATGCCAGTGTTTGCGTTGGCATTTGTACAGGCGGACAAGCAGGAGGGGCCAGGAGGGAGACTCCAGCAAGGGTAGGGCAAAGGCACCACACAAAAATATAGATAAATAGCAATTTATAAAATGGTGTCAACATGGAATGCTGCTAGGGCCCCTGCCAGGTGGGGGTGCCTACTTGGGGCTTGTCTGAGGCCTCCACCCAGACAGAGCCCATGGGGGAGCTGGCATCCCCCTGCCCCCCCCGGCCTGTGGGGGATGGCCAGCAGGGCCAGGGGGGGCAGGGAATGTTGTGCAGGCACCCAGCTTAGGGCCCTAGAGGCGCAAGTGAGGGAGCTCCAGGAGGAGGTTAGCAAGCTGAGGTGAATCAGGGAGGTGGAGGATGAAATTAATGGGTATTTTCTCTCTCTGCAGGGGCATGGATCCAAGGAAGAAGCACCCTGGGAGGTGCCCTCCACAGTGGAGTGGGAGCTGGTCCCCTCCAGAACCAGGGCTGCTTGCAGCCGAGCAGTACCAGTTCCTCCAGTCTGGCTGGAGAACAGGTACGAGGCCCTGGTGACATCACAGGAGAAGGAAGGAGAGGAGGAAACCTCTGGAGAGGAGGTCACTCCACACTCTCCACACTCTGAACAGGCTGAAGGAGCTAAGCAGACCCAGAGGAAGAAACATCAAGTGATCATCATAGGTGACTCCATCCTGAGAGGTACAGAGGGTCCCATCTGTTGCCAGAACCCTTCGACATGCAAGGTCTACTGCTGGCCCATAGATTCAGAATGTGATGTGGATGATCCCAGCCATTATCCAGCCCACTGATTACTACCCCATGGTCCTAATACATGGACACTAATGATATGGCCAGGAGAAGCCCTACTCACCTGATGACGGACTACCATGCTTTGTGGGGCATGCTGAGGAGGATAGGGGCACAAGTGGTATTCTCTTCTGTTCTACCAGTGAGCGGACGTGGAAGATGACATGAGACCTGTATTAGAGAGGTCAACTTGCAGCTTCAGGAATGGTGTCTCAAGGCAGGCTTCAGCTTCCTAGACAACGACCCACACATCAGGACGAGAGACATGCTCCGGTGGGATGGGCTTCACCTTTCCCCCAAAAGTAAGTGTGTGCTCTCTTCTAGGTTGGCTGATCTCCTTCAGGGGACTTTAAACTAGGCTTATCGGGGGGTAGAGGAAGATGAGGGTGGAGAAAGCCTTGGACCATTAAACCAAGTGTCACCCACAAGAACAGCCCAGCCTAGACTGATGATGGGCAGAACAAATACCCAGGTAAGTAGCAGGGGCCCGAGTAGTACTGAGATTAGGGGGGCAATGCATGCATCTTCAGGAGGCCTCAAATGCCTCTAAACTAATGCTCATACTATGGGGAACACACAGGAGGAACTTACCCTCCTGCTAGCTGACACAAACCCAGACATAGTGGGGCTCACCGAAATGTGGTGGTACCCAGCACACGACTGGACAGTGAATATCAAGGGCTACAGGCTGTACAGGAGGGATAGGAGGAAAGCTGGGGGTGTGGTGCTCTATATCAAGGAGAAATACACATCCTTGATGAGTAGCACTGGGTCAGAGGAGGGGCACACTGAAATGCTCTGGGTTAAAATAAAAGGAGGTCAAGGGAAAAGGGACTTAATGGTAGGGGTCTACTACAGACCATTCAACCAAGGGGAAGAGCTAGACTGGGAATTCTTAAGTCAGCTCATGGAGGCAGTAGGGTCAAAGGACATGGTCATCATGGGTGACTTAAACTTTCCAGACTTCTGCTGGGAAGAACAGTCAGCCAGGTCTGACCGCTCACATAGGTTCCTAGCTGAGATACAGGACCTCCTTCTAACCCAGAAGATGCACAGCCCCACCAGGGGAGATGCCTTGTTGGAT